>NC_135309.1:162862576-163235076 GCF_048772815.1 Callospermophilus lateralis
TCCCTCATTTATGTATGCATGGCAGCGAGTCCTAATTCCAGCTTCAAATATTTGCTCTGAGCTGTGTGGTGGCCAAATGGCAGGAGGAGACATTTTGCTGGGGCAGGACATACTTCCATAATTGCTTTTCAAATTTCAGATACAGTTACAAGAGCGATGGCTGCATTAGGGCCCACTTCATGGAAGTGCTCTGCATCAGTTATGAAAGATCTTCATGCACTGTTTGTAGAAAAAGTGACAAACACCTTTTCCGTTCAAGTAAAATATCCAATTTGGTAATTCATCAAACCCAGGCTCCATGCATGAGGCAGGGCAAAGCACTGCAGTGCACACGCAGCATCTGAATGCAGCAAGGAAGGGGGCAGGGTGGACAGGAGGGCGTGGGCGGGCCCATCTCAGGTAACAGCCCTTCCGGGCAGCAGCACTGGGTTTCCGCAGATGTAGGTGATTACTGTGCATCTGCATGAATCATTCTGCTGCATTCACAATACAGGCACTTAGAACCCAAGTGCCAGAAACGACTACTTTCTTTTCTGGGGAGAAATTATCCTTCAAAAATAGAGGAAGACGTGCACCTAGAGTGCCATCATGAAATGGTTGGCCTGTGGTGAATTGCTCCCTCAAAAGGCAGCCATAAACATGCCCTCTTTCCTCTTCCAACCATCTTTAAAATACGGAAGGCTGTGCATTCTGCAGTCTCCTGGATATGGAACAGGGGCAAGGTACGATGGTGCTGGGGCCAGTGACTCCCGACATTTCGAGTGTGTGCTCCCTCCCAAACCCCCTCCTTCTTTTGTGCCCACTGGTTTCTCTAGTGGTCACTCAGGAAGCATGTGCTGGCCACTGTCCTCCATGTGTCCTGGCTCTTGCCACCCACATCACCTATGGCCTGCTTCTAGGACCTTGTCTCACGATCCATCTGATGTCCACCTCCTGCTCTCTTCCGACGTCCAGGAGCCCTGGCCTCCCCTTCCTGGTCACTGTTCGTACTCCGTGCTCCTACCAGTCATGGTTCACACTTTTGCAGTGCACAGCCAGTGTTCACCGTCCACCAGCAGGAGCAAGAACCACAGTGACTACCCACACTGCAGGGCGGGTTCTTAGGCTGGCCTTGCCCCTGGGTTTCCTGACGTCAGTCTAGAAGCTCGCCGTCAGGCAGTGTCACAGTGCTCAACTCAACATTGGCTTGCACCGATCTCTTCTAATTATCAGCTGTGCCCAGAGGTCCCTGCCACCCAAAGGCAGTCCTACCTCTCTCACTATACAGTATAACCCGTCTTGCTTGATGCATGTGCGTGGGTACAAATATCCAGTGCCACTATAAGCTCAGTCCCATGCCATATTCTCACATGTTTTATTATTTACAACACAGACAGACTGCACACACTGTAGGTGGAAATGATGTCACCGTCACAAGTCACATGGATGGCATTCCAATGGAATATTGAAACAGGATTGTGTCACATTGCCATGCATTGAGTGGTCTCCCCACCTCTGGGGTTTCTCTGTCCTTTCACTGGCTACCCCATGACAGAGACTGTACGTGTCCTCGTAAGAAGGCCACTTCTGTCTTGGGAAGATACAAGGTTATAAGCGAGGGCCCCACAACATCTGCTGGACCAGTTGGCCAGCAGGAGGACCTGTTGGAGCAGCACTCAGGAGGCAGTGGGAGGAGGAAGGAGCATGATGATGGACAGCTTCATGTGGCCCAGAGCACGGTCTGGGCACAGCATGGGGTCATGTGTGCTCACTGATCAGCTTGGACAAAGGCTGAATGGGCCCACCCTCACCCATAGTCCTTGGTGCCTGTGCCCTAGTGGGTGTTTAGGTTGTGTCTGAAGATCCACAGGTGGCTGTGGCCACCACCGGCAGTCATCCCATAGTGCTTGGGGTATGCCAGGCTCTGTGCCCACCATGACGAGCAGTCTTTGACTTGAGCCTGGCTTGATGTCATGCTGCTGCCCCGGGCCCACCCCTGAGTGCTGGCACAGCAGAGTCTGAGCTCGCAGGCTCGCCTGGGCTTCTGCTTCACGTTCTGCAGGGCAGCGCTCTGGGAGATGGGCATTTAGACCCAGATCTGGCAAGGAGGTAAGTTTCCACACAGAAGCAAGCTGCTCCATCTCCCTGTCCCTCCACTGCCCTGTCCTCCAAACAGGGTAATGACATTTACCTCAGTTGGTATTGTAACTTTTGAGGGGCCGTGAAAGTTTTACCAAAGTACAATCAGTGCAACACAGACATTAATTCTTTGCAACTAGTAATGTAGTTGTTAATAATCAGACCCTGAAATGTCTCTCCAAAATGATGCATGTTAATACACATAAAGGAGGAACAGGACTGAAGGGAGGGGAGGAGTATGGGGTAATAGGACAGTAGGATGAATCGGTCATTATCACCCTACATGCAAAGCGACTATGTGATTCTATACCATGTACAACTCAGAAGAATGAGAAGTTACTCTCCATTTATGTATAATGTGTCAAAATGCATTCTACTGTCATATGTAACTAATGAGAACAAACTAAAAAAATAAAAGAATATAAAAAGAAAAAGATTTGAAGTCATTAAGTCAAAGAGATGTCTGCGTTTCCGTGTCCATTACAGCATTTTTTATGATAATCAAGATATGGAATCAACTAAGTGCCATTAATGGATAGATGAATACAGAAAATGGGGTATACATTCACAATGGGATACAATTCTACCTTTAAAAGGAAGCAAATTCAGTCATTTACAATAAGTGAATGAACTTGGAGGACATTGCATTATGTGAAATAAGCCAAGCTTAGAAAGATAAATATTGCTTAATCTTATATACACATGGAAACTAATAAAGTCAAACTCAGAAGATGAGAGTTGAAAGGTGGTTACTAGGGGATGGGGGAGTGAGGGCAGAGGTTGGGACTGGGAAGATATTGGTGAAAGGATACACATTTTCTGTTAGGAAAAACAGATTCAGGAGCTAGATGGACAATTCAGTGACCACAGTTAATAAAATCGTATTGTATACTTAAAAAAAAAAAAAAGAAGAAACAGGTCAGGAGACAAGTGGTGGGCTCCCTGTGGACCAGTGCTCCATTCACCTGAGGATACCACATTTTCTGCTGGATGGAAGGATCTTGAAGGCAGAAGCTGCGCAGACCTGGGCCTCAGAGCTTTGCCGTGGGAAAGAGCAAAGAGCTACAAGATGCCAGGTCTCCTTCGACAGCCACCCCAGGTCCTAAGTGTGTTCAGTTAACTTCTTGAACCTGGAGATGAAACTTAGAAAGTTTCCTCCTTGTTCAGACATTAGCATTAAAAATGCCACAGGCTCCCTACAAGGGCACTGCTGTCTAGAAACCATGTCGAGGTTCATCTCTACAGAGCGTGGGCTTCTTCTGACATTGTCTGAAGGGTCTGCTGACCTGTTCTGAGCAAATATCAAGCCTCCTCGGCTACTGAGCTGAGTCTCCCAACCTTCTGACGATGGAGGACACACACATTTTCAACCTAGAACTTGGAAGGTGCTTCACTCCAGGGAGGAATTTGTGTGTTATGACAAAAATTGCAGAAGTGTCTATGAGTAGCCCCTCCACACAGAGCACCAGCTCACGCTGATTCAAAGACTCATGCAGCATACAGGCTGCTTTGGTGTCAAAGTACATTCTTAGGAACATTTAATTTGTATAATATTGACAGTTAGACTGCAACTGTTGATGAGATTGGTGTGTTTTAAATTAACATGCTCTCTTACCAGCTTATTATACAATATTTGAACAGGTTTAAATGTATTTTCTGGTCTAATTTTATGTTGTGATACATACCTTCAATAAAATTGGGTATTTCCTACAGAAAAATGTGGCTGGATTTTTACAGTTGGCTACTAATGGAAAATGTTGCATGTTCAAATAATCAATAAGCAGTCCTATTATGTTGTAGAATGTAAATCATGTGAGTGAAAATAAGATACTTTTTATTTTCAGAAGTTTTATAAATGTTGAGTAGCCACAAGATGAGCCTCTGTGAACATTATATTATTGTGAAACAATGCAAATATCTTCGATTTTAGATCTTTGTCAAGATCTAAAAGTGATTTCTTACCAAATCAGAAGAACTTGTTAAATAAAAAGATACCAGACCAAAAAAAAAAAAAAAAAAAAAAAAAAAAAACCAGACAAGGTAACAGGTTGCTGAAAAAAGCCAGGTACATTTTTGGAAAGGTCCATTCAGACTCCTGGTTGGATCTGTGAGATTAAAGCTAACAATGGCCCCGAAGGGCTTCCCAGAGCTGGCTTGTTGCACCCACACCTGAGCTGTCTCTGCCTTGATCTGAGAAACTGGGGCCCACGGGTCTCTGACTCATGGATCCTGTGCCAGAGACTTGTTCCTGAAAAGATGACCTTGGATGCACCCCTCCCTTTTCCAAGTCACCGGATAAAGTGATGCTCAGCAGTTATCCCTTCCACCACTTCTCACTCATCCGCTCCGATTATTTTATGGCATTTGGATCGCTGGTACCTAGTGAAGTTCAATAAAGGAATCAGGGTTAATTTGCATTCACTTAGACGTGAAAAAATACTGCACTCAACATCTTTTCTCCCTCAAGGTGGTATACATACATACATTCCTACATGAAGTGGAACCGCGGAGCTTTCCTTCTGATGTCCCAGAGATAACACTGATATGTAACTTGCCTCCGGCTTTTTGTACAAAAAAAAAAAAAAAAAGTGGGTATCAGATTTTAACCCTTATTTTCATATGAAATTCCAATGTAATACTCTTGTAGTTTGAGTGCCTACGGATCAATCATCTTTGAGGTAGATACCAAAGGCTTTTTGAGGGTGCTGGTGGCTTGTCCTCATGACAGCATGGTGGCTGACACCTGGCGGCCCCTCACAGGGAGGATGTGGAGCTGAGGGTGTCGTCACATTCTAGCTGTGCTTTCTTTTGAGAGAATTGTTGTAGTTTGGATGCGAGGGGTCCCCCCAAAGCTCATGTATGAGACAACTTAAGACAGTTTAGAGGAGAAATGACTGGGTTCGGGGATCCTTAACCTGATCAGTGGATTAGCCCCCCGATAGGGATTAACTGGGTGGTAACAGCAGGAAGGCAGGGTGTGGCCAGAGGAGGGGGGTTCCTAGAGCTGGGCCTCTGGGGTTTATATTTTGTTGCTGGGAAGAGAATCTCTCTCTCTCTCTCTCTCTCTCAATCTTTCTCTCTCTCTGTTTCCTGATCATGTGCTAAGCCGCTTCCCTCTGCCACACTCTTCCACCATGATGTCCTGCCTCACCTTGAGCCCCAGGGAGTGAAGCTGGCTTCTGTGGACTGAGAGCTCTGAAACCATGAGCCCCCACATCAACTTATTCTCCTTAAAGTTGTTCTTGCCAGGTCTTTTGGTCACAGCAGCAAATAAGCTGACTAAAACAAGAGAGTAGCATTATTTTGCTTCTAAACTTAAACATCTGCCTCATGTCCAGTCGCTCAAACTCTTGGATAAAAAACTGGCAATAAGAGCTGGATGTGGGGCTCACACCTGTGATCCCAGTGGCTCTGGAGGCTGAAGCAGCAGGATCATGAGTTCAAAGCCAGCCTCAGCAATGGCAAAGCACTAAGCCACTCCACGAGGCCCTGTCTCTAAATATACAAAATAGGGCTGGGGATGTGGCTCAAATGGTTGAGTGTCCCTGAGTTCAGTCCATGGTTACAACAACAACAACAAAATTGGCAATAATAAGAACAACAATAATAAATCTGCTAACCCTAGGTTTGAACACTTCAAGGACCAGTGAGAGGCTGGACTGAGGCCCAGAGGGGACTGTCCTGAGGTGCAGTCTAACAGAGCCAGCAAGCCTACCTGGAGGCCGGTTTCACCAGAATCTGTCCTCCACGTTACTTTTCAAAATAAGGCTAACCGCCCTGACTTCGCAACGGCCACACACGCTGGAAACAGCAGGTCCCATAGAGAGTAGAAAGGGCCCGCAGCCGTACCGTGTGCTGCATCACGTTTAAGGTTAGCAGAGTGAGAAATGCATACGATTAAACTTGCCAAGGCCTGGAACCATAATTAAGGGACCCTCCTTGAAAACTGCTCGTTAAGGATTGTCTTTTAATTGCTATCTTGCTGCAAGAGACTAGAACGGATGGAGCTGCCATCATTTCCCAGTCCATCTTGAATGTCCCGTTTTCCTAGCAGTGAACAAAGGTGTCAGCTGAGTTCAGGATCTGCCCCTTGCCCTCAGCCAGGGTTGGCCTGAGTGCTTTTGGGCCACGAAGTCTGCAGGCTCCCGGCCCATGCCCTCCACACCCCAGTCTTGCGGCTGCTCTTTCTCTTACCCACGGCCACACTTGTGAAAACCTTCCTGTAGGACAGTCTGTCCACCAAAGCCACCAGGACCACATGCTCATTTTATGCCTTTCTCCTGGGGTCTTGAGTGGGTTCATCTGAGTTTGGAAGAAAAAGTTTTCCCAGCAAGGAAAACTGGAATGTGTCCAGCAGAGACAGTACAGTGGCACCTGCTGCACCTGCATGGCTTATGCATTTATGTACGTGGGTGATTCGAATGGCATTCTGTCTAATTCCCCCGTCTGCACCTTAGTCTACCAGTCAACAAACTGCAGCCTGGGACATGGGCGGGATGCCTGGGGTCACAAAGGAGCAAGTCAAACTTGGAACTAAAAAGACTTCAAATTTGGGGGATGGCTGAAAAACAACAAGTGAAAAACACTTTTTGTTATGAAAAACTTCTCTGACATTCTGTTTCCAGTGTCCATCAGTAAAATTTTGTTAGACTGCAACAACATGCATTCAGTAATGTGTCACCTACAAGTGCTTTGCCCTAGAAATGTAGACTGCGTAGTTGTGACAGCGACAGGGTGACCTGTGAGTCCTCAAATATTACTGTAAGACCCTTGACAACACTTGAGCCAGCAGTCTTGACCTAGTGTATTTGGGGCCATGAATTTAAACAGGGGTGAAAGCTGAGGAGTCTAGCGTGGACCCCAGGGACCAGCCAGCTCCATCCACTCTAGCCTATAGTTCCCGTGTGGAGCTGGCTCTGCGTGGCTGAACTTGGTGAGTTTCCAAGAAAAGACAGTGATGGCGATTTTTGTGTGATTTCTTTTCTTAAATGTCGATCGTGGGAGACACTGCAGACTTGCTGTTTCGTGGCCTCAGCCCTCCAGTGGCCTCAGGACTGATGGGCAGCAGGTGAAGCTTCTGCAGCTGAGTGCTGAAAAGTAGAACTGGAGTCTCTTGAAGAGGACTCTGTCCCCACTACCTCCACGCATATGTTGTTGTATTTTCATTGGAGGATTCAACCTGCTGTTCTCCCATTATTAACAAGTCTGAGCTGTTTCCCACAATATGATTGATATGCATCTATTATTTTTATAACTGAGTTGTTTGGCTAAAGTTTGTAAGAGCACTGTCACTTTCAGAACATTAAATTTAAAATGGAACCTCAGCACCAGAGTGCTCCTGGAACAGACTTATATATACACCAGTTAGAACCCAGCAAACAGCTGATGAGCATGCGAGAATCCAAGGAATACGTATGGATATTGAGGTACATGAATACACACATGTTCAAGAAAGAAGGAGACCCATACAGAGAGACAGAGAGACCAAAGGAGAGGCCAACATCGCCCAAAGTGTGTGAGGCTCTGCACCCAGCTACAGTTCCACAGAGGTTTCCATCTACTCCTCTGTCCCACAGGACCTGGGACCTGCCTGCACAGTGCCAATTTTACACCTGGAATTGCTGATTTGTCCACTTAAAGTGCTTATATAACAGAAGCAAAACTTCCGATGTGCATTATCAGACACCGGGTCGAGGCAGAAGTGTGGAGGTGAGCGGCTGGGTTGTGGCATGTCCCGCTTGAGCCATGGCAAGGGCTTCGGGCAGAAGTTATGGAGCAGAGATATTTACAAGCACCTGGCCACCTGGCCACATGGCCTCAGCAGCTGGGAGCACACCGTAGCCTGGGACATACGGGATGCCTGGGGTCACCAGGGAGCAGGCAGGAGGCTGGTCAGGGTGCTCTGGAGGATGCCTGCCTTAAGGCAGAGCCAGACAGCAGCAGCTGGTAAGGCCCCGAGGAAAAGCAGGGAGAGCAAAGCTGGGCAGCCATGGGAAGGGGGTGGCCATGGAAGTCCAGGGCCAGTTCCCACTGATGTGTTGGCTCAAGAGGTGGCTGGGGACAGAACAGCAGCATCAGGGAATGTAGATGTTTTAGTTAATTTTTTCACTGCTGTGACTAAGAGACCTGATAAGAACAATTGTAGAGGAGGAAAAGTTTATTTGAGGACTCACGGTTTCAGAGGTCTCAGTCCATAGAAGGCCAGCGCATCTGGGGGGGCTCGAGGTGAGGCTGAACGTCATGGCGGGAGAGTGTGGCAGAGGGAAGCTGCTCACACCATGGGGATCAGGAAGCAGAGAGAGACTCCACTCTCCAGATGCAAGATACATACCCCATAGCCACGTGCCCAATGAGCCACCTCCTCCAGCCTCACCCGACCTGCCTCCAGTCACCACTCGGGTAATCCCATCAGGGTCAATTCACTGATCGTGTTAAGGCTTTAACCCAATCACTGCTCCTCCAAACCTTCTTGCACTGTCTCACATGTGAGCTTTTGGAATACACCTCACATCCAAACCGTAACAGAGGGGAACAGCTGGACCTTTAAGAGAGGGAATGTCCAGGAAGACAGAGATCATTTCCCCCAAAGCTGGCTGCGAGGGAAGGAGAGGGAGAGTGAGGAGCCGCAGGGCTGGGTGGGGTGCGGTGTGCACATTCACATCAGGAACGCTTTCTCTGGAGGCTTGCAGGGTTCCGAGGAGGGACGGGACAGGTGGAGCTCTGGGTCTGTATGTACCGATGTGGTCCTTCCATGTCGACAGGAAGGGTGTATCTCCAGCACCAGTTCCATTATTCCATAGTTGCTTCTGAGATTCCAGCTGGAGTTTTCTAAAGCCACTCAGATTATAGTCCCCTAACATGAAGTCAGGGTTTTGGGGTTTGCAGAAATTTTTGAGTATCTCAAATTCTCCTGCCCCAAGAGTGGAGGACATAACTTCAGAGAGCCCCCTGAGGACAGTGCTTAAGGGCCCTCACTGTCTTGCAGTCCTGCTGGCCCATTCCGGTTCCCGTCTGTCCACGCCCAAAGCTCCCATGCACCACACTGTCATTTCTGAGCTTGAGGCACAGTATCTAAGAACTGCAGCCCAAAGAAACCGCCTTGGCTGCACGCGTGGTCCCTGGACCAGCCCTGGACACCTTCATTTCCCTGCCTCTCACCACATGCTGCTGCTCCCAGGTCCCAGTCCCCTCCTGTGGTGGACCTGCATTCTGTTGGAGGGCTTTCTCTTCTTGCCTGATGCTGTTGGGTCCTGGATTTTTCTAAGATCTCTTCATCAAGATATAATGTGTAAACAATAACCAGCGCTTGCCTCCTGAGGCAGGTGAGCCCACAACCACATCCTCACCCAGCCGCCTCCATCCTCCCTTCCCAGCCAGTGACTGCCCTTCAGTCCCAAACCACCCACAGGTGGATTCTCTGTCCCTTAGATCACATTTTCTATCCTTGTTTGAATGACAGCTCTGTGGCTTTGTGTGATGTTTTGGGGCAAACAGTGTTTTTCCTATCCACTGTATTGCAGGGGTCAGAAATTCACCTCCTACTGGGGGCATTCTATCCCAAAGTCTAATCCCCTGCTGGAGGATATCTAGGTTGGTTCCAAGGCCCGTCAATGACATGGTTGGCCACGAATATTCATGCACAAGACTTTGGGTAAACACCGATGAGTGGAATTGCTGGAACACATAGTGGATCTCAGCTGAATGGGGAACCACTGTTTTCTTCAACTTCACTCCCCATCAGCCAGATGTTGCTTCATTTTTACCAAAACTTAATGCTGTCAGTCTTTCCATTTCTTGCCATTCAACTGGGTATGGTTTTAATTTGCATTTCCCCAGTGACTAATGATGCTGAGCATCTTTCCGTGTGTATATTGGCTCTCCCAGGTCTTTGGTGAAGTGTGTGTCCAATCTTCAGTCATGCCTGTATTTATTTATTTATTACGGATGAGCTGATGTCCCCTTGTTGTTGGCTTGTGATGTTTCTACTTGCTCTGGATAGAAGTGATTTATTATGAGGTAGTCCCCAGTCCTTGACCTGATATTACTTCAGAGCTGGCATCGACCTGTTGGTCTGTCCTGGTCCCTCAGCTCAAACCACCAGTGCACTCCCCCATCCCAATGCATTTAATCTTATGCATTTGGAAGGATAGAAGTTTTAATCATGATGAATTTCATCATATTTTTTTTTTTTACTTTTTTAACAAGTGTTTTATTTGAGAAGAAATGTGGATTTACAGGAAAGTTGCAGAGTTTACTGAATCACACTGAGTTTCCCCATTCACGTGTTACCTCAGTGCGACACATCAGCCCAACCAATGCACCGCTCAGGATAGGTTTTCACTCATTAGTCTCCTGCTGTGTTCAGCCTTCCTCTGTTTCCCAGCTGTCTTTCTTCTTGGTAGGACCCAGCTCAGGACAATATCAGGGTTGATCCTCCTGCTCCCTGGGCTCCTCTTGCCTGGGACAGCTTCTCAAACTAGGCTTGCTTTGGGTGACTTCACAAGTTTTGAGGACGAATGCTCACCCCAATGTGATCTAATTAATGTTTTGCTTGCAACTAACTAGACTGTCGTCCTGGGTTTGGGGAAGAAGGCTATGAAGTGGTATTCACAGAAGTTGATTTTATAATTTAGTTTTCTTTAAGGTTTTGTGTCTTAAGAACTTTGACCATGTTCTGTCATTTAAATCCTGAATGTTCCGGAAGCCCAGGTGCTAAGGGCTTGATTGCCATCCTACGGAGCTCTAATGAGGTGGCCAGACCTTCAGGAGGCGGGGCCTGGTGGGAGGAAGTGTGGTCACTGGGGGCGTCCTTTGAAAGGGGTTTGGGGGCATCCCTGCTCTTCGTTGCTTGACACCACCAAGCCCTGCCGCTCTGATCTGCCACAGGCTTAAAAGCTGGGTTAGACCAACCCAATTTTGGAATGAAATCTTTCAAAATCGCTAAAATCAACTTTTCCCCTTGAAAACTGATTATCTCAGGTATCTGTTGCAGTTTAGAAATCTAAATAACGCATCATGATAAATTAAAAAAAACTTTCCTTTTATTTTTTTTTGTCTAGAAAACTTATATTTTTAGTTTTATTTTGGAGTTGATGCAGTTTTGAAGTAATTTTGCACGTGGTGTGACTGGTCAAGGGCTGTTTTGTGTGATATGGATATCCAGGTTCTCTTCATGGTACCTCTGTAAAAATCATTTCACTCTATACACATGGTTCTTCTGTTGAATTCTGTTCTGTTTCATTCATCTGTAAGTCTATTCATATGCCAGTAACACATCATCTTGATTTCTGGAACTTTATAGTATGTCTTGAGTCAGATATGAAAAATACCTTGACCTTGTTCTGCTTTTTAAAACATTGTTTTGGCTATGCCAGGTCCTTTCATTCTTACATGCATTTTTGAATCATCTTCTCATTTTCTACAAAAACCACTTGCTGGGAGTTTTCCTGGAATCCTACTGAATCTATGCATCTATTTTAGCAGAAATGTCATGTCATAATCAGAGAAAATACTTTGCATAATTTGCAGTTTAAAAAAATCTTTGGAGACTCTTTATGGTTCCATCTCGGTGAGTGTTCCTCTGAAAATAAGTCATTTCTCCCTCAGTTTTGCAAGTTCCCTTTGCTGGCTGTAGGCTCTGCAGATGGCCACCACCCTGCAAGCATGTGGTTCCTCAGCAGCCTGAGCAGCTTTCTGGGCAACAGCTGGGTGGTGACCAGTGTCTTCCTCTGCACATCTGTGGGCTCTGCTCCTTCAGATCCCACAGAGGAGCAGATTCCATGCTCCATGGCACAGCATGGTGACTATGTTAATGAGAATGCATTTATATTTCAAAGTGTAAAAGAGAGTCAATTTTATGTATTCTCACCATGAAGAAACTTTAAGTATCTGAGGCAATGGATATGCTAATTAGCCTGAACTGGTTATTACAAAATGCACCCAGAAAGTGACCTGTACTGGGATAGCATGTACCATTATTATTGGGCAATTAAAAATAAAACTTCAAATTGTCTACTTTTATGGGTGAGCGTTGGCTTCCATACCTACCTTAGAATTCCACTCAAGCTCTCAGTCATCTGTGAGGAACTGTCTGTGTTCTAAGTGGGTTTCCTGTCATAGCTTGAGGATCTTCTTGGAGCATCTCCCTGGACATTGCTGCACACCCTGACTGGTCAGCAAGGACACCCACTCTTCCTGCTAACAGGAACTCGTGTGGCTCCACGGCTGGACCTCACCACTCACCTCTGGTCTCTGCCACACTGGTGGTCACCCCAGCATGCGGCAAGGCTCTAGGCCCCTCCCATGAAATATATCTTCTGTACAGTTGGGAATATTTTCTTTCATATATTTTGTTCAATTTTCTGGTTAAAATTGCGTTGGGCACCTCAGAGCTTGCAGCCTGTACCTAACGAGCCTGTGTGCTAAATAAAGCAGAAGTATCAACATTTGTTCATAAGGTTTAAATAGGATGGAGAATTTTTTGATGTAGTATTCACAAATATCCAGAGTACAATCCCAAATTCCCTGGCATAGAAAGAGACAGCCGAGTCGCAGCACCTGGCAGGTGCTAAAGCACTGGGCTTACCTGGCCAAACCCCCACGGCAGCCATGATGCACGTGTGCCCAGTCCGTCGTGGGCCTTGGGGACAAACAGGAGAATTACAAGATCTGAATGAATAAATGAAAACATAAGAAATGTTAAAACAAACAAAAAATACAATACAGAAATTTATAGGTCAACAATAAGTTTAAAAAATAACTATGAACCTGGACAGATGATGATAAAGTGCTGACATGCCATCAGAGTCCCAGGGCAGAGAATCTGGTGTTGAAAAAGTACTCTGAGGTATTAGAGCACAAAATTCCCTGACTTTTACGAAGGGCATAAATACACAGACTGAAGGCCTTGCGGGACAGACGAGCAGTAGCAGGCCAAAGAAACCCCCACCAAGACGTCACCGTGGGGAGACGCTGAACACGGGGAAAGAAGGCTGGTTACCCGATGGGGGGACAGCAGAAGCCACTGCGTCAGAAGGGAACTCAGAGGATGTCTGACGTGCTGGGGAGAAAGAATCAGCCACCCCCGACTGCTCGTCCGGCCAGAGCTCTCTGAACAGAGGCCAGCTGAGGGGTCACACCCAAGAACCTGCTCCAGCAGCCCCCAAAAGCCCTGCAGGGAAGATTCCCCCAGAAGGGAGGGCGCTTGGAGGGGCACTGGAGCTGAGGGCGAGGGAGGAGGATGGGGTGGTCACTGCGGGGCACGTGGAGGCACTCTTCTCCTCTAAAGGTCTTCCAAACACTTCTGCCCTTTGAAAGCGAAGCTCATGATGTTTTCTGCTGGGGATGATGGCACCTGCAGATGTCCTAGAGAAAGAACCAGAACACAAAGAGAGAAGGCGGAGCCACGTGGTCAAGGAGGAGTACTGAGGCCAAGTGGAGCGCGAGAAACCAATACGTGTGCAGTCTCTGGGAGGCCTGGATTACACACACACACACACACACTCATGCACACATGCACACACGCACACACACATGCATACAAACATGCACACACGCATGCACGGATATACAATGTACATGAACCTGTGAATGTTTGTGCATACAACATAGATAAAGATACATAGGGTAATAATTGTAGTAAACAAAAAAGAAATTTTTGTAGATGAACTAAAATGAATTCTAAAAATGTTCAAATAACCCAGCAATGAAGGAAAGGGGAAACTGAGGAATGAAAATAAAACAGATTTTACAGAGAGAAAACAGTAAAATCAGACCAAATCCAAAAATATCGATAACTACCATAATTGTAAATATTCCAAATATAACAATAGAAAAGATAATGAATTAGTGAATCGAATTTTTTAAAAATGACTCCTCTCTATCCCATCTGTACCACTCACTGCAAGTACGATGACGTAGACCATTTAAAGGGAAAGGGTGGAAAAGACATAGTGTGGAAACACCAATCAGAGAAAGCCCATGCACCTCCATCAGTGTCTGAAGAGGATTTCAGAGAAAAGAAAGTGACAACAGCAGACAAGGTACACTGCATACTGTAGAGGAGTCAACTCACTGATAACGCAGAGCGATGTTAAATATGGATGCCCTCAGCAAGGGATGCCGAGGGCACTAGGAGCAGAGCAGATGCCATGCAGGTGTGGTTGGCCCTGTCAACAGCCCCCTCTGGGATACACGCTGTACCCAGAGAACCATCGAGAACACGGAGAACTGAATGGCAGCCCACCAATGGGACATGGAGGGTCTTCAGGCAGCTCTCCCCCCAGCAGCAGATGCACCTGCTGCTCTCAACAGGATGGTGCATCTTCCTGGCGGAAGACAGGACTTGGTGAGTGGAAGAGAATGGGATGCTTTACAGCAGCAGAATCTACCCCAAAGGCCATTGCAGAAAGCTGATGAGCAAACCTCCAAATTTGTGAAAACGAACCAATCGTTCTACACAACCTGTATGGAAGAGGAACTTCAAAGGACATAAGATGCATTTTGAGTAAAACAAAAATTAAAAATAAGTGACATCAAATTTGCAAGGTGGGCTTGAAGCAGTTTTGGAGGGAAGCCGCACAGTGTATATGAGAAGCTAAAACACTCACGTCAAAGACGCATGCTTCCTCTCTAAGATGCTAGAGGAAGAAGAGCACAGCCAACACTCACCAACAAATGACAAAAAATAGGGACAAACAGCAGAAATGAAAGAAAATGGAAACAGAAAGAGCAGAGAGGGGTTGACAGACACCCAGAGCGGATTTTTTGAAATGATAGAAACAACTGGTAAAGCTTCCAGCTAGAGCGATTAAGAAAATCCATGCAGTTGTCAATTGGAAAGAAAAGGAAAGACCAGGTTCCACCTCACAGAACTGCAGGCAGAAGAGCATCAAGTCCTTACCAAGATCGCTCTGAGTGCTCAAAGAGTAAAACCCTGGCTGTGAGCCGAGCCGGGAGAAAGGCGACAGTGCAGATGGAGAGAGAGCTGACTCCACCCGTCTGACCGCGGGCTCACGCCCAGGTCACCTGGGAGCACCCAACCAAAAAAATTCCAATAAAAAATGGGAATGGTTTGTAAAGACATTTGAGCAGAGAGAACGTGGGGTGTAAGTGAGCACATGAAGAGGTGCTCGTTGTCGTTAGTCAGAAGGAAGCGTGGTGCACCGTCGCACAGGTCTGTGTCACGGCTCAGGGCAGGGTAGCCGAGGACGTGCAGTACCTGGAGGCTTCCTCAAGGACTCGGCTTCCCTGGAGGATGGGTCACAGGGTCTTATCAAGCCAACCATGTCACCCAGGAGCCACGGAGTTGGGGGGTGATGCTGGAGAAATGAAAACTTGGGTTCACACAGCAGCTTCATCTGTCACCGCCCAACAGGGGGCACACCCCAGGCCCTTGGCCAGTCTACTGTGTTTGCAAGCGGAGGTGCACCTGTTCCTCAGAACACCACCCAGCAATGAAAGGGGGGTGCCACTCTGCACCAATGTGACAGTCTCTCAAAGCCAAGGTGCCGAGGGGAAAGCCAGCATGGAGAGGCCCACAGGCCACAATTCCATTTACACCTGCATGATACCCGCCAGTGGACACCACTCTAGTGGAAGGTGCACAAGGTCAGGGCCAAGAGGAGGAGCAGCTCCAGGGGACAGAGGGCACGAGGTGGCACCTTCTGTGTGGTGAAGGGGGACTTCGCGGTCTTGCCTGGTGTGCAAGCAAGGCCCAGCTTGTCTGAGTCGTCTCAACATGAAAGTCAAGGGGAAGCTCCAATGGCTAGGAACGACTGGGCAAATCTCATCACGCCACTCTCCAGAACACTAGAGTAAACACTGCAGCTGCACGACCCTCACAGTCGTCACGATATTACAGGAAATTGATCAATTATATAACCATGGGTTGCATCTCATCTTGCATCAGATTTCCCTCTGGTACAAATGAAGGGAATAGACAGCGAGAGACGAGCCACTTTGCAGGATCACAGGAGGTTTTCTCTCGCCTTTTTCCAGGATTGCTACAATGATGGGATATCACCTCAACCTGTGCAGAGTCCTTGGATGAATATAGACTGCTGGACTTCACTGTTACTCACACAGCACACAGTGAAACTCAGGCAGGAACACTCGGAGACACAAAGGGCGTCCTGTACTTTAAGGACCTCCTGGCTGCTCCTGCAGCTTCTCCACGTCACAGCCACAGAGCTGTGGCTCACCATGAAGTGGCTGCTACAGTGACCCAGGGGAGAAACGCAGGCAAGTTCTGCTGGAGCGAGGGCTCCTAGGTCAGTGACCCTACAAGGGCGTTCTTGGCAGAAACGATGACATCTGGGCCAGCTGAAGTCACATTTCTAAATCTAAAGATCTATCCATGAATAGAACACAATTTGATCGATTTCACTACCTAGACCTCCTTCCATTCCCTCCTCCCACCCCCTCACCCCACCACAGTGATCTCCTTTCTACTCCTTTTTTTCTTCCACCATCTCCTTTTTAATTTTTTTCCTTTTCTCCTCTGGCTTCCACACATGAGAGAAAACGGAGACTCTCAACTTTCTGAGTCTGGCTTATTTCGTTTAACGTGATGTTCTTAAGCTCCATCCATTTCCCTGCAAATGACAGTTTCTTTCTTTGTTGTGGCTGAATAAAACTCCAATGTGTATATTTTCCTTATCCATTTATCTGTTTACTGACACCGTTATACCACCCCGTGGTGTTTTTCTGAAAGAATTAAAGTCACATACTTTGGAGATGCAAGCATCCTCACATTTACCCACTGGATATTTACTTCTCCTGTAGAAGACAAAGGGGCAGGGTAGTGTTAAGTTGCAATAATTTATTCATCAGTTCAACACCCACAGTGCCTCAAAAAGCCCTGTATTATAGAATTCCCCATTAGGCTTTGGGAGATGGTGCAGTTAGCCTTAGTCACAGTGCACCTTGCATGGTAACACCTCAGGGGCAGACCTGAGATGGAAACATTTTCTAAGCACAAAACCACCAGTGGCCACAGGGCTCCATTGCTCCTTAGAAGAGCAGTCAGTCCTGGGTAGTGCAGTGCCTGGAGGTGTGTGTGTGTGTGTGTGTGTGTGTGTGTGTGTGTATGTGTGTGCGTGCCTGTCGTGAGCACACAAATGCCACATGTTTATAACTGCACACCACTTCTGCTGTCTGGAAATCACAGATCCAGAGCTGGAGACCAAGACACAAAAATAAAAATTAATTCAGATCACCAGAATCAAAGAAAGCCCAGAAAAGCATCTGTGTGGGCCAGAGGCTAAGTCCATAAAAACAAGACCAAACAAACCAAGCCACAGACGCACAGCCCCAGAGCATGCATTTGAGCATCTGGGGGAGCTCTGCGTGGTGGCGGAGGACAGCTACTGAGGTGCAGGCGTTTGTGACCTTTCCAGCCCCATCTTCCCCTCGGTCTGGCTGGCGTTCGGTTTAACAGGAGCAGTGTTGTGACCCATAATTGTGGCAGATCCTCAGCAGGCTTCGAGGGGCTTTAGCACTGCGGAGCCCAGCAGCCTCCATCTGCTGCAGCCTCCTGTGCCTCCCAGGGGGCAACCTGGCTAATTTTTCAGTCAATTAGCAGAGGGCTGCTTTTGTTCTGCCGCCCGCCCCCTGGGCTCTGCTTACCCCGGGAGCCCTGTGTTCAGATGGGGCAGGTTGAAGAAGCATATTGTGTCAGTTTTTTCCTGTGACCCTGTGACATTGTCGGGCAAACGTCATCTCTGCCATCTCGGGGATCTGTGGAAAAGCGCAGGGCAGCTACGCTGTCACTGTTGTGTCTGAGCGTGAGGGTGTGCGTTGGTGTGGCCAGGGAGGCCATGGATGAACTGTTTTGAATAAACCAGACATTTTGTGACCCGCGATGTCCAGGGTCAAGTTTATTTATTTTTTATAAAGTCAAATTAAGTAGGATCCTAAATCATACCTGAGGTAGAATGGTCCTGGGAAGGAAAGGGTTGATCCGTTCAAACCTGCTGCAAGTGGTTGAGTCCTGGAGGGACTTTGATCTCGCCTTGGGATGATCTGCACAAGAGGGTATCTCTCTGTAAAGTCCTCTGGGAATCCAAGAGACTCTGTCACCTCTGGACTCAGCTTCCCCCGAGCAAGGACAAGGACTGAACATGGCAGGGGCCAGGCGGTGTGGAGAGGGCTCTCTCTCCCGGCTCCTTCCTCCCCTCCTGGGTGCACCCTGCTTCTGCTGGGTGGCTCTGAGCACCCTCCTGCCATGGGAGGCCACGTCGCAGCACTGGTTGCTGTCCTTTCTGTTGGACTGGTTGGAAACCATTCTGAGGTTCCCCCGGTGACGTCTTCCCCCAATCACCTGCCAGGTAAGGAGCTCAAGGTCTTAGCTGGCCGTTCTCGAGCACCAGGCACCAGGGATCCTTCTGGGTTACCACACTCCGGCAGGGGCTGCTGGTTCTGGCAGAGCCTGTGATCCTAAAGCAGACCTCATTTTCCACCAAAGTAGAAACTGTCTTTCCTTCTGTTAGGATTTAAAATGATCCGAGTCCCAGTGTGGCTTTTCCTTTGTGGGAGGAAACATTTCCAGTGGCAGCCCAGCCCCTGTGTCTCCTCTGTCGCAGGAAGCGCAAGGCCTCTCTGGGAGCTTGTGGTGGTGTCTGCCTGAGCACCTCATGAGACACTCAGTGACCGGGGACCTGAGGTGGGCCGAAACCCCCTGCTCCTTCTGGGCCAGACCCCTCCGGCCTCTCCTGCTGGACTCCAGCCCTGGTGTGAGTGTGGTGGGCTCCTGGTGCTGAGTGCTCCTTGGCGCCGTGTTCACCCTCTGCATTCCCCCTGAAGGGCATCCTGCAAGCTGGGCTCCCCTCCCCGTCCTCTGCCCAGCCTCTCAGTCACATCTTCCTGTGCTTAATAAACATACTTTTTCTCCATGTTGAGCAATAACATATTCACTGGGTCTGAGCTGGGGTTAACAGATTTCTGGAAATTTCATGGCGTGACAGCCTGTCCTGCGTAATCCCCTCAGTGCCCTGCGTTCCGGGGCAGAAGGGATCCTAGGTGTCACTCTAGAAGCACACTTGTGTCACTGTCGCTGCGCATGGGGCTGTGTTTACCCCTAGGCCCAGCTCCCTCTTTCACGGCTTTTACAACGATAGCGTCTGGCAAAGCCAGCTCCAGCAGAAGGAGCCCTCCTTCCTCAGAGGTGACAAAGGGGGCCACCAGGGGCCTGACCAGAGCAACCAATCATGGTGCTCTTTACAGGTAATGAGGGCTCCCTCGTCTTCACAAGGCCCCGTGCCACGGGATGCAGAGGGCTGTCTACTTAATTATGCAGTCCACAGAGGACTTCAGCTGCGCCGGCCCAGGGTTCTCCCTCCCCCTGAACAAACATCGATCGCTGGACAGCCCATGGGGCCCTGAAGCCCAACAAAGATCATGCAAAGGGAGCACTCGGGTTGGCCACTCTGAGAGGACGGAGAAGGAGAGGGAAGTGGAGTGCAGAGACAGAGAAGGGTGGGACAGAGGGGCACAGGGCCTCGGGAGACGGCCGAGGCAGCAGTTGGGGCAGCATCTGGGTAACGGGGAGCCCCGAGTTCCTTCTGTCTGAGAGCCATTTATACTAACTGGGGTGGAGGGTGGGGAGGGAGCAGAAGCCCACAGGAATACTAGGGTTCAGTCACCCAGAAAAAAGCAAAGGAAGAAAGCAGAGGAGATGGCCCCCAGGCCACACCCACAATCCCCAGCCGAGTGGAGGAGGATGGCCTCGCACACCTGCCCTGGCTCAGTGCAGTGTGACCTGTGCCGGGCGATGGCCCTGTCCTTGATGCCCAGCTGCAGCAGTTCAGGACAAAGGGCCATGGGAGCTGCCCGCAGGCTGGCCACAAGTCCTGGCCCTCCCTGGCCTCCTGGTTCTTCCATTCTGCCTGCCTGTTGGCACCCCACCATTGTGGGGAGCAGGTTCTGTGCTCTGTCTGAGAAGACGGGGTTCTGCTGAAACCTGCTGTTGGGGTCCTCCGGCTCTGAGTGAGCTGGAGCAGCTCCCCCTGAACAAGCTGATCTTGGATTTGAAGATCGCGTGCCCTTTGTCCTAACACACTGGGGTGGGCTGCAGTCCTCCGGGCTCGTGCCCCGGGTCCTCCTGGACAAAGGTGGGCACCACGTGCAACCCTCGCCTCCTTACTGTGCTGCCCAGCCTGCTGTGTCCTTGCCTTCTGAGCTCGTGGCGAACTCTGTGGGTCCTCAGAGAGTGTCCACTGGTGCACTGTGCCATCCTCTCTGTCCTGAGCCCTGAGTCCTGTTCCTCTGAAGTCAGCCCAGCCCTTGTTGGCTGCCACTGTCACCCTGTGCTCTTGCTCAGGGTCCTGCCATTGAATACCACTCAGGGAGAGGGTCCCAGCAAGACTTAAGAAGCCAGCGCTGACATTTGTGGGCGGCTCTAGACTTCATAAACCCAACAGAGACACAAGGAACAACAGCAGCCGAGGTGGCACCAGGACAGGGCCATTGCCTGGCAAACTCCCTGGGGGCCGAGCACCTGGAGGGAGGGCCAGCCATCCTCACCCACCCTCTCCTCCTCACGAGCAGACGAAGAACCCATTCTCCAAAAATTGAGGTAAAACAAATCATTTACTGAGAATAATTCAGTGTATTTAACATGGAAGATACATAAGCTCCACCTCCATCAAGTTCCAAGACCCTTCCCATCATCCAGAAACACACCCTCTTCCAATGAAGCAGTTTCTCCCCCCTCCTCCCCACCCCAGGCCCCTGGTGCCCACTGACTGCTTCCATCCCTGTGGATCAGCAAACCCAGCATCATGCAGTCTGTGGCCCTTGGTGTCTGGCCACCCTTGCTCAGTGTCATATTTTTGACACTTATCCTGGTTAAGCATGTGTCAGGACTTTGTTCATTCTATGTGTGGATTCTCTTGTGATGTGACATGTTTTGTTTACATTCTCCTCGGGTGATGGGCCGGCGGGTTGCTTATCACCCTTGACTGCTGTGAATGATGCTCCGAACACTCTTGTGGGGATGCTGGTCCCAGTGTCTGCTTTGGATTCTTGCCTCCAAAGAACCCCGAGGAACCTGAATTCCAGCATTGGTGACCTCTCCCTTGCAGCTCTGGGAGAGGAGAATTTGCTCCAGTGTTGTTCCTGAAGCTCAGGTAAAGGGCAATTGGCCCTGATGCAGCCCGGGCAGGGTGGCTGGGCACAAATCACGAACCACTCAAGCAGGAACAAACTTTGTTTCCGAACTCCCGGGGACACCACCCACGCAGCTTTTCCGGGACACACCACATACCAACTGGAACTCCCTCCACCGGCACTTCACCCACCAACGCGAACTCTCCAGCAATCCCCGCGAGAGCTCAACCGGAACTCAACAGGAACTCCACGAGAACTCAAAAGAACTGGCAAAATGCTAGGCGCCATCCCGACTCGGCTGTGGCTCTCAACATGTATCAGCTTCAGCTATGGTTTCCTGGTTCCCTCGGGGCCAGGACCAGGTAGGTGCCTGTGCAGGGCATGGTCACCTGCCCTGCAGATGCTTTGGGATGTTGAGCAGGGGCTCGTGGGCAGGCTCTGTGACTTGAACATCACCAGGGGCTGGGTGCTACGCTTGACAGGCTGTGGAACTGGAGCCCATAGGAAAGGCAGAGTAAGCCCACCTGTTTTACAGCTAAGAACCATCAGTGCTGAGTAAGTGCATCAGGACGAAACGCCTGGGCCTGGCTGTCTAGTCTGCTAGGCTGACATAACATTATTTGCACTGTGGTTTTTAAGTCATTTTAAAATTTCCCACAATCTAAAGAATTTTGTGGAGTGGTTTATTTAGTTGATTTTCCCCCTGATGGATAGAATTATAGCATTATTTATCATAAAAATCACAACTCTAGCCAATTTAATTTTTCATGCTGCGATTAGATTTTAACAGGTGTCTGTAAAATTCAAACTTTCATGCCTTTGAATGGTGAAGATTGAACTATTGTGCTTAGCGGCTCTATCAAATGGGACATTGCTTTCCCAGCCATTGAGGAGGGCCTGCTGTGTTTAGCTGTGTCCTATGGAGATCAACGCCAGCACTCTCCTGCAGAGAGAGAGAGAGAGGTAGGCTACACCGAGTGTGGAGACAGCCCTGAAGATGATTTACAACCAGCAGGCTGGAGTTTGTGCTGCCACGTGAGTGCCATCCCTCCCTGATGGCTCCTGGGTGGTTCCTGCCTTGCTCCAGTGTCAATCCTCAATCCTTCAAGGTACTCCCAGCAGCCTCTTGGGATTGTCCTCTATTCTACATCATTTGGATAGATTTGGCATTGGCCAGTGTCTGTCCTTGGAGAATATTTGCAGATATCTCCAATTTAAGGTGGATGAAAGAAGAGTGGAGTGATCTGATATAACGTGTGAGTCTGTGTGTGTGTGTGTGTGTGTTGAGAGCCACAGCGGAAGGGGCCCCAGCAAACTTGCAGACTGCCAACTGATGATTGGCTCACAGCGGCCCAGCAACATCTAGCTGATTGGCTCCTCTGCGGTGATGCTCATTGGGTTGTTTCCCCGCCCTTTCAGACTGCCAGCTGATGATTGGGGGACTTTTTTGGCTCCGCCCACGCGACCCAGCCAATCAGCCTCAAGAGCAGGAGGATTGTGGGAGGTGGAGAGGCTGGTGGTTGTGAGAGAGGCTTGTGGGAAGCCAGTGGTGGCAGTTGGGCTCTGAGGGTTTTTCCTGAGGAGCTGTTTTGTTTGGCGTGTGTGGTTCTAAAAATAAAGTTAGTTTCTTTTGACAAGTGGCTCCTGAATTGTTTCAGCCAGACTGCAAGACTGCGGCATGTGTGTGTCTGGGCCTGTGTGCGCTGTGTGAGAATCTGTGTGTGTGCCAGTGTGTGTCTTTGGGGGGAAAAGGCCAAGGGGTGAAATCATGGCTCTACTTTTCTGCAGTTCCCTTCTCTGCACAGGGACCCAGCATTGCCATCTGAGCATCGTCATCAAGAAGAGATGGATCCAGGGAGGCCCCAGGAGCCCCACATCCTCAGCTCTGGCACCGAGAAGCCTTGCACATAGTAGGAATCAGTAAGAACTTGTGGAGTGAATGAGCAATTGAGTATGGAGGAAACTGAGCTGGAGCACCAGGAAGGGACAGAGGGCTGCCGCGCATTCTTACCACTGAATCTGTGCTTCAAAGCCCAATCTCAGTAGGAGAGGGTGCAGCTCTGTGCAGACAGGGTTATCATCCTCAGGCCTTGCCAGGAGCTGAGCACACTGGGTGACAAGCAGCACAACCCCAGCAAGCACGTCAACCAGCACGTTAGTGAATGCTAGATTTCAGATTCAGCTGTACAGGATAAGACATTTAAGCTTAAAAAACAGAGCTAGCTTATTTTTATTTAATTCAGTATTTTTTTTTTTTTTTAAGAATCCAGTCCAAAGCAGGGGCACATACTTATAATCCCAGGAGTTAGGGAGGTTGAGGTGGGTGATGTTGAGATGGAGGCCAGCCTGAGCAACTTGGTGAGAAGGTTGTAGGGAGCTCAGTGGCACAGTGCCCGGGGTTAGCCCCCAGGATCACAAAATACCAGTACAGTAACAGTCATCACCACCATGGAGAATACAGGACAAAACCCCACAGTCCCCTCCCTCAGGAGGCTCAGGTTACAGGGGAAGCTGCACACCATCCCCACGTACCAGAACGTTCCCATGATTTCATGTGGAAGGAGCCTGGGGCGCCTGCTCCCTGCGAGAGCCCCTCGTGTGTGAGAGCCCATGACGACATCAGGCTTACAGGAGGTGACAATGTGTGTCACAGATGTGGCCACCTAGAAATAAAGAAGCCCAGAGACAAGAAGAATCCCAAAGAAGAGGCTGCCCGTCCACCTCCTCCGACAGGATCATTGTGGCGCTTTGGGGAAAAACTGTGCTTTAGTCCTAAGTTTTGTAACTCGCTATTCCAAGTGAAGACAGAGATCTCCACGTGAAATTAGAAAGAGATGAGGAGCTGTCCTCCTCCTGCACCTCCTTTCTCGGTCTCACGAGGAGGGTTTCAGTGTCTGGTGCAGGAACTCACCTCAGAGCTGAGCAGGGCCTGGCCCCGCCTTGCAGCCGGCCCGTCTCCACGTGACCACACTCACCACAGAGAGCAGAGGGGTCTCAACGCCAGGGAGAGCACAGCGAGCCGCTGTACGAGGAACAGGGTACCCACCGGTGAGCACAGGTGTGTGCATGGAGTGCCTGTGTGCCTGTGTGTGCACAGGTGGGGTGCCACACGGGTTGAGTAGGGCATTACAGTATACCTCGCAGCTGAGTCCCCCAGGCCCGGAGTTCAATGCACTCCACTGCAGGCCTGTTCCTCCCACCGCCTGACCACCTCCCTCAGCCTGGCCCCTCCTCTACTGATCTTCCTTTCATTTATTTATTTTTGATTGGGCACTGCACCATGTAAAGCCATTGTTGACCACTGAGAGTGTGGACATTGTGCGACACAGGGGACACTCAGCTCAATCTGAACACCTGCGAAGGTCATTGCTATGGACTGTATGGGTGAAGCTCCATGCCCAAGTGACTCTGCCTGGACCAAGGTTAGCAAGGGTAGGGCAGGACCCTAATCAGATGGCTCTCCTGTCCTTCTAAGAAAAGCAGAGGTGTGGAAGTGCGCTCTGGGCTACGTGAGAAGAAGGTGGCCAAGTTCAAGCCAAGAAGAGAGGCTTCGCAGCAACCTAACCCTGCTGGACCCTTGAACCGGACTTCCAGTCCCAGAGCCATGAGAAACTAACCACCCACGTGAGGCCTTTTCTTATGACAGCCCTCATAGACTCAGACTGCCCACCTGTAGAACACGTGGCTACTCCAGAGGCTGCTCTAGACACCCCGGGGCGTACTCAGGGAGGACTCCCCTGCAGATGAGCCGTCCTGTACGTCCTGAGCTGCAAGGTGCTTTTGCACGTCTGTCACTCTGAGAGTGACTCTCTAACACATCCCAGGAAGAGCTCCTGTTCCTGGCCCCCTGAGAGGATCCAGTATTGTGGCATCAGCCTGCAGCTGCCATTACACAATATGGTAACAAGGCCACCTTGCTCTCTCTGCACCTTGAAGAGGGTGACAGTTTGAGAAACTGTGGCCTCTTTGAGGACCTGCCATGTGAAGGTGAGGTGCAGGCCATGGGAAGCGGGCACTGGTTGAAGGTGACAGTGTTCCCAGTTTCCTCTACAGGCCCTGGGAAGCCCTGGTGCCACTGATCAATACTGAGAGAATACTTCTAGTCACAGAGAGCGCGTCCTGCCATTGCAGGTGCCTGGGGGTTTGACTCAGGATGAGTGACTGTTAGGTAGAGTTGGCCAGCCCTTCAGAGGTGAGGTTTTGCCCCATATTCTTATTTTAATAGACAAACTCCCTAATGTATTGCCTCCTGTCCTGTCTAGTTGGGGAGGAGGAAGCCTGGGTTTCCCTTCTGCTGGGCTCCCTCACCCCCATGGTAAAGCTAAAGCATAGCTCTATAGCTGATACCTACCTACTGGTTCATGGTCGCAGCTGTCTGCAGTCAGAAGGTTGTGCCCTTGTGGACAGTTCTTTTATTAATTTATTCAAATTTGAATCAAACTGGTTCTTGTTGTTGCCTAATGATCTATTTATTCCCAAGAGTGGGTGTGCATCAGCTTTGCGGCAATATTTGAATACAAGGACAAGCTTCCATGGAGCCATGGGGTCAGGATTCACGTGTTCTGTGGGACAGGGAAAGAGGCGCCTCTGACCAAAGGGCAATCGGCACAAGGCACAGGGCTCAACCGTGAGAAGCGCCTGAGTGAATGGGGTGTGTGGCCCTGCTAATAACAGAGCCTTGGGCGTAGTAGAGGGAGAAGGGGGCTGGCTGGGCCTGGAGTGGCCGTGGGGGTGGCAGGGGGAGACCCGCTCTGCTCAGGGTGGTGTGAAGGTAAAATCACTGCTGATCTGGCAAAAGCACGTTGTATAATAAAATTGAAGAATGAGAAGAGCCAGATCAAGGAGAAAAGATGGGCAGAGAATGTTGAGGATATTCAGTGTAAGCTGAAGCACCCAGGAAAGAGAGAGGAGGAGGGAGAATTCTCCTTTTTTAGCCAAGCACCAAGGCATTCTGGATTCAGGGACAAAGGGCAGAGAAAAGGAGAAGATGGCACCAGGTTCCAGCTGTCCATGGCCACTTCAGTGTGGTCTGTGGGGTGCTGGGAGCAGGCGTCCTGGGCCTTCAGTGCACGGGTACAGTCTTGTGTTTCGTATGACGCATGGGGTGCACTGGGGGATGAGGGGTCCTCAGCCCATGGTGAGCCTCAGCACAGAGGAGGAGGACTGGGCTGCGGTGCCAGACAGCTGTTGGGCAGTGGGGGAACACACCCCCTGGTTTGAGTGGCAGGACAGAGTTTTCTCCTTGTGCATGTGCACAGGTGCATACACACAAATGCATGTGTGGCCCCAGGAGCACCCCAGCACTCTCACACCATTGCACGCTCAGTAAGTAGGAAATACCCTTCACCCTATTCTCCTTGAAGATCATTAAACATGTGTGTTGACAGTCTGGCTTTGAGGAAGACCCTATGGATGAAGGGGTTCAATAACTGGAAAGGCAGGGACAGTCAGTTAAGGTGGGGTCCCACCACTAAGTGTGGAATCCGTGGGCACACTCACACATCTTGTGAGAACATGAAGATGAAGATGTGTCTTTTAAATAGTGGGAAGTCAGATTCAGCTCAGTCCAGGAACAATACTTGAAGACTGAACATGCCACTTGGGCCTGTGGCTCGTGAACCTGTATGACTTTCATTTAATACTATTATGTGGCTAGATGATTTTGAGGCTTCCAATGAATGGGTTTATGCAATAACAATAAATTTCTGTGGGAAACAGGTTTTAGCAGCAGTCACTAACAATGTGTGCCAAATGGATGTCCATCCGCCATGTTGAGGTCTCTCAGGCCCATATTGGAGGCCTTCAGGAGTGGGGGCAGTGCTGTTGGCCCTGGGGTCTGCCGTGTTTCTGCATCTGGGGACCCAGATCCTGGATTTAGATAATGTTCATGTGAACCCACCCAAGTCTTGTGGTGTTTAAATACTTGGTAGTCACCTGAGGCAAGACCCTTGTTTTTAGGAAGGAGCATGGAGCCACACCACTGTGCCCTTGAAAGCCCAGGGTCACCTGCTGAGCTATGTCACTGCACTGGGCTCCAGCCCTCCAGACAGGGACGCGCCGTCCGTCTCCTCCTCTGCTGGGGTGGATCTGGATATTCTGGTGTGTTTGTTCAGGTGTCCAGTGGAGTAAAAGCACTGGTGACTTTAAAAGTTAAAAAAATAATAATAAGAAGAAGAAAAAGGTTGATTGAAAATAAAATGACTTTGGAGAAAACTTTTCTATTAAAAAGTCTGTTTTGGTCAGCTATTTCACTGCTGTGACCAAAAGATCTCACAGCACAATTCGAGCAGGGACAGTTTCTTTGGGGACTTACAGTTTCAGAGGTCTCTGTCCGTGGAGGGCCAACTCCATCCTGCAGGCCGGAGACGCGGCCGGGTGTTATTGCAGAAGAGTGTGACCAAGGAAGCAACTCAGAACATGGCGCCAGGAAGCAGGGAGAGTTCTACTAACCAAAGACAAAATAACAACCCAAAGGCACACCCCCAGGGACCCTGCTCCTCCAGTCACACCCCACCTTCCTACAGTCACCATCTGGTTAATCCCTGTCACGGGATTGATTCAATGACCAGACGAAGGCTCTCATAACCCAATCATGTCACCTCTAAACTTTCTTGCATTGTCTCACCTGAGCTTTTGGGGGACACCTCACATCCAAACCATAGCAAAGTGTATCCCTAAAAAGTGCCAAAGATTTTCATGATAGAGCAGATACCACTTTCCCAGGGCAACCTGGACTCACTTCTGGGAAGCCATGGTGTGTGACCGTGCAGCAGGAGGCTGTTGACAGGGACAGTGGCAGTGTGCTTCAGGCAGGAAGCACAACCGGGCCTGGGTGGGCTTTTCAGAAAGACAAGGCGTGCCAACAGCAAAGAGACCCTGGGAGGTGGGAATCAGGATTCACGCCAGCAATGATGCCCGAGGGCACCTGTGCTTCCTATGGGAGGGACTCTGGCTGGACCTGGGGCTGTCCTAGCCCTCCTGGCCCCTGCCCGCTGTGCTGGCCTCCCAGTGCCTCAGATCCTGCACAGGCTGCCCTACAGCAGAAGCCACACAGCTGAAGGCAGACTGCACCTGCGAGAGCGTGTGAAGTGCAGGTGGAAGGGTGACCAAGAGAGGCCATCTGTTCCACCGCTGCCGGGTCCCTCTGATCAGAGGACAGGGCAGGCCGTGAACTTTTGCATTTCCTCTCTCTCTACGTGAACTTCACTGTTGAAAGCACACACCACCCTTTTCTACCTCCTGTTTTAAACTAAAATTCAGTCTGTTGGGAGGATGGCAGGTGGGAAGAGAGGAGGAACCGGGTGCAGGGTTCTGCCTGTGCCTGTCACGCGTGTCTGGGCCGGTCTCTGTCGTTTGTGTGCATGTGCGTGTGGGCTGGGGGTCTAGGCAGACCCTGTTACAAGTGGAAGGGTAAGGAAGGGTCTGTGAAGCCCCGAGCACTGCACAGCTGTGATCTCACTCCTGGGCCCTGAGAGGGGGCAGAGCCAGATGGCCCTGGGGCGTGGGGAAAGGGAAGACGGGTCACTGGAACCTGAGCTCTGGACAAGAGCTTCTGGGAAGGAGGTGGAGCAGACAGAGCCAGCTGCTCCGGGGACCACGTGGTCCAGCAAAAAGCAGGTGGCCACTGGGGAGGACCTTGTTCTGGGACGGCCACCTGTCCATCCTCTCAAGTCCTA
The DNA here is from genome assembly GCF_048772815.1 of Callospermophilus lateralis. Lineage (NCBI taxonomy): Eukaryota > Metazoa > Chordata > Mammalia > Rodentia > Sciuridae > Callospermophilus > Callospermophilus lateralis. The sequence continues at coordinate 162,891,478 of NC_135309.1, forward strand.
GTCAGAGCGGGCCTGATCCTTCCCCCGGAACCAGGGATGGGCAGAGTCCCAGGAGTCAGAGGGCAGAACCTCATTCCATTCAAATGACAGGACCCTAGAGAGATACCTCACCAAAAAGTGTGAACATGCTTTACATACAACCAGAGATACGGAAAATTGTGCTATATGTGTGCAATAAGAATTGTGTTGCATTCCACTGTCATTCATTTTTTAAAAATCAATTAAAAATTAAAATAAAATGAATTTAAAAAGGAGGCAAGCATGTGTTAACTTACACATGCTCACTAATGCACACATGCCCACACAGACACATTCACAGATGGACACTCAGAGCAGCCTTGCACACAAATGAAGTGTGCACCTCAACTGCAGGCTCATTGGGGTGGATTCAGTGTTACACCAAGAACTAGGAAGTCTCTAAGCCTCAGAAGAACTTCCACCATAAAAACCTGCCCCTTGCTGGGTTGCCTGGTGTGGCCTGCACCCCTGGCCTTCACACAGGTGCAGGTGGGCCCTCCTCTGGGCCTGTGGGTCACTTTACCTTTACCACATAGATATGTCAAGATCCGTTTGTTGACTCTACATTGGTGAATTCATAGGCTGTTTCCAGGCTGGGCTCTTCCATGTGCCGCTGGACTGCTGTGGACACAGTCGTATCAGACGGTGATGCGCTTGGCTGGGCTGTTCCATGTGCCGCTGGATGACTGTGGACACAGTCGTATCAGACAGTGGTGCACTGGGGTGGGGTTTCTCCTGGTAGGCACCTAGGACTGTGCTCTGGGGGCAAGATGGCTGTCCGTGCAGATGCAGCCAAAATGAAGTTGGGTCAATTCATGCTCCAGACAAGATGGACACAAGCCCCACTCTTGCCAGCACAGGTTGTTTGGTCTTGACCTCCGTTGCTCTGTCACTCTGGTGAGTGTTCTAGTGGCAGCATGGCTTGTGGTCACTTTGCATGTCACTAACACGTCTGTTAGTGGCCTGCATCCTTCACAGTTCACGGCCATTTGGATATTGTCTCTTATGAGATGACGTCAGATATTTTGTCCTTAAAACCAAATTGGTAGGGTCTTATTTGGTGGTAGTTGTTGATTTTCAGGTTCTCTGCCTTTCTACACACACACACACACACACACACACACACACAGAGAGAGAGAGAGAGAGACAAGGATCTTGTTCTGGTGTTCAAATAAATGCCTTTTCCTATTCTGGGCTTGCCTTTTAGTCTCTGTAGTGAAATATTTCCAAGAACAGTGTTTTTCATTTTGATAAAATACAAATCAGTGGTGTTTTTATTTTTTTATGTCTTTGCCTAAAATAACTTGGGTCCCCCAAAGATGTGAAGATAGTGTACTGTGTTTCTACATGAAGCTTTGTTATTCTACTCTTCTTAATTCTATGGCTTAGAAAAATAAGGTGTTTTGTATATGAACCTTGTATCCAGTAACCGTGTAAAATTCACTTGTTTATTTCAGCCATGTGTTGTGGATCCCTTTGTATTTTCCGTATTCACAATTGAACCTTTCACAAAAATGATTTGCCTATTGCTGTCCAAACTTTCTGTTTTTATCTTGTTTTTTTCTTCAGTATTGAGCTGTGATTTCCATGATAATGTTGATGAGAAGGATGATGGATGACCATCTTGTGTTCATCCCATCTCGGAGGAGAAATGTTTAATAGTTGCCATTCAGAAATCAGTTCGCTGTTAGTGTTTCATGGCTCTTGACATCAGGTAGTGGTGGTGTCCTCCATTCCAACGGGGTTGAAGTCTGCCTCATGGCTGGTTGCAGACAGTCAGCTGTTATTTTTTTCTTCTTTTTGATAATAAGATAAATAACTTTACATGCTGTTTAATTTAAATGAATCTTACATCCTGGAAATATGCTTCACATGATTATTTTCTTCATTTTGTTAGCATTTTGTTTATCATCGTTGTCTCTGCTCCTAAGACAGACTGGCTTGTGGTTTCCCTTCCCTTTAATGCCATTAGCAGGTTTGGGAATCAGCGACAGTTACGCTGACCTCAGAAGTCATTTCCCATGTGTTTCTGCTTCCTCTATTTTCTAAAAAGAGTGGATTTCACATCATTTCATTCTTAAACAACTGGAAGAGCTCAGTATTGAGAACTTCTGAACCTGTAGATGTTTTCATGGAGATTTAAAACCAGATGGGCATTAAATATATATATGTATGAATAATTTTTGCTAGTTTCTGTGTTAATTTTGATAAGATGTTTTTAAGAAATTTGTTCATTTCCTCTAAACTGTCAAATCTAGCATAAATTAGCACAATGTCTTTTAATTACCGGGACATTTTTGTAGAGCCTAAGGGATTTATTGTGATATCTGCCTTCATTCTTTAGGCTGACCATTTGTTTATTTCAAATCTCTCTGGTAGCATTTATTTGTTTTATTAATCTTTTTAAAGATGCACCTTGAGACCCTGTTGATGTTCTCTCCCGAATGGCAGTTTTTCATCTCTGTGGCTTCTTTTTCTTTTATTTAGTTATCAATATTTTCCATCTTATTGAGTTGGTACTCCTCATCATTAATTTTATGGATACCTTCTTTGCCAGTGTAGAGTCTTAAGGTATCAGTGTCTCTCTGTGTGGCAGCTTAGTACATCCAATAAGTTTACCTATGTGGTTATTCAGTACATTTAAGATCAAAATAATTTCAATTTTCCCTTCCGATCTCTTTGTTTACCTGTGTTTGTTTGAACAATGTTTTTGATTTTTGCAAGGTCAGGGAATTTGTTTTGTCTTAGTTATTGATTTCTGGTTTGTACTTCTTTCCCACAGCACAGCCCTGTGCTCAGCCTCTGACCTGTGTTGGCTCTTGCTTTCTGTCCCTGTGTGCTTTGACTCTGCAGGCAGCGAGCAAGGTCTGTGCAGTGTGCTGGGCTTGCTGTCCGCCCACGCTCCTGTCCTCCTTCCTGAGTTAAGGAATGGGAAGGTGTGCTAAGTTCGCCTCTTTTCTCCATTTAGTCCTCTCAGTTTCCACACTAACAACTTTGAGGCTGTGTGTTCAGGAGCCTAGGAGTTCAAGGCTGTTCCTCTGTCCACCTCACCCATTGTCTCCCAAGGTGTACCTGTGTCTAGAAGCATTTGATTCTTGAAGTCACCCTTGTCTGTTGTCCCTGGCACTGCCTGGTTTATATTCTCCCACTGTTCAATGCCTGCACACCTGTGTCAAGAGCTGATGTCCACACCTTGCTTCCCCTCCCCCACGCCCTCCTCGCTCCCTCTCCCTGGCTCACTTCCCACAGGGGTCTCCCACAGAACACCCCCTCAGGCACCCGGTGCCCTTCCCCATTATGCTCACCCCTGCTCTCCAGGCTGCCGGGATCTCTGCACCTTCAGGGCTCCACCTAGTACCAGGCTCTGTGAGCGGAGACTGTCTCTCTTTGTTCCCTTTCTCTCTCTCTCTCTCTCTCTCTCTCTCTCTCTCTCTCTCTCTCTCTCTCTCTCCTTTACAGATTACATCTCCAGGAGATGAATTCATTCAATGTTTTGTTTTTAATCTAAATCGGCTTCATTGAGCGATAACATAAGCCCACTGAACTTCCCCATCTGGAGTGAGGCCATGATATGACACTGTCTTACACCCCCAAACCCACGTGCCTATCCTGAGTCATATTCCTTCTTTTGGGTCTACCATTGAAACACACTGATCTGTTTTGTCAGCGCCGTGATTTTCAGACCTCCCGCATTCTCTGTCATGGAGGGCAAGGCATTGGAGATCCACCTCACTCTGAGGTATAGCATTGTTTCCTGCTTCTTGCTGACTGTTTTATTGTATAACTATACCTCAATTTGTTCTTCCATTTACTAGTTAAGTGATACCATTTTGGTGTTTTTAGATATTGAACTTAATGAACGAAGTCTTAGGAGACTGTATGAATAAAACTTTTGTGGACACGTGTTTCTGTTTTCACGGGTAAACAAGTAAAAGTGAAATTGCTTGGATAGGCATCAAGTTTTACGTACAAGAACAAAGTGTTTCCCAATATATCTTCCAATGGCTGTGCCATCTTACCTTCCCCTCAGGAATCCTGAGAATCAAGGTTCCTGGCCTCCGGACCGCCTCCGCACTGCCAGTCTTGATCAGCGTCCCGGTGGACGACGAGAGGGCTTCCTCCTGCTTTGCTCTGGATTGTACCCATAGCTGATGACAGCGAGCCACTTCCGCGGGCTTGTTTTTATTTCCTGTGCCATTTTTTTTTATGTGAATCTGTTCAAGACTTTTTCCCTTTTAAAAACTAGACAGTATGTCATATCATCATTGTGATAAAATAGACTTAATATTTTCTAATATCAACCTTTTATCAGATACATATTTGGGGAATTTTTATACTTTGTGGTTTTGTCTTTTCATCTTCTTAATGGTGTTTTTGACAAAACAAGAAATAAATGCTATAAATTCCAGTTTATTATTTTTTCTTTTATGGTTTGTGCTTTCCTAGCATAAACTCACAAATGTTTTTATGCTCTCTTATATTTTGGTATATTATTCATTTCTAGTTAAGTTTTGTGAATGGTGAGAAAGGATTGTTTATTTTCCCGATAGTTAGCCAGTTTTTCTAAGACAACCTTTTCAAGACAATTCCAATTCCCCATTGAATCTCCTGAGCATTTTTGTGAACAACTAACTGATCATACATATGTGGGCTTACTTCTAAACTCTTCCTCATGTTCCATTAATTTAGACATCAATCCTGATATAAATACTATATAGTATTAACTTCCAACTTTATAATAAATAAAGATTTTATATTTGTTCTTAATTTCAAACATTGATTTCATCACTGTGGTCCTTCTATTTCCATATAAGTTTTTAAATTAATTTGCCAATTTCTACAGAGAAGCTTTACTGGGATTTTTAGGGCAGATTACATTAAATATATAGATTCATTTGGGAAAGGTAGCTCTATCAACAATATTTAATCCTGCACCTATTTTGTTAAATTCCACTTGAATATTTTATATTTTTAGTCTATTGTAAGAGGTGATTTAAAAACATTTAATATCCAATGTTTATTGCTTGTAGATAAAAACATACCTGACTTTAGTATATTGATCTTTTGTCCCAATACCTTCATAAACTCACATATTAATTCTAGTAATGTTTTGTGAATTCCTTAGGATCTTTGCAAGAATGATTGTATCTGAGTGATGCAGTTAGGTCTCTTCCTTTCCAATCTTCATGCTTTTCATCTTTATCTCCTTGCTCTGGATGAACCCCCAGTAACTCTGCATAGGGCTGGTGAGAGAGTGCCATGGTCCGTTTGGCCTCAGGGTGATGGTGCACAGGTGTGTGGGGTGTGTGTTTGGTGGGGGCACAGTTCAAGGTTTCCTGTGACTGGATTAACAGACTTCAATTTTCTTGCTTATTTGCTATGTTTTTTTTTTTATCAGTTTTAGAATGTTCTTTCCTATTTCCATCATTTTTTTAATCATCAGTAGATACTGAATGTTGGATTCTTGTCTGCTTCCACTGGGGTGATGGCATAGCGTGAATGTTTTTAGTCAGTATCACCAATGACTTCTACTGACTTCCCCCTGGGCTCCCTGCAATGGGCCAGGGTGTGTTATGAACTAGCGTCTTTTTTGTCTATTTCTAGAGTCTTAAAACTGCCATCAGAATTCCAGTGCACAGCTCTATTTTCTTGAACAGTGTGTCTGATTTTGGTGTCAGGGTCATGCCAGTTTCACATAATGTTCTGGAAAGTCTTCCTGTGTGTTCTGTTTCCTGGAAGAGCTCGTGTAGGGCTTTGGGACTTTCCCTGCCCTTTCTTACAACTCCTCTTTGTAGTCATCCCAACATGGATGTTCTTATGGAAAGTCCCAAAATACATGTTCAACTTCTATCATCATTTTAAGACTACTAATGTAATTGATTTTTTCCTTAACTTTTTCTTTTGGAATATAATGTTATTCAAGAAATTTATCCGTTTAATCTTAATTGTCAAATGCCCTGCTACCAATTGGTTTCTAGTATTCCCTTCTGACCTGGCATTTTTCTGTGTGACCTAAAGTGATGTCTTCCTTCATCTCTGATGTTAGTATCATGCTCTCTCTCTCTCTTTCTTTTATTTCACTTTGGCTCAAGGTTTATGAAAAATTCTACTGATCATTTCAAATGACCATTTTTATTCTATTGGGGGTTTCTCCCCCCCCCCCCCATCAATGGTGGAATTTTCTCTCTTTGCTTCTTGTGGTTTTCATTTGCACTTTTGTTCCCAAGACCTTTGGGTTGGAAGATAAGGTCACTAATTTCAGACGTTTTCTCTTTCCTTGTACAAGAATTTGCTGCTCTAAGATTCATCCACTCATTGTTTTAATTGTGCCTCTGAGGCTTGACGTGTTGCTTTCTTATCTTTAGTAAGTTCTGTTTTCTTCAGCAGTGATCTCTTCTTTCACCCATATTGATACTGTTGTGAATTGTTTAACTTCCAAACATCTGTGGACTCTCCCAGATATCTTTTCATTACTTTTTTCAGTTGAATTTCACTGTGGTCAGAGGACACATGCTTCATTAAGTCCTCCTAAACCCACTGAAACTTTTTCCTGACCACATGGTCTGCTTTGGTGAATGTGAAATAGACGCTCTGAAGGACTAAGTTCTGCCATTGCTTAGGGAAGTGCACGCTAAAATCAACTGGTTGAAATTGGTGGACGCTTTACTGGGTCTTATATTCCTGTTGATCATCACTAAATTGACTGACGGTGGGTTGGGGTTTGTCCTGGTCATTTCTGACTTGTCAGTTTCCTCTAGGGTCTACCAGTTCCTGCTCACCTCAGTTGAAGTTCTGCTATTACTTGCCTGCGCCCATAGGCCTTGTATGGCCTCTTGATGACCAGCCGTCTTTATCATTATGAAGATTCCTTCCTTATTCCTGCTAATACGATTTTGTCCTGAAACACATGTTCAACTTCTATAGTAGAATTTTCACATTCAACTTCGACAATAGACTTGTCTCACATTAATGTATCTTTTTGACTTGCCCTTTAACTTGCCGCCCACCTTATGCTTACATTCAAAATGCAATCCCGGGGGCCGCTGGCGCTGAAGTCTTCATTATTTGAGCAGTCTGAAAAACAATGGGACCCTATGTGCAGTGCAGGGGCCATTTTTGTTCAGTGGAGTTGTGCTGTGGTTGTGCTCAGCTGTGCCACCTTACTAATGTCCCCCTCTAGCTCAACTGTCCTTGGTGCCTTCGCCCCATTTCTTACCTCTTCTGTGTGGTAACCTTTGTGCGATTCTGCTTTATCTCTACGGTTTCACCGCTTCACCTGGAGCCACCAACCCTGAGTGAGTACACATCCTCTCTCTGTCTCTGGTGACGTTCAGTCACACATTTGAATTCTCACATTTACAAACCTATGAGATAGTAGTGGGTTTTTTTAATATGAAATAGTTTTGAGTCTGTGTGGATGTAGGAGGAGTGCCTTGTGCACTTGCCCGGATTTCTCGTGTCTGGTTCTCCTCATCACTTCTCCAGGCTCAGAGTCCTCTGTGGGATAGTTTTTCCGCTGCCTGGACATGTTCTTCCAGCATCTCCTCTTGTGCGTCTGCTCTTCCCAAAGCCTCCAGCTTCTGTTTACTTAGGAAGTCCTTATTCTCTTTTATTCAGGAAAGATATTTTACTAGGTAGAGAATTGTCGGTTGATCTTCCTCCCTTCTCCTTCCCCCTCCTCCCTCCCTCCTTCCTTCCCTTCTTCCTTCCACGTAGGTCACACTGCATTACATTGGCCACACATCACCAATACGTCTGGGTAGTATTCCAATCCTTTGGGTTTCTTCTGGGTGCATGTTGGTTTCTAATACTATGTCCTCAAGTTTATGGCAATTCCTCTGTGTTGTCTGTTTTGCTGTGTCCTAATCTAGTATCTTTATTTCAGATATTTTACTACTTATGGGAGTTTGTATGCCTTTTGGGAATCTTTTGCCATATGCCTCTTATCTCTATACAGTGCTACATGGTTTTTTTTTTTTTTTTAAATTCTTGGGATCCCAGGAAGCATTCTAGCAGGTGTCTTAAGCCCTTTCTTTGCTAGTTCTGCCTCGTGTGTCTTTTCTCACGTTGATTGATTATTTTCCAGTTGGTAATGTGCTCCTGGTTCTTTGGACTTATGGCCATTATTTATCAAGTGCTTATGTGGTGAATTATTTATTCTTCAGTTGGTTTTGTTGTGTTCCTTGGAACACTCTTGAATCTGCTCCTGAAGCACACTGCGTCACTGGCATCCCGTGGGTCTTCTTGAGGCCTCGCCGTGGTGAGTCCAGAGAAGTTCTGCTCCAGGCCTGTTAGCTCCACTGCTGGGGGGATAAGCTGAAGGGATCCAGCCCTGGAAACTCCCAGAGCTGTTCTAGCTCTCCTTCTGAATTGATGCCAAATCCCTTCAGGTTTCTCTTCACCCCAACGGAATCCTTTGAATTGGCCCTGAGGACTGTGAAGATGAACTCACCTTGGGAGGACTGCTGGCTCTCTTACAGTAGAGTTCTTCTTATCTTTAGTGCATCCATGATCCTCAAATACCTTTAAAATATTATTTACCAATTCTTCTTATTTTTATTTCTAGCATTAGCTAGAAATATTAGCTTTCATGACCTATTATAACCCACCAAAAATAGAATATTTCTTAAATGTCTGCAGGCAAAAAACTGTACTCAATACATAGTTATATTCTCAGTGAATATGCCATTTATTAACAAGGCAGGGTTGATCTGTTGACTCTTATAAACGAGTAGTGTTAGTGAGGTGCCACGTGAACACCAGGATGAGTTAGAGGCTCTCCATTCAAGGGGTTCTGCAGTACTGAAATGCCGAGAATCACCTGCAACTCCCAGCCCCGTGTCCATTCACCTTCTCATCCCCCTGGTTTTCCTTACTCAGATGTGAAAAGCCACAGAAATGCTCGTAATGAAGTGGAACGTAATCATCTGGGAAATGCAGAACCCTACATGGACAGGGAGCAATGGATCGGCTTGAGGCAGGTGTATGGAAGTTGGGAGCAGAGCGAGCCATCATGGAGCCCTGCGAGACCAGAGCGAAAAATCAAGCAGGGAAATAGAGGTATATTAAGAGTTTGGGAGGGCTGTCCCTGTAAGAAGGACTTTGGTGACCAAGGAGAATCCCGAGTGCTTCTCTCCTTTGACTGCTCTGGGCCAGAAGGCTGAATCCATGGCAGTGTCTCCGTGGACATGAGTGAGCTGGGCTCTGAAGGCTGTGTGGGCAGGTGAATTGTGCACCAAGGAACTCATCCTTGGAAACCTCTTCATTCTCCTGCAAAGTAAAACACCATTCCTTAAAAAGCCCTCTGATGTTACTGTCCTTCAGCGCTGCAGCACTGGAGAATGGAATGAAGGCTTGAGGGTAAAGTCCCAAGGCATGCAAAGCTCATGGCTAATAACTAGGCAAACCCACTGTACCTGGACTTCTAGTGGAAGGACACATGCAGGAGTTTGGTAAAACTCACACATACTAATTGCATGTAGACCAGTTTCCTTGGGATCTGCTGATTTGGGTTATGGCCAAGACCCTGCCATTCCTGAGGTCCAGAGGGGATTCTCATGACCTCCAGGTCAGAAGTGCCTGGAATTTAGCTCATGGCACAGACATTTTGACACATCTGACTAGTGAGTTAGTTTGAGTGCCAGAAGCATCTGTGGTAACAAGAGGCAGAGCACATGGCTTGCATGACAGGAAGGCTGATGGAACATCACTGAAGCAGGAGCTCAGGACTCCAGTTGTGTCCTGTGGAAGGAGGGAGGGCTGCTGGGTCAGAGCGTCATGGTATGTGCAGCTGGAGATGCCTGGAGGACAGACCCAAGCAGGTGGGTGCAGGGAGCATGGGATCCTTGCACTGAGAGAGGTCCACACATGTCAGGTTTGAAACGCGAGTAGGACAATATGGACTTAGCTAGAGATTAATAAATGGGTGGATGGTTCAGAGGAGCCTGTGGGGTGGACACTACTGCCATCATATCCTGGACCATCTAAATTGCATTACATAGATAAGGGCAGGGGTGACCCAAACCACAATCTCTTCTCTTCCAGTAAATAGCATTTGACCTCTTGGTTCTCATGGGTCCTCAGGGTAGGGGTGGTTGGAACCTTGCTAAGCGTCATCTTATGTGGTCCTTATCACCTCCAAATCTCTAGAATGTCTTTGGAATGAGTATATCAGCATGATGCCAAGGTCATTCCATTGGGCTAGTGACAGGTATTCATATATTTATTGAACATTAACTGATTATCTTCTAAGTGTCCACCATATTATGAAATATCAGTTCTGAAAATCAACCAACACTGGACTTAAGCTGACAGTATTAGAGTTTAGTCCCTCAGGATGACAAATCACAATTTCAATTTTATTTAATAGGAATGGCAAAGAGAATAATGTAGTGTTTCATTTGCACAATGGCTACTTTTCAATATCTCATTATATAAAAGTAATTCATTAAAAATCATGCCACGTTTTACCTAATTATTTCTTTTTTTCCTTGAAAGTTACACAATTTATTTTTATAGTGTTTTAATGCAAAAATAACACCATATTGTGAGCAAGACTTCATAGCATACATAATTCCCTTGGATTTATTGCTTGTGGTTCCATGTATAAATCATAACAATATCATAAATTAGAAATTGCTTCTCTACCTTACCCATTATATTTATAGAAAGGTCTGTAATTACTGAAGTATTCATTTCCAAAGTCTCCCCTGGTTTGACTCCAGCCTCATTTATTACGACTGCATTATTTCTGCAATGCTGCTTATTATTTGATGCCAGTCAATGTTATAGTACACGTGCAGTGCTGGTGCCAGGCTGTGTGGGAGACACCGAACCCTGGGAGTTGAATGCTGGGCTCCCCTTCAGTTGTCTGTGAATGAAACCCCTTGAGGAATTTTCCCACATGCATTCAAAACGTGTACTTACTTGCTGTGGCCTGGACAGAGTAGAGAGGGGGGAATCGAGACATTGTTAGCATGCAATGGGCCTCATCTTTCTCATTTGTAAAAGCAGATCTACACAGGCCAACTTTTCACTGTGTGAATACAGAGCCCTGGGTTTCCCTGGGGACTTGCGGGGTGGTTCTAAGGACCTGGATTCTCCTCCACTCATGCCAATAAGAGCAGATGGACTTGCAGGATGGGATTTGTGCACATTCATAGTTGAATAAAACTTCTTTAGTTCCACTCTTCTGTGATTCTGTGAAGCACACTTAGTTGCTATGAATATGGAGCTGGACACCTTCCTAATGGCCCGTGCTCGAAACGTTGCTGCATTGGCTTTCAACACTTGAGCCTCTGGGGGACAGTCCAGATCCAAACTATGATTGTACCCTTACCCTGTCAAAGCTGTGAGACCAGGGCATGGACAATTAGGTTGGGAATCCCACCATATTCCTGAAGCCAGTGTTAAAGGTGTTGGTGCTTGCTCAGCTCAGGCCTGGTGCAACGTCGGGCAGCAGTGCAGACACCTGTTGAAGGTGTACGTGAGCTCCGTAGGCATGTTAGGTGTTCTCCAATGTCAGGAAAAAGGAGGAGGAATTTCTCTAAATTTAGGCAGCTGCTTTGTACTGATTTCCATGTCACTAATACTACAAGTAGTGACCAAGACCAACAGCCACAGGACCCTGAGGACGGCTGTCTGAGAAATGGCACAGGGAAGGTGACACCTAAAGCTGACGGTGCAGGTGCTGGGTGCTTTCGTGGCCCAGTGGCTTGCTGGCTCTTCACCAGTGCAGCCCATGGCACAGCAGTGGAGCCTACGTATGGCCAAGCAAGCACCTCCCAGAAGGTGGAGCACCATACAGCTCTTCACGCTTTACCAGAGCCCAGAGTCAGCCCCTCAGTGAAAGAGCAGATGGAGATAAAGGACCTTGACATTGAGGGCCTCAGGGCAGAGTGAGCGCATGCATTGCTGCACCGTGGTGTCTACACCCTATTGATTCTTCCTTATGCTATAGAAGAAATGGGAGTCATTCTGTAGGACTGAGCTGCTAACCAGTCTCGCTCCCTATCTGAGGACTTTGACCTTCACCTTCAAAGTCTTGAGTCCAGAGCTTGGAAGCTCTAGGTGCAGTTTACTTCATTCAGTGTTTATTTGTGAGACATAGAAGACTGATAGAGGCTCAGCAGCCTCTGCTAACCTCTGCCTCTACACACCACGTGCCTGGGCACAATTGTGGACCCCTCTGGATATCCTGGGGTTGCAGAGTCCCCTCTCAGGATGCAGGGCTTGGCTCGGCTCTGCTCTCCGCTGGCAGGTGTGCCTCATAGAAAGGCAGGGCTCATGCTGCAAGCCAAACAAACTGAAGTCATGCATGTTGATTCCAGCACTTTCTCTAAATAGATCTAAACCATACCTTTGCTTTTTTCTGGCGCATTAATTTCAACAACATTGCAAATTCCTATTAAGCACATTTTCTCTTCTTTAGTATTATTTCTTTATTAATTTTGTTTCTAACCATCTCATTTACACCACAGTCACACCATTTCTGTTTTTTATTTGTTTGTGATTTTTGTTTGTTTTGTTTTTCTCCAGTAGACCATTTACATCTCCTTTTCCCATGGATTTTGCTCTGCTGGGCAATTTAAAGCATAATCTTCTATCATATCTACTTGTGTGTTGAGCATCCAGACCTTTGTTTTCAGATCTAGTTACCTGTCTCCTACCTGTTTTTTATATTTTTGATGATGTCTTTTCACATCTTTTTATTTGTTCTGATTAGTTGTACCTGATTATAGAATGCATTTTAACATATTGTACATAAATGGAGTATAACTTCTCATTCTTCTGGTTATACATGATGTAGAGTTATGGGGATTGTGTAATTACATGTGCACATAGGCAAACCATGTCCAATTCAGTCTACTATTATTCCTCTCCCCTCCTCTCACTCCCCTCTGTCTAACCCAAAGGAAGTCTCTTCTTCCCTAGTCCCACCCCCTTATTGTAAATCGTCATCCACGTATCAGAGAAAACATTCTTTTTTTGGTACTTTGGGATTGGCTTGTTTTGCTTATCACAATATTCTCCAGCTACATCAATTTCCTGGCAAATGCCATCATTTAATTTTTCTTTAAGGCTAAATAACTTACTATAGATCTTTCCCAGCTATGTCCCACTTTCTCTTAGGCCAGTGGTTCTCAGGTGTCCCTGTCTTGTCCACCTCCGACATCCTGAGATGCTCCTGCAGAGGACTGGGCATTAGATAGCTATCATCATTGTGAATAAATTCACAGTATATGGTGGGAAGATGCGTGGCTTTCATCCTGTATTCCAAAGTCTCATGTTCAGCTTGGAGAGAGTGGATTACATGAGATCAGGTGCTCAGGAAGCTGTCAAGCCAGATGCCATCATTATTTAATGCAGGATGTCAGATCCCTGGCATTCTGGCATTGAGGTTGGGTAACCTGTTGTCTGGGGGCTCCTTGGGCATTATAAGATCCCTGGTCTCTACATCCTCCTCCTCCTCCAAGTGTGATGACCCACATGCTTCCAGATATTGCTAGGTGTCCCCACAAGGGGAGAATGCAGTGACAAGATCACATCTGGCTTAGAAGGACTTATCTAAGAGTAGGTACTAATTAAGGACAGGTGTCCAATACCAATATATAGAAAAAGGAACACGTAGAAATAAAAAGAGCTCAGAGCCCCGCATGTTGACGACTGTCAGAATACATTAAGTGCTTCACATTATTCTTAGGCAAAACATTCCTTTTGAGTGATTTTGGTATGTGTCTGCATAACAGCAGTTTCAAAGGAAAATAGTTTTGCTTGAAGTGAGAATTTATCCAAAGGTGGAACGAGAGGATCACATCCAGCATTTGCCCTGGAAAGATTTAGAATTCTTATTCTCTTGACAGTAGGGGGAAAATTTTTTTCTTCGTTTTTAATTTTTTTTTCACTTTTGGTCCACCAGGGATATCTCAGATTCAGAATAAAGTATTGATATTCCACAAAAGACAAGTAAAAAGGACTAATGCTCAGCTCTCCGTTGCAAATGTTGTGCAGAAAGATTTCCCAGAGTGCCGAGAAGAGGAACTTTTTTCTTTTTAGCAAAAAGTGCAGAAACCTCAGTTAACTCACAGAAATAAAAGGGATGTGGGGACCTGCCTGTCACTCAAAAATAGTTGCCAGAAATCAGGGATCTATCAGCAGAAGTGGTTTTAAATAACTCACTCTGTTCCACTTGGCTTGGACATGTTCCCCTGAACACAGCAGCCTGGCGGGTCTGCAGTGAGAGCCAGAGAGTCGGCCAGCTTCCTGCCTGCAGGGGCTGCTTCAGGAGAGCCGGTGACCGTGACTGTCACAGGCCCTGCAGCACCGTCCACCTTAGAACTCCCCGAGGACTCGCTTCTCTTTGCCCCACACAGGTGGCAGGGGACCCTTCTCGGAGTTGTTCCTGCTCAGGTTCTCGGGTGAGGAAAGGATCGCTGCGGTGCAGGCTGAAGGAAGCGGGTGGAATTTTCTGGATGGAAAGCTGGCAAGCTTCTCCTGCACCGAGAGTCCCACTCCACCTGAGCCTTCCATCCACATGTGGCGATTCCCAGCTCTTTCCCTAAACCACTGCTACTGGCCTCCAACCTAACTGAGGATGTGAAGGATTTTTTCTATATTCACCAGGTAGAAAGGAGAAGGCCCGGATCTGAGTGAATGTCCTGAGCCTGCTCAGTGAATGCCCTGGTAGCACTGCTCCGTCTGCGCAATGGCGATCGACATGTGGTCCCTGCAGGGAGAACCCGCGACGGGGCTTCCTTGCTGGGTTTTTGTAGGCTGCTCTGAGATGCCAGCCACAGAGGGGCTGCCTGGAGCTTCACCCTCAAGGAACGAGTTAGGGGTTTGTCCTCTCCCTCGCAGGAGCAGTGTGCAGAGAACTCAGAGCTCCCCCAGTTCACCCACCACAAGCCTGGGAGTCTCAAACACTTCTCTTTGCCCTCTGGTCCCTTGTCCCCTGCAACACAGGGGGTGGCCACCATCCTCACAGGTCTGAGCTGTGGTCATTACCACTTAGGCATCATGTGATTATCTGGGTTATGAAATCATCCCAAGTAGCCACCATGAATATAGTCACTCTCTTGGTCAGCTTTCTGTCACTGTGACAAAATACCTGGGATAGACAACCTCGAAGAACCGAATATTCATTTTGTCTAATTGTTTCCGAGGTTTCAGTCCACGGTCGCTTGGCCCCATCCCTCTGGACCTGTGCTGAGGCTGAACATCCCGTCAAGAGCATGTGGTGGACGGGGTGTCCTCTCCACAGCCAGGAAGCAGGGACAGGGAGGGACTGGGTCCCAGGACCCCTTCAAGGGCACAGCCGCAGCCGCAATGACCCAGCTTGCTCCCATGAGGCCGACCTGCGGTCTCCAGCACCCCTGACCACACCGTCTTACGGAGAAGGAGCCTTCAGCAGGGACATGTAAGACCTGGCCACAGTAGCCTACAGCTGAACCCACCCTGCTCGCTCCGTGACCCTGTGGAGCCCTTCTGGGCGGAGCCCAGCTAGCTTTTGTTCAAAAACACAGAAAATACATGCTGGCTCCCAAATGTGTGTAAAGAAAGGTTGGGGAAAAGTTAAAAGACATGAGCCTGTGCCCAGCACACCCAGGGCACCAAGCCACCTGTCCTAGGTGGGGAATCAGGGCAGGGAACCACCACAGGAAGAGCCCAGGTGGGGCAGGGAGCGCAAACCTGGCTCTCCTTCACAGCCAAGAGTTTCTGAAGGTTTTAAAGTTGTAGAGCTCCGTATTTGATGGGCACCTCCCTGCTTGTGGGTCCCTTGAAGAGAGGAGGAGGAGAAGGGGACGGTGCAGGCATCTAGACAGGAAAAGTCCAGTCGTGTGCAACAGTGGGGACTGGCCATTAACTCAGGGCTGTGTCTTCCTCACCATGCAGAAAGAAGGTGTTTGGAACAGGAGAGGGTGTCTGTAAGTGCCTTGTTCCTGGGAAGCACTCAGTGAGAACTTTCGACCACCTTCCAGGGTGCCTGGGTGTCCACTTCCTTGGTCAATGGGCCACCCTCCTGGCACTGAACCTGGCTCCCAGCTATTAGTAAGGTCCTTGTTCCTCTCTCCTCCAGTATGGTGCCTAGGCCTGGCCTGATGATCCCACCCCTGCCCCTCTCTACCCCAGCCACCGCTCACCACAGGTGGACACGCCAGGCTCCCGCTCAGCATGGAGCTTCTCCTACCTGCCCATGCCGCTGGGGGCCGGCTGCCTGTGGTCCTGGGGCTACTGTTTTCCCTGCCTTTACTCTGTTTCGAGAAAGAGTAAGCCAGGAACAGACTGGAGCAAGCCTTATTTGGGCTTCATCTGTAGTCTTATTTTTTAAGCTCTTTGCTCTGGGCACTGTGGATGGGAAGGCACTTGCTCTGTTCAATTTATAACTATTATTAATTTGAAATCTGCATGCTGAATGTGAGTCAGGAGAGGCTCAGATGCTTATCAGCTCTCTAACACCCACGGAAAAATTAGTCAGCCACCTACCAGCTATAAATCCTCTACTCTAAGAGATATCCGTAGCGGGTGAAGACGACCCTGACGTAATGGAAGCATTTAACGTGGAAAACGTTGTTCTATTTCTCTTCTTGATAGCACCAGAGCACCAGAGCATCAGGAGCGGGAGAGGGCCACAGAGGAGAGCTGCCCGAGAAAAGCAATATGTTTGCCGGGCTGATCAATAAGAAGATTAACTTAACCATGCAGAAGACTTATCAATCTTCTTATTGATCAGTTTAGCAAACAGATTGGTGTGCTGGTGTGCTATGACAGGGCCGTCCCACAGTGCTTCATCAAGCCCTGGGCAGACGAGCTGCTCCTGGCCTGAGCTGTGGGACCTTAGTGTAGGTGATAGCTGGTATGGGTCACCCCTTTTCCTGTGCAGGATCACGGCTGGAGAGGGAGATTCAGGGAGAGACTGGAGTGGGGACAGGCCCATTTTGTGTTGGGTTCATATTGATCAGCAACTGCCAATTAAGTGAGGGGCCCTATGATTCTTAACTCAAAAAAAAAAAAAAAAAAAAGTAAACTTATTCTTTGACGATTTTGTGAAAGCTTAGAGGAAGTTATTTAAGTATCCGCATTGGTGAGAGATATAATTGTATAATTCAACGTTCATTAAACTGAGTGCTGTGAAATAGACTAATGTTCATCTTTAAATGCTTTATCTGCAGAAACTCGTTCACATTTTATTCTTAAAAATGGAAAGCTGCAAGGCTCTGCAGGCTGAGGCAGAAAGATCATGAGTTCAAAGCCAGCCTCAGCAAAAGCAAGGCGCTAGGCAACTCAGTGAGACCCTGTCTCTAATTAATACAAATGAAAAATAGGGTTCTAAATACAAAATAGGGCTAGGGATTTGAGTCAGTGGTCAAGTGTCTCTGAGTTCAATCCCTGGTACTCAAAAAAAGTAAAAATAAAAAAATAAAAAAGCTATAGTTTGAAATATGGAAGGCAAATGTCAAATGCTTTATTTTGAATCAATGGTATGAAATGTTTATGAGGCTTTGAGACAATATTCATGTAGATTTTAAACTTTGTATTTATTCATTCAGGAAATGTTCCCTGTACCTAAAACCTGAGTCTTTTGATTCCTGACGTCAGACCAGTGGATTCCATACCTCTGCCAGAGGCCTCTTCCAGGGGAGGCCAGGGAAACAGTAATAGGGCAGCTAGATGCTGTCTCTGTGAGCTGAATTGATTGTCCTCTACCCTTACCATGCAACCGAGGAAGTGGAAAGTCCTTAGCTTAATTATGATTCATATTATCTGCAACTTGAGTAGTTTTGTTGTAAGTCTGAATTCCCTCCCTGGCTAATTCCATAATTGTTTGCCTCATTTCACCTCATTTCATAATGGATGAACACTTGGCCCAAGATCAGTTGCCTCTTACCTCCCCCGCAGAGGGACCCAGAAGCCACTGCGTCTTAACAGGGTAGAGACAGGAGGGTGTAGTTGGTTCTGCAGCGGAAGAAACGGATCCCATACTGGGAAAAGGACACCCTGTGTGTTTCTCCGAGGACCTCCGGGCCCCTCTGGGGAATTCCTGTGGATATCCTGGAGAGAGGGCACAAATGCTGGCCCCGCTAATGGCCGTGCTGTAGAGGGAACTCCAGATCGGGGTAGAAGATAATCCCTCCTTTTAAAGTGGGTGTTCGTTACTTTTATGTGATAATTATTTCTTGTCTGCTGTAATTTTATAAGCTCAGGCAGAGAAAATGGTGAGTTCACCTACTGTTAACTCATTCAAAAATGTTTACTGAAAGCTGCATATATTTTCTCGTGTCTGAGGCTCAGATGGAGATGGATGTTCTGGGCTTTCAGAACGTGGAGTCTGACAGGAAGGAGACCCCTGTTCCGAGGGAGTGTGAAGTGCCCTTGCTTCTCTGCCCAGGTGTAGGGGCCTCCCACCCCAACAAGTTCCCCACTTGGGAAGCTCTCCTGGCTGCACAAAAACAGGCAGAAATATTCTTTGTTCTAGAATAAAGGGAAAGATTTTTCAGTGTGTCTGGCTCAAGGAATTCCACTCCATGTGTGGAGCTCCATAGGAACCCCTGGCAATTCACACACAGGAATGCGGACACTGGGACAGGGGAGGAGGCGACCTGACAGAGATGCGTGGTGGTCCTCAGGGCCAGCATGGTGCTCTGGTCCTTCCCAAGTCTACTTTATTTTCTGGGAGGAAGGCTGAGGCAAGGAGGATCACAAGTTGAGGCCAGCCTGGGCAAATTAGGGAGGCCCTGTCTCAAAATAACATTAAAACAATTCAAAAAACTGAGATTGTAGTTCAGTGGTAGAGTGCCCCCTCTCTCCCGGGGGTGGGGGTGTTCAACCAATAGTACAAAACAAAACAACAACAAAACCCACCAACCCTGGCCTAGCAGGTGGGACTGGATGGCACCCTCAGTGGTCCATGGTGGCCCCGAGGCTGCAGTGTCTGGGCCCTGACAGCTATGCATACCATGCTCATCACAATGTGTGTGGCTCTGTCCTGCCGAATGACCAGGCTCTAGCTCACATCCAGGGTTGTCAGTGAGTCCTGGGTGCATGCACCCATGAGTGGCTAACTTTGCCCCTTCACTTAGCAAATGTGTTTTCAAGAAATAACAGCTTTCTTTAGTGTCTTATACCAGAAATTGTGAATTTGTTTCTATCTTGAGTCTTAGAATTTATAAATATTCAGAGGAAACAATATTTTAGTTTTTTTTTACATTCAAATGGTTTTAAAATAGTGATTACAGAGCAATTTTTTTAAGTAGATATATGAATGTGAGTCAAAACACTGTTGACCAAGTGGCTGTTTACACAGCAAGGAAACCACGTTCAAGTGATGAGTGGTTACAAATTCTGACCTCTTGATGCTGCCCCAGACCCATGAAACTCACATCTCCAGGGTAAGAATGCAGAAACACTGAATTTTAACAATTCTTCCTGCTAGTATTTAGGCCCAATAAAGACTTAAAGTCTCAGAGATGATGTGTTTAATAGTCTTGCTTTGAGTTTATTAAATATTATCAATCTTTGTTGCTTTAAAGTTTATATATAAATTGTTTGTAGAGTAAATATGCATCTCTCTCCTCCACAAGGCTGCCCACCCTTGGCTTGGAGCACATGGACTTCTGTAAACTATGATGAAAGCAGTCTTGGAGACTGATTTGCACCTGTCTAACTCAACACTTACGGTGTCCCCTGTGCAGCTGGACCCCCGGACAACCTCCAGGGAGCACTGGAGGAGGCTGCCAAGCCCAATCAGGAGCTAGTTTGCAGAACCTGAATCCTGACCTTGTGCAGGTATGATGAGACCAAGATCGAGACCTGGGGAATCTGGGCAGCCAAGGCAGACGCACTGAGAAGGCAGCAGAAGGCCTGGGACGGCCTGCAGACATGGATGGACCATGTCCCTCAGCGTGAGGGCACAGGCGCCAGCTGGGGCTGTGGTTGGCTGCTCCCTTCCTGGAGGTGGGCAGGCAGAGGGCCGAAGAAGCGCCCCCAGGACAGAATGCTCCCCAGCCTCTCTGGTGGTGTCTTTCGTGCAATGAAGGTTGTTGTTTGTAAATATGATTTTTTTATGTGTAAAATCAGTTTCCAAAAGGGATGTACATATACCTGACGCAGCCAGTTCCTGACATTAGTCAGAGCTTCCTAACTGTTGGAGTCCCTGTGATGACCTGCCCAGAAGACCGTGCTTGCCCGACCCAGAGGCTGTGAGTTTGGACTAGCAGAACTTCCTCACAGGAAAATCAGGTTTGGACTGGCTATTGGCAAAGAGGGGCCTCTTGGTCCCTTCTAAACCCCAGGGGCTATGATTCCATTAAATGACTATGGGGAGAAAGCAAAGTCAAGTTCAAAGCCGGGGAAATCAATGGCTCCTGGGGCCACAGGGCCTCCAAAGCTGCTTCTTAGTGAGGCACTCAGACTCAACCAGACAAAATGTCTGTGTGCAGCTCAGCAGGCGTTCTGTCATTCCAGAACAGCAGCCTTCTCCCAGCCTGCAGACTCTTCACAAGCCACCAGCTGCTCTCTGAACTATGGGGTGCCCTGCACTGCAGCCCCTCTCCTCTTCTACCCCAGCCCTTTGGGTCAACATCACACACTCAGGAAACAGCTGACTGTGCTGAATAGGGTAGCTTTTGACCACAGAACTGAGTTTTTCTCTTTGTACAGAATTAATTGGTCATGAGGGGCCCAGGTTTCTATCTTGGTTTCATTAGTACCAAATTTTAAGTAAATGGCCCAACTGACCCGTGTCCAGACCTATCATCTTTATCAAATGGCAAGATGAAAGTCATCTGCAGAATTCACCTTCAATTAGGATTTACACTGTGATTGTGGAAATTAGAGGAGCAATTGTTCTGAGGGAATATGCGGGAAAACTTCCAAAGTTCCTTCCAATTTAGCATGATGCATTTTTATGGTAGGACCGTGACTCTTAGACAGGGACTTGTATGGCAAGTAAAAACTGAATAGGAAAGCATCCAGTTGATACGATGCATGCATGAAATGTGTGACACCCCAGAACCAGGAGCTGAAGGGAAGACGCTGCAGACTGGCCTGCCACGGGCCAGAGCGAGCTAATCTGGAGAGGGTGAAGCAGTACGGGGTCCACTGGAGGAGGAGCCAAATTTGCTTGGATGGATTTGGAGAGTGGCTATGGACAGTAACTCACTCACTCACTCACTCATGCACCCTCTCGTGTGTCCCCAGCACGTGGTGTGCTGGACAGAGAGGAAGACCAGGGAAGGGTGTGAAAGCAAGAGGCCAGACCCCAGGTGCTGAGCAGGTGGGCTCATGAGCACGTTTGTGGATCACAGGTGGGTGCTCTGTGGTCTTGGTTTCCTGCTGGTGTCTGCAGGTCCTCAGCAGTTTGAGTGCCTCACCTGTGTGGCTGAAATCACAGGAGCCTCGGAGCATTTCCAGCGCTGTGCTGAGAGTCAGGACATCCAGATTGTCCTAGGATAAAGATCGCTGTGAGCAATGCTTGCCTGGTCATATTTCCTGATGCAGCCAGGTCTGGGGGTTGACAGTGACTGATTGACAGCCAGGTCTGGGGCGTGACACTGACTGATTGACAGCGGGTCTGGCTGGGGCATGACAGTGACTGATTGACAACAGTGCTCCCCACCTGCGAGAAGACCAACAGCCGAATTATCAGCACTTCAAGCTATAAGAATTGCCTCCAACAGGGCTCCTCAGACGGGGCTGCTGGAGGGGCGATATGCACAGGCGGTTGCTGGGGAGAACTGGGAGCTGCCTGGTGAGCAGGTGGGATTGACCAGACGGTGGCCTGCATTGCTGCTGCTGTGGCCTCTGCGCATCTTGGAGCTGGTGTGACCCTCAGAGCCCACCAGGGCTGAGGTTGTCTACTTTCATCACCAAGTCATTGCCCGTCCCTGTGACCTTGGGCAAGGCAAGATGCTTGGCAGTCTGTGGGCAGGATTCCTGTGACTCAGCCCTGCCCCACAGGGTCCTCTGGGGCTCATCCAGCCTCCGTCTGTCCCATGAGGGAATCCCCTGTGCCATACCTCTGATAGTTCATCTCCCAACTGTGATTTGAACTTTCCAAACTCTAGGAAAGTTGTTTATTGAGCCAAATATTACTTTTGATAATTTTGCCTACTTCTGACCTCGGTGCTGGGGGGCAATGGAAAAGCACGGTTTGTTTTATCCGACAGAGAGTGAGTCGAGTCATGCTCCTTTATTGGCTTTTCTGCTCTCAGCTGTGGTGTCACCAGAGCTCAATGGCAGGAGTAATAGAAAACAGGAAGAAAGGACATTTAGAGTCATCATAAAAGCCACTCCTTCCAGGAGACAGCAGGCTGGGACTTTGGAGGAGAAAGAGCTAGCGTGAGCGGGCAGGCGAGAGCGAAGCCAGCTCCTGGGTGGTGGCCAGTTTGGTAAAGTAGGTGTCTAGTGCTCTTACCTGTACCTGTGTGCCTGGCCTGCATTCTGGTGGTGGTGACCACGAGGCTGGCCCTGGGCAGATGGGGGACTCACCCTGCAGACTTCTCCCGGGTCAGGGGGCCATCCTCTCACCGCTGTGCACATCCTCCCATTTGTGGCTCACAGATGCAGCTACACATAGTAAGAACTGGCTGGGCCACCAATGCCCAGAGCTGGGGACCTACAAAGCAGACGTGTTGGGGCCTGGAAGCCTGTTTCCCTCTTCCATAACGTCAGAAAATTAAAAACAAACAAACAAACAAACAAACAGAAACACCGAGTTCTGCCTCCCGGGCTATGGATAGGTGCATCTCCCTCCCCAGCTGTGGTCTATGTGGCTGCAGTGGGACACACCAGCTTGATAAGGTCACCCATGCCAGGAGTCCCACCCTCTGCAGTCCAGATAGACAGCTGTCACCGACATGCATGGAGACGATCTTGGGATGTCCATCATTAGCGGCTGAATTATCATAAGAACATGGATGTGCATAGCTCAGCTCACCTGTGTTTTCCCAGCTACAGAAGGGGAAACTTGGTATGGGGGTCTTCAGGTGCCCTCCACTTTAAGGCTCTTGAAAACCATCTAGAACACACACGTATACACACACACACACACACACACACACACACACACACACATTTTACATTCTCTCTCGCTACTCATCTACCTATCTAATTTAAAAACAGGTTACTAATTAAAAATAGAAAACCAAACACCCAAATGTACTGTATCTAAATCAAAACTTAGAATAATGGAACTAGTCAACAAACCATTCCTGGCCACCAATCCTTGGTGTTTTCTCCTGGAGGTGAGCTTTGACTTTCTGATCCTGCCTATGCATACTGTCCCTGCCCTGTTCCTCACATTGGCTGTCACCACTGCTGTGAAGCCAGAAAAGGGACCCTCCTGCAGATTCGGAGGAAGGTTCTGTTGGCCTCTGGGCAGGGCTCAAGGGATGGAACGAGAGAGGCTGGGAAGGTTGGTTGGGGTGTTGACTGGGTGGAGGGACACCTGGAGGACTGGTGATGCCCCCTCTGGGCATGTCTAGAGAAGACTGTCATGAGGGTCGGTGAACAGAGTGGGGATACCCACCTGACTGTGACAGGCCCCTGTTGTAGGATGGACCTGGTGGACAGAAAGCGGAAGGGGAAGCCGGCTCTCTCCTTTCAGCCCAGGCAGGGAATGCACTTGAACCCTTCAGCTGTGGCAGAGGGCAGGCATACTGACAATAGCCGTGAGCCTGTTGGCATGCAGGTGGGAACTGGCTTGCCATCCGGGGGCTCTGGTGGTAGTTAACATGCTAGAACATTGGTACCTAATTGGCAAGTAGTGGCCCCAGGAGCAGCTGGATGCCAGAGCTCAGTGCATGGGCCTCTGAGGTCCTGGAGCTCCCACCCCCCAGCAAGGGAAGGGATGTAATGTGCACCCAGGGGCCTCCAGGTACTGCTCTGATGTTGAAGTAGTGTCCCTTGGTCATGTTGGGACTGTCCAATACCTTGCCCAGTACCAACTAGGAATGGATATGTGAGGGATGGGCTTCAGGTCGGGGGGATGTCGTCCACTCTTGGAAAACTGGAGTTGGGGTGCAATGGCAAACACAGCTGAGTCTCAGAGTGAGACTTGGCATTTCCAAATCTTTGTGCCATTGTGCACTCAAGGGAGAAAGCCCACTCAGCTCTGCTGAATGCAACACACTCGGCATACAGCAGGCCAAACCGAGTGTTCATGACATGTGTGTCTGTACAAGCTCCCTCCTAGAAGTCACATGTGGACGGGACACCTGTCTGCTGTCCCATTAATGTTGGAGAACTGGATAACTAATTTTATCAGAAACTGTGAATAATTCAACGTATTATTGATAAGCTGGGAGTATTGCACTTAATGAGTTATCTTCTATCTAGAGAAAACAGCGCTCACTCTCTGAATACTTTAACAGAGCCATCTTGATATCATATGATGCTCAAAAGGACTATCTCATTTTTTTTGCATGTAATAACAGATTTAGATAGAGTTGATCATTGAAATCATAAATATGAAATGGATTTAATAAATTTTATAATGATAAAACCAATTCTATTTATATCATGAAAAGCAGGCTTTGGAAAGTTCAAGAAAAAAATGTACTGTAAACAAACTTATGAATAATTGCCTTCACACACTGCAATAAGTTCATAGTGATGATGGCAATTCTCACTTCCATTTCAGGACACCACTGGCCCTCGTGGGTTCAAACAGGAAAATCTGAGTGCTGGAGGTAACTGTCTTCCTGTCCATTCCCATCCATACAACCCACGGCCATGCTCCCTCATCTCCCTCACCACCACGGCCATACAGTCCTCCTCCTGTCTCCCCATCTGCCTCACCACCCCAGTTCTCCATCACCTGGTCCATTCAGTCCAGCTCCTGCCCGCATGAACTCAGTCACCTCCCCCAGGTGGATCAGATCCTCTCCTCCCAAGACCTCAGTCACCTCCTCCAGGTGGATCAGATCCTCCTCTCCCATGACCAAAGTCACCTCCCCCAGGTGGATCAGGTCCTCCTCTCCCCATGAACTCAGTCACCTCCCCCAGGTGGATCAGGTCCTCCTCTCCCCATGACCTCAGTCACCTCCCCCAGGTGGATCAGGTCCTCCTCTCCCCATGACCTCAGTCAACTTCCCCAGGTGGATCAGGTCATCCTCTCCCCATGACCTCAGTCACCTCCCCCAGGTGGATCAGGTCCTCCTCTCCCATGACCTCAGTCACCTCCCCCAGGTGGATCAGATCCTCCTCTCCCATGACCTCAGTCAACTTCCCCAGGTGGATCAGGTCCTCCTCTCCCCATGACCTCAGTCACCTCCCCCAGGTTGATCAGGTCCTCCTCTCCCATGACCTCAGTCACCTCCCCCAGGTGGATCAGGTCCTCCTCTCCCATGAGCTCAGTCACCTCCCCCAGGTGGATCAGGTCCTCCTCTCCCATGACCTCAGTCACCTCCCCCAGGTGGATCAGGTCCTCCTCTCCCATGACCTCAGTCACCTCCCCCAGGTGGATCAGGTCCTCCTCTCCCATGACCTCAGTCAACTCCCCCAGGTGGATCAGGTCCTCCTCTCCCATGAGCTCAGTCACCTCCCCCAGGTGGATCAGGTCCTCCTCTCCCATGACCTCAGTCACCTCCTCCAGGTGGATCATGTACTACTCTCCCATGACCTCAGTCACCTCCCCAAGGTGGATCAGATCCTCCTCTCCCATGACCTCAGTCACCTCCCCCAGGTGGATCATGTCCTCCTCTCCCATGAGCTCAGTCACCTCCCCGAGGTGGATCAGGTCCTCCTCTCCCATGAGCTCAGTCACCTCCCCCAGGTGGATCAGGTCCTCCTCTCCCATGAGCTCAGTCACCTCCCCCAGGTGGATCAGGTCCTCCTCTACCATGACCTGAGTCACCTCCCCCAGGTGGATCAGGTCCTCCTCTCCCATGAGCTCAGTCACCTCCCCCAGGTGGATCAGGTCCTCCTCTCCCATGAGCTCAGTCACCTCCCGCAGGTGGATCATGTCCTCCTCTCCCATGACCTGAGTCACCTCCCCCAGGTGGATCAGATCCTCCTCTCCCATGACCTCAGTCACCTCCCCCAGGTGGATCAGGTCCTCCTCTCCCCATGACCTCAGTCTCCTCCTCCAGGTGGATCAGGTCCTCCTCTCCCCATGACCTCAGTCACCTCCCCCAGGTGGATCAGATCCTCCACTCCCATGAGCTCAGTCACCTCCCCCAGGTGGATCAGGTCCTCCTCTCCCATGACCTCAGTCACCTCCTCCAGGTGGATCATGTCCTCCTCTCCCATGACCTCAGTCACCTCCCCAAGGTGGATCAGATCCTCCTCTCCCATGACCTCAGTCACCTCCCCCAGGTGGATCATGTCCTCCTCTCCCATGAGCTCAGTCACCTCCCCCAGGTGGATCAGGTCCTCCTCTCCCATGAGCTCAGTCACCTCCCCCAGGTGGATCAGGTCCTCCTCTCCCATGAGCTCAGTCACCTCCCCCAGGTGGATCAGATCCTCCTCTCCCATGAGCTCAGTCACCTCCCCCAGGTGGATCAGGTCCTCCTCTACCATGACCTGAGTCACCTCCCCCAGGTGGATCAGGTCCTCCTCTCCATGAGCTCAGTCACCTCCCCCAGGTGGATCAGGTCCTCCTCTCCCATGACCTCAGTCACCTCCCCCAGGTGGATCATGTCCTCCTCTCCCATGACCTCAGTCACCTCCCCCAGGTGGATCAGATCCACCTCTCCCATGACCTCAGTCACCTCCCGCAGGTGGATCATGTCCTCCTCTCCCATGAGCTCAGTCACCTCCCCCAGGTGGATCAGATCCTCCTCTCCCATGACCTCAGTCACCTCCCCCAGGTGGATCAGGTCCTCCTCTCCCCATGAGCTCAGTCACCTCCCCCAGGTGGATCAGGTCCTCATCTCCCATGACCTCAGTCACCTCCCCCAGGTGGATCAGGTCCTCCTCTCCCATGACCTCAGTCACCTCCTCCAGGTGGATCAAGTCCTCCTCTCCTATGACCTCAGTCACCTCCCCCAGGTGGATCAGATCCTCCTCTCCCCATGACCTCAGTCACCTCCGCCAGGTGGATCAGGTCCTCCTCTCCCATGACCTGAGTCACCTCCCCCAGGTGGATCAGGTCCTCCTCTCCCCATGACCTCAGTCTCCTCCTCCAGGTGGATCAGGTCCTCCTCTCCCCATGACCTCAGTCACCTCCCCCAGGTGGATCAGGTCCTCCTCTCCCATGACCTGAGTCACCTCCCCAAGGTGGATCAGGTCCTCCTCTCCCATGACCTGAGTCACCTCCCCCAGGTGGATCAGGTCCTCCTCTCCCATGACCTGAGTCACCTCCCCCAGGTGGATCAGGTCCTCCTCTCCCATGACCTCAGTCACCTCCCCCAGGTGGATCAGATCCTCCTCTCCCATGACCTCAGTCACCTCCCCCAGGTGGATCAGGTCCTCCTCTCCCATGAGCTCAGTCACCTCCCCCAGGTGGTTCAGGTCCTCCTCTCCCCATGACCTCAGTCACCTCCCCCAGGTGGATCAGGTCCTCCTCTCCCATGACCTCAGTCACCTCCCCAGGTGGATCATGTCCTCCTCTCCCCATGACCTCAGTCACCTCCCCCAGGTGGATCAGGTCCTCCTCTCCCATGACCTCAGTCACCTCCCCCAGGTGGATCAGGTCCTCCTCTCCCATGACCTCAGTCACCTCCCCCAGGTGGATCAGGTCCTCCTCTCCCATGACCTCAGTCACCTCCCCCAGGTGGATCAGGTCCTCCTCTCCCATGACCTCAGTCACCTCCCCCAGGTGGATCAGGTCCTCCTCTCCCATGAGCTCAGTCACCTCCCCAGGTGGATCAGATCCTCCTCTCCCCATGACCTCAGTCACCTCCCCCAGGTGGATCAGGTCCTCCTCTCCCATGAGCTCAGTCACCTCCCCCAGGTGGATCAGATCCTCCTCTCCCATGACCTCAGTCACCTCCCCCAGGTGGATCAGGTCCTCCTCTCCCATGACCTCAGTCACCTCCTCCAGGTGGATCAGATCCTCCTCTCCCCATGACCTCAGTCACCTCCCCCAGGTGGATCAGGTCCTCCTCTCCCCATGAGCTCAGTCACCTCCCCCAGGTGGATCAGGTCCTCCTCTCCCATGACCTCAGTCACCTCCCCCAGGTGGATCAGGTGCTCCTCTCCCATGACCTCAGTCAACTTCCCCAGGTGGATCAGGTCCTCCTCTCCCATGAGCTCAGTCACCTGCCCCAGGTGGATCAGGTCCTCCTCTCCCATGAGCTCAGTCACCTCCCCCAGGTGGATCAGGTCCTCCTCTCCCCATGAGCTCAGTCACCTCCCCCAGGTGGATCAGGTCCTCCTCTCCCATGAGCTCAGTCACCTGCCCCAGGTGGATCAGATCCTCCTCTCCCCATGAGCTCAGTCACCTCCCCCAGGTGGATCAGGTCCTCCTCTCCCCATGACCTCAGTCACCTCCCCCAGGTGGATCAGATCCTCCTCTCCCATGACCTCAGTCACCTCCCCCAGGTGGATCAGGTCCTCCTCTCCCATGATCTCAGTCACCTCCCCCAGGTGGATCAGGTCCTCCTCTCCCATGACCTCAGTCACCTCCCCCAGGTGGATCAGGTCCTCCTCTCCCATGATCTCAGTCACCTCCCCCAGATGGATCAGGTCCTCCTCTCCCATGACCTGAGTCACCTCCCCCAGGTGGATCATGTCCTCCTCTCCCATGAGCTCAGTCACCTCCCCCAGGTGGATCAGGTCCTCCTCTCCCATGAGCTCAGTCACCTCCCCCAGGTGGATCAGGTCCTCCTCTCCCCATGACCTGAGTCACCTCCCCCAGGTGGATCAGATCCTCCTCTCCCATGACCTCAGTCACCTCACCCAGGTGGATCAGATCCTCCTCTCCCCATGACCTCAGTCACCTCCCCCAGGTGGATCAGGTCCTCCTCTCCGATGAGCTCAGTCACCTCCCCCAGATGGATCAGGTCCTCCTCTCCCATGACCTGAGTCACCTCCCCCAGGTGGATCATGTCCTCCTCTCCCATGAGCTCAGTCACCTCCCCCAGGTGGATCAGGTCCTCCTCTCCCATGAGCTCAGTCACCTCCCCCAGGTGGATCATGTCCTCCTCTCCCATGAGCTCAGTCACCTCCCCCAGGTGGATCAGGTCCTCCTCTCCCATGAGCTCAGTCACCTCCCCCAGGTGGATCAGGTCCTCCTCTCCCCATGACCTGAGTCACCTCCCCCAGGTGGATCAGATCCTCCTCTCCCATGACCTCAGTCACCTCACCCAGGTGGATCAGATCCTCCTCTCCCCATGACCTCAGTCACCTCCCCCAGGTGGATCAGATCCTCCTCTCCCATGACCTCAGTCAACTTCCCCAGGTGGATCAGGTCCTCCTCTCCCATGACCTCAGTCACCTCCCCCAGGTGGATCAGGTCCTCCTCTCCCATGAGCTCAGTCACCTCCCCCAGGTGGATCAGGTCCTCGTCTCCCCATGACCTCAGTCACCTCCCCCAGGTGGATCAGGTCCTCCTCTCCACATGACCTCAGTCACCTCCCCCAGGTGGATCAGGTCCTCCTCTCCCCATGACCTCAGTCACCTCCCCCAGGTGGATCAGGTCCTCCTCTCCCCATGACCTCAGTCACCTCCCCCACGTGGATCAGGTCCTCCTCTCCCATGACCTCAGTCACCTCCCCCAGGTGGATCAGGTCCTCCTCTCCCATGACCTCAGTCACCTCCCCCAGGTGGATCAGATCCTCCTCTCCCATGACCTCAGTCACCTCCCCCAGGTGGATCAGGTCCTCCTCTCCCATGACCTCAGTCACCTCCCCCAGGTGGATCAGGTCCTCCTCTCCCATGACCTCAGTCACCTCCCCCAGGTGGATCAGGTCCTCCTCTCCCCATGACCTCAGTCACCTCCCCCAGGTGGATCAGGTCCTCCTCTCCCATGACCTCAGTCACCTCCCCCAGGTGGATCAGGTCCTCGTCTCCCCATGACCTCAGTCACCTCCCCCAGGTGGATCAGGTCCTCCTCTCCCCATGACCTCAGTCACCTCCCCCAGGTGGATCAGGTCCTCCTCTCCCCATGACCTCAGTCACCTCCCCCAGGTGGATCAGGTCCTCCTCTCCCCATGACCTCAGTCACCTCCACCAGGTGGATCAGGTGCTCCTCTCCCATGAGCTCAGTCACCTCCCCCAGGTGGATCATGTCCTCCTCTCCCATGACCTCAGTCACCTCCCCCAGGTGGATCAGGTCCTCCTCTCCCATGACCTCAGTCACCTCCCCCAGGTGGATCAGGTCCTCCTCTCCCCATGAGCTCAGTCACCTGCCCCAGGTGGATCAGGTACTCCTCTCCCCATGAGCTCAGTCACCTGCCCCAGGTGGATCAGATCCTCCTCTCCCCATGAGCTCAGTCACCTCCCCCAGGTGGATCAGGTCCTCCTCTCCCCATGACCTCAGTCACCTCCCCCAGGTGGATCAGGTCCTCCTCTCCCATGAGCTCTGTCACCTCCCCCAGGTGGATCAGGTCCTCCTCTCCCATGAGCTCAGTCACCTCCCCCAGGTGGATCAGGTCCTCCTCTCCCCATGACCTCAGTCACCTCCCCCAGGTGGATCAGGTCCTCCTCTCCCATGACCTGAGTCACCTCCCCCAAGTGGATCAGGTCCTCCTCTCCCATGACCTCAGTCACCTCCCCCAGGTGGATCAGGTCCTCCTCTCCCATGACCTGAGTCACCTCCCCCAGGTGGATCAGATCCTCCTCTCCCATGACCTGAGTCACCTCCCGCAGGTGGATCAGGTCCTCCTCTCCCCATGACCTCAGTCACCTCCCCCAGGTGGATCAGGTCCTCCTCTCCCATGAGCTCAGTCACCTCCCCCAGGTGGATCAGGTCCTCCTCTCCCATGACCTCAGTCACCTCCCCCAGGTGGATCAAGTCCTCCTCTCCCATGAGCTCAGTCACCTGCCCCAGGTGGATCAGATCCTCCTCTCCCCATGACCTCAGTCACCTCCCCCAGGTGGATCAGGTCCTCCTCTCCCATGACCTCAGTCACCTCCCCCAGGTGGATCAGATCCTCCTCTCCCCATGACCTCAGTCACCTCCACCAGGTGGATCAGGTGCTCCTCTCCCATGAGCTCAGTCACCTCCCCCAGGTGGATCAGGTCCTCCTCTCCCATGACCTCAGTCACCTCCCCCAGGTGGATCAGGTCCTCGTCTCCCCATGACCTCAGTCACCTCCCCCAGGTGGATCAGGTCCTCCTCTCCCATGAGCTCAGTCACCTCCTCCAGGTGGATCAGGTCCTCCTCTCCCATGACCTCAGTCACCTCCCCCAGGTGGATCAGGTCCTCCTCTCCCCATGACCTCAGTCACCTCCCCCAGGTGGATCAGGTCCTCCTCTCCCATGACCTCAGTCACCTCCCCCAGGTGGATCAGGTCCTCCTCTCCCCATGACCTCAGTCACCTCCCCCAGGTGGATCAGATCCTCCTCTCCCATGACCTCAGTCACCTCCCCCAGGTTGATCAGGTCCTCCTCTCCCATGACCTCAGTCACCTCCCCCAGGTGGATCAGGTCCTCCTCTCCCATGACCTCAGTCACCTCCCCCAGGTGGATCAGGTCCTCCTCTCCCCATGACCTCAGTCACCTCCCCCAGGTGGATCAGGTCCTCCTCTCCCATGTCCTCAGTCACCTCCCCCAGGTGGATCAGATCCTCCTCTCCCCATGACCTCAGTCACCTCCCCCAGGTGGATCAGATCCTCCTCTCCCATGACCTCAGTCACCTCCCCCAGGTTGATCAGGTCCTCCTCTCCCATGACCTCAGTCACCTCCCCCAGGTGGATCAGGTCCTCCTCTCCCATGACCTCAGTCACCTCCCCCAGGTGGATCAGGTCCTCCTCTCCGCATGACCTCAGTCACCTCCCCCAGGTGGATCAGGTCCTCCTCTCCCATGACCTGAGTCACCTCCCCCAGGTGGATCAGGTCCTCCTCTCCCATGACCTCAGTCACCTCCCCCAGGTGGATCAGGTCCTCCTCTCCCATGACCTGAGTCACCTCCCCCAGGTGGATCAGATCCTCCTCTCCCATGACCTGAGTCACCTCCCGCAGGTGGATCAGGTCCTCCTCTCCCCATGACCTCAGTCACCTCCCCCAGGTGGATCAGGTCCTCCTCTCCCATGAGCTCAGTCACCTCCCCCAGTTGGATCAGGTCCTCCTCTCCCATGACCTCAGTCACCTCCCCCAGGTGGATCAAGTCCTCCTCTCCCATGAGCTCAGTCACCTGCCCCAGGTGGATCAGATCCTCCTCTCCCCATGACCTCAGTCACCTCCCCCAGGTGGATCAGGTCCTCCTCTCCCATGACCTCAGTCACCTCCCCCAGGTGGATCAGATCCTCCTCTCCCCATGACCTCAGTCACCTCCACCAGGTGGATCAGGTGCTCCTCTCCCATGAGCTCAGTCACCTCCCCCAGGTGGATCAGGTCCTCCTCTCCCATGACCTCAGTCACCTCCCCCAGGTGGATCAGGTCCTCGTCTCCCCATGACCTCAGTCACCTCCCCCAGGTGGATCAGGTCCTCCTCTCCCATGAGCTCAGTCACCTCCTCCAGGTGGATCAGGTCCTCCTCTCCCATGACCTCAGTCACCTCCCCCAGGTGGATCAGGTCCTCCTCTCCCCATGACCTCAGTCACCTCCCCCAGGTGGATCAGGTCCTCCTCTCCCATGACCTCAGTCACCTCCCCCAGGTGGATCAGGTCCTCCTCTCCCCATGACCTCAGTCACCTCCCCCAGGTGGATCAGATCCTCCTCTCCCATGACCTCAGTCACCTCCCCCAGGTTGATCAGGTCCTCCTCTCCCATGACCTCAGTCACCTCCCCCAGGTGGATCAGGTCCTCCTCTCCCATGACCTCAGTCACCTCCCCCAGGTGGATCAGGTCCTCCTCTCCCCATGACCTCAGTCACCTCCCCCAGGTTGATCAGGTCCTCCTCTCCCATGACCTCAGTCACCTCCCCCAGGTGGATCAGGTCCTCCTCTCCCATGACCTCAGTCACCTCCCCCAGGTGGATCAGGTCCTCCTCTCCCCATGACCTCAGTCACCTCCCCCAGGTTGATCAGGTCCTCCTCTCCCATGACCTCAGTCACCTCCCCCAGGTGGATCAGGTCCTCCTCTCCCATGACCTCAGTCACCTCCCCCAGGTGGATCAGGTCCTCCTCTCCCCATGACCTCAGTCAACTTCCCCAGGTGGATCAAGTCCTCCTCTCCCATGACCTCAGTTACCTCCCCCAGGTGGATCAGGTCCTCCTCTCCCATGACCTCAGTCACCTCCCCCAGGTGGATCAGGTCCTCCTCTCCCATGACCTCAGTCACCTCCCCCAGGTGGATCAGGTCCTCCTCTCCCATGACCTCAGTCACCTCCCCCAGGTGGATCAGGTCCTCCTCTCCCATGACCTCAGTCACCTCCCCCAGGTGGATCAGGTCCTCCTCTCCCATGACCTCAGTCACCTCCCCCAGGTGGATCAGGTCCTCCTCTCCCTTGAGCTCAGTCACCTCCCCCAGGTGGATCAGGTGCTCCTCTCCGCATGACCTCAGTCACCTCCCCCAGGTGGATCAGGTCCTCCTCTCCCATGAGCTCAGTCACCTCCTCCAGGTGGATCATGTCCTCCTCTCCCCATGACCTCAGTCACCTCCCCCAGGTGGATCAGGTCCTCCTCTCCCATGACCTCAGTCACCTCCCCCAGGTGGATCAGGTCCTCCTCTCCCATGACCTCAGTCACCTCCCCCAGGTGGATCAGGTCCTCCTCTCCCATGACCTCAGTCACCTCCCCCAGGTGGATCAGGTCCTCCTCTCCCATGAGCTCAGTCACCTCCTCCAGGTGGATCATGTCCTCCTCTCCCCATGACCTCAGTCACCTCCTCCAGGTGGATCAGGTCCTCCTCTCCCATGACCTCAGTCACCTCCCCCAGGTGGATCAGGTCCTCCTCTCCCATGACCTCAGTCACCTCCTCCAGGTGGATCAGGTCCTCCTCTCCCATGACCTCAGTCACCTCCCCCAGGTGGATCAGGTCCTCCTCTCTCATGACCTCAGTCACCTCCCCCAGGTGGATCATGTCCTCCTCTCCCATCACCTCAGTCACCTCCCCCAGGTGGATCAGGTCCTCCTCACCCATGACCTGAGTCACCTCCCCCAGGTGGATCAGGTCCTCCTCTCCCATGACCTCAGTCACCTTTCCCAGGTGGATCAGGTCCTCCTCTCCCATGACCTCAGTCACCTCCACCAGGTGGATCAGGTCCTCCTCTCCCATGAGCTCAGTCACCTCCCCCAGGTGGATCAGGTCCTCCTCTCCCATGAGCTCAGTCACCTCCCCCAGGTGGATCAGGTCCTCCTCTCCCATGAGCTCAGTCACCTCCCCCAGGTGGATCAGGTCCTCCTCTCCCCATGACCTCAGTCACCTCCCCCAGGTGGATCAGGTCCTCCTCTCCCATGAGCTCAGTCACCTCCTCCAGGTGGATCAGGTCCTCCTCTCCCATGACCTCAGTCACCTCCCCCAGGTGGATCAGGTCCTCCTCTCCCATGACCTGAGTCACCTCCCCCAGGTGGATCAGGTCCTCCTCTCCCCATGACCTCAGTCAACTTCCCCAGGTGGATCAAGTCCTCCTCTCCCATGACCTCAGTTACCTCCCCCAGGTGGATCAGGTCCTCCTCTCCCATGACCTCAGTCACCTCCCCCAGGTGGATCAGGTCCTCCTCTCCCATGACCTCAGTCACCTCCCCCAGGTGGATCAGGTCCTCCTCTCCCATGACCTCAGTCAACTCCCCCAGGTGGATCAGGTCCTCCTCTCCCATGAGCTCAGTCACCTCCCCCAGGTGGATCAGATCCTCCTCTCCCATGACCTCAGTCAACTTCCCCAGGTGGATCAGGTCCTCCCTCCCCCATGACCTCAGTCACCTCCCCCAGGTGGATCAGGTCCTCCTCTCCCATGACCTCAGTCACCTCCCCCAGGTGGATCAGGTCCTCCTCTCCCATGAGCTCAGTCAACTCCTCCAGGTGGATCATGTCCTCCTCTCCCCATGACCTCAGTCACCTCCCCCAGGTGGATCAGGTCCTCCTCTCCTATGACCTCAGTCACCTCCCCCAGGTGGATCAGGTCCTCGTCTCCCCATGACCTCAGTCACCTCCCCCAGGTGGATCAGGTCCTCCTCTCCCATGACCTCAGTCACCTCCCCCAGGTGGATCAGGTCCTCGTCTCCCCATGACCTCAGTCACCTCCCCCAGGTGGATCAGGTCCTCCTCTCCCCATGACCTCAGTCACCTCCCCCAGGTGGATCAGGTCCTCCTCTCCCCATGACCTCAGTCACCTCCCCCAGGTGGATCAGGTCCTCCTCTCCCATGAGCTCAGTCACCTCCCCCAGGTGGATCAGGTCCTCCTCTCCCATGAGCTCAGTCACCTCCCCCAGGTGGATCATGTCCTCCTCTGCCATGAGCTCAGTCACCTCCCCCAGGTGGATCAGGTCCTCCTCTCCCATGACCTCAGTCACCTCCCCCAGGTGGATCAGGTCCTCCTCTCCCATGAGCTCAGTCACCTCCTCCAGGTGGATCAGGTCCTCCTCTCCAATGACCTCAGTCACCTCCCCCAGGTGGATCAGGTCCTCCTCTCCCATGACCTCAGTCACCTCCCCCAGGTGGATCAGGTCCTCCTCTCCCATGACCTCAGTCACCTCCCCCAGGTGGATCAGGTCCTCCTCTCCCATGACCTCAGTCACCTCCCCCAGGTCGATCAGGTCCTCCTCTCCCATGAGCTCAGTCTCCTCCTCCAGGTGGATCAGGTCCTCCTCTCCCATGACCTCAGTCACCTCCCCCAGGTGGATCAGGTCCTCCTCTCCCATGACCTCAGTCACCTCCCCCAGGTGGATCAGGTCCTCCTCTCCCCATGACCTCAGTCACCTCCCCCAGGTGGATCAGATCCTCCTCTCCCCATGACCTCAGTCACCTCCCCCAGGTGGATCAGATCCTCCTCTCCCATGACCTGAGTCACCTCCCGCAGGTGGATCAGGTCCTCCTCTCCCCATGACCTCAGTCACCTCCCCCAGGTGGATCAGGTCCTCCTCTCCCATGAGCTCAGTCACCTCCCCCAGGTGGATCAGGTCCTCCTCTCCCATGACCTCAGTCACCTCCCCCAGGTGGATCAAGTCCTCCTCTCCCATGAGCTCAGTCACCTGCCCCAGGTGGATCAGATCCTCCTCTCCCCATGACCTCAGTCACCTCCCCCAGGTGGATCAGGTCCTCCTCTCCCATGACCTCAGTCACCTCCCCCAGGTGGATCAGATCCTCCTCTCCCCATGACCTCAGTCACCTCCACCAGGTGGATCAGGTGCTCCTCTCCCATGAGCTCAGTCACCTCCCCCAGGTGGATCAGGTCCTCCTCTCCCATGACCTCAGTCACCTCCCCCAGGTGGATCAGGTCCTCGTCTCCCCATGACCTCAGTCACCTCCCCCAGGTGGATCAGGTCCTCCTCTCCCATGAGCTCAGTCACCTCCTCCAGGTGGATCAGGTCCTCCTCTCCCATGACCTCAGTCACCTCCCCCAGGTGGATCAGGTCCTCCTCTCCCCATGACCTCAGTCACCTCCCCCAGGTGGATCAGGTCCTCCTCTCCCATGACCTCAGTCACCTCCCCCAGGTGGATCAGGTCCTCCTCTCCCCATGACCTCAGTCACCTCCCCCAGGTGGATCAGATCCTCCTCTCCCATGACCTCAGTCACCTCCCCCAGGTTGATCAGGTCCTCCTCTCCCATGACCTCAGTCACCTCCCCCAGGTGGATCAGGTCCTCCTCTCCCATGACCTCAGTCACCTCCCCCAGGTGGAATAGGTCCTCCTCTCCCCATGACCTCAGTCACCTCCCCCAGGTGGATCAGGTCCTCCTCTCCCATGACCTCAGTCACCTCCCCCAGGTGGATCAGATCCTCCTCTCCCCATGACCTCAGTCACCTCCCCCAGGTGGATCAGATCCTCCTCTCCCATGACCTCAGTCACCTCCCCCAGGTTGATCAGGTCCTCCTCTCCCATGACCTCAGTCACCTCCCCCAGGTGGATCAGGTCCTCCTCTCCCATGACCTCAGTCACCTCCCCCAGGTGGATCAGGTCCTCCTCTCCCATGACCTCAGTCACCTCCCCCAGGTGGATCAGGTCCTCCTCTCCCATGACCTCAGTCACCTCCCCCAGGTGGATCAGGTCCTCCTCTCCCATGACCTCAGTCACCTCCCCCAGGTGGATCAGGTCCTCCTCTCCCATGACCTCAGTCACCTCCCCCAGGTGGATCAGGTCCTCCTCTCCCATGACCTCAGTCACCTCCCCCAGGTGGATCAGGTCCTCCTCTCCCATGACCTCAGTCACCTCCCCCAGGTGGATCAGGTCCTCCTCTCCCATGACCTCAGTCACCTCCCCCAGGTGGATCAGGTCCTCCTCTCCCATGAGCTCAGTCACCTCCCCCAGGTGGATCAGGTCCTCCTCTCCGCATGACCTCAGTCACCTCCCCCAGGTGGATCAGGTCCTCCTCTCCCATGAGCTCAGTCACCTCCTCCAGGTGGATCATGTCCTCCTCTCCCCATGACCTCAGTCACCTCCCCCAGGTGGATCAGGTCCTCCTCTCCCATGACCTCAGTCACCTCCCCCAGGTGGATCAGGTCCTCCTCTCCCATGACCTCAGTCACCTCCCCCAGGTGGATCAGGTCCTCCTCTCCCATGACCTCAGTCACCTCCCCCAGGTGGATCAGGTCCTCCTCTCCCATGAGCTCAGTCACCTCCTCCAGGTGGATCATGTCCTCCTCTCCCCATGACCTCAGTCACCTCCTCCAGGTGGATCAGGTCCTCCTCTCCCATGACCTCAGTCACCTCCCCCAGGTGGATCAGGTCCTCCTCTCCCATGACCTCAGTCACCTCCTCCAGGTGGATCAGGTCCTCCTCTCCCATGACCTCAGTCACCTCCCCCAGGTGGATCAGGTCCTCCTCTCTCATGACCTCAGTCACCTCCCCCAGGTGGATCATGTCCTCCTCTCCCATCACCTCAGTCACCTCCCCCAGGTGGATCAGGTCCTCCTCTCCCATGACCTGAGTCACCTCCCCCAGGTGGATCAGGTCCTCCTCTCCCATGACCTCAGTCACCTCCCCCAGGTGGATCAGGTCCTCCTCTCTTATGACCTCAGTCACCTCCACCAGGTGGATCAGGTCCTCCTCTCCCATGAGCTCAGTCACCTCCCCCAGGTGGATCAGGTCCTCCTCTCCCATGAGCTCAGTCACCTCCCCCAGGTGGATCAGGTCCTCCTCTCCCATGAACTCAGTCACCTCCCCCAGGTGGATCAGGTCCTCCTCTCCCCATGACCTCAGTCACCTCCCCCAGGTGGATCAGGTCCTCCTCTCCCATGAGCTCAGTCACCTCCTCCAGGTGGATCAGGTCCTCCTCTCCCATGACCTCAGTCACCTCCCCCAGGTGGATCAGGTCCTCCTCTCCCATGACCTGAGTCACCTCCCCCAGGTGGATCAGGTCCTCCTCTCCCCATGACCTCAGTCAACTTCCCCAGGTGGATTAAGTCCTCCTCTCCCATGACCTCAGTTACCTCCCCCAGGTGGATCAGGTCCTCCTCTCCCATGACCTCAGTCACCTCCCCCAGGTGGAACAGGTCCTCCTCTCCCATGACCTCAGTCACCTCCCCCAGGTGGATCAGGTCCTCCTCTCCCATGACCTCAGTCACCTCCCCCAGGTGGATCAGGTCCTCCTCTCCCATGAGCTCAGTCACCTCCCCCAGGTAGATCAGATCCTCCTCTCCCATGACCTCAGTCAACTTCCCCAGGTGGATCAGGTCCTCCCTCCCCATGACCTCAGTCACCTCCCCCAGGTGGATCAGGTCCTCCTCTCCCATGACCTCAGTCACCTCCCCCAGGTGGATCAGGTCCTCCTCTCCCATGAGCTCAGTCAACTCCTCCAGGTGGATCATATCCTCCTCTCCCCATGACCTCAGTCACCTCCACCAGGTGGATCAGGTCCTCCTCTCCCATGACCTCAGTCACCTCCCCCAGGTGGATCAGGTCCTCCTCTCCCATGACCTCAGTCACCTCCCCCAGGTGGATCAGGTCCTCCTCTCCCATGACCTCAGTCACCTCCCCCAGGTGGATCAGGTCCTCCTCTCCCATGACCTCAGTCACCTCCCCCAGGTGGATCAGGTCCTCCTCTCCCATGACCTCAGTCACCTCCCCCAGGTGGATCAGGTCCTCCTCTCCCATGACCTCAGTCACCTGCCCCAGGTGGATCAGGTCCTCCTCTCCCATGAGCTCAGTCACCTCCCCCAGGTGGATCAGGTCCTCCTCTCCCATGAGCTCAGTCACCTCCCCCAGGTGGATCAGGTCCTCCTCTCCCATGAGCTCAGTCACCTCCCCCAGGTGGATCAGGTCCTCCTCTCCCATGACCTCAGTCACCTCCCCCAGGTGGATCAGGTCCTCCTCTCCCATGAGCTCAGTCACCTCCTCTAGGTGGATCAGGTCCTCCTCTCCAATGACCTCAGTCACCTCCCCCAGGTGGATCAGGTCCTCCTCTCCCATGACCTCAGTCACCTCCCCCAGGTGGATCAGGTCCTTCTCTCCCATGACCTCAGTCACCTCCCCCAGATGGATCAGGTCCTCCTCTCCCATGACCTCAGTCACCTCCCCCAGGTGGATCATGTCCTCCTCTCCCATGAGCTCAGTCTCCTCCTCCAGGTGGATCTGGTCCTCCTCTCCCATGACCTCAGTCACCTCCCCCAGGTGGATCAGGTCCTCCTCTCCCATGACCTCAGTCACCTCCCCCAGGTGGATCAGGTCCTCCTCTCCCATGAGCTCAGTCTCCTCCTCCAGGTGGATCAGGTCCTCCTCTCCCATGACCTCAGTCACCTCCTCCAGGTGGATCAGGTCCTCCTCTCCCATGACCTCAGTCACCTCCCCCAGGTGGATCAGGTCCTCCTCTCCCCATGACCTCAGTCACCTCCCCCAGGTGGATCAGATCCTCCTCTCCCCATGACCTCAGTCACCTCCCCCAGGTGGATCAGGTCCTCAACTCCCCATGACCTCAGTCACCTCCCCCAGGTGGATCAGGTCCTCCTCTCCCATGACCTCAGTCACCTCCCCCAGGTGGATCAGGTTCTCCTCTCCCATGACCTGAGTCACCTCCTCCTGGTGGATCAGATCCTCCTCTCCCATGAGCTCAGTCACCTCCCCCAGGTGGATCAGGTCCTCCTCTCCCATGAGCTCAGTCACCTCCCCCAGGTGGATCAGGTCCTCCTCTCCCATGACCTCAGTCACCTCCCCCAGGTGGATCATGTCCTCCTCTCCCATGAGCTCAGTCACCTCCTCCAGGTGGATCAGATCCTCCTCTCCCCATGACCTCAGTCACCTCCCCCAGGTGGATCAGGTCCTCCTCTCCCATGACCTCAGTCACCTCCCCAAGGTGGATCAGGTCCTCCTCTCCCCATGACCTCAGTCACCTCCCCCAGGTGGATCAGGTCCTCCTCTCCCATGAGCTCAGTCACCTCCCCCAGGTGGATCAGGTCCTCCTCTCCCATGACCTCAGTCACCTCCCCCAGGTGGATCAGGTCCTCCTCTCCCATCACCTCAGTCACCTCCCCCAGGTGGATCAGGTCCTCCTCTCCCATGAGCTCAGTCACCTCCCCCAGGTGGAACAGGTCCTCCTCTCCCATGACCTCAGTCACCTCCCCCAGGTGGATCAGGTCCTCCTCTCCCCATGACCTCAGTCACCTCCCCCAGGTGGATCAGATCCTCCTCTCCCATGAGCTCAGTCACCTCCTCCAGGTGGATCAGGTCCTCCTCTCCCATGACCTCAGTCACCTCCCCCAGGTGGATCAGGTCCTCCTCTCCCCATGACCTCAGTCACCTCCCCCACGTGGATCAGATCCTCCTCTCCCATGAGCTCAGTCACCTCCTCCAGGTGGATCAGGTCCTCCTCTCCCATGACCTCAGTCACCTCCCCCAGGTGGATCAGGTCCTCCTCTCCCCATGAGCTCAGTCACCTCCCCCAGGTGGATCAGATCCTCCTCTCCCCATGACCTCAGTCACCTCCCCCAGGTGGATCAGATCCTCCTCTCCCATGAGCTCAGTCACCTCCCCCAGGTGGATCAGGTCCTCCTCTCCCATGACCTCAGTCACCTCCCCCAGGTGGATCAGGTCCTCCTCTCCCCATGACCTCAGTCACCTCCCCCAGGTGGATCAGATCCTCCTCTCCCATGACCTCAGTCACCTCCCCCAGGTGGATCAGATCCTCCTCTCCCATGAGCTCAGTCACCTCCCCCAGGTGGATCAGGTCCTCCTCTCCCATGACCTCAGTCACCTCCCCCAGGTGGATCAGGTACTCCTCTCCCATGACCTCAGTCACCTCCCCCAGGTGGATCAGGTCCTCCTCTCCCATGACCTCAGTCACCTCCCCCAGGTGGATCAGGTCCTCCTCTCCCATGACCTCAGTCACCTCCCCCAGGTGGATCAGGTCCTCCTCTCCCATGACCTCAGTCACCTCCCCCAGGTGGA
This sequence comes from Callospermophilus lateralis, assembly GCF_048772815.1. Taxonomy (NCBI): domain Eukaryota; kingdom Metazoa; phylum Chordata; class Mammalia; order Rodentia; family Sciuridae; genus Callospermophilus; species Callospermophilus lateralis. The sequence goes on from NC_135309.1 coordinate 162,933,016, forward strand.
TCAGGTCCTCCTCTCCCATGACCTCAGTCACCTCCCCCAGGTGGATCAGGTCCTCCTCTCCCCATGACCTCAGTCACCTCCCCCAGGTGGATCAGGTCCTCCTCTCCCATGAGCTCAGTCACCTCCTCCATGTGGATCAGGTCCTCCTCTCCCATGAGCTCAGTCACCTCCCCCAGGTGGATCAGGTCCTCCTCTCCCATGAGCTCAGTCACCTCCCCCAGGTGGATCAGGTCCTCCTCTCCCATGACCTCAGTCACCTCCCCCAGGTGGATCAGGTCCTCCTCTCCCATGACCTCAGTCACCTCCCCCAGGTGGATCAGGTCCTCCTCTCCCATGAGCTCAGTCACCTCCTCCAGGTGGATCAGGTCCTCCTCTCCCATGAGCTCAGTCACCTCCTCCAGGTGGATCAGGTCCTCCTCTCCCATGAGCTCAGTCACCTCCCCCAGGTGGATCAGGTCCTCCTCTCCCATGAGCTCAGTCACCTCCCCCAGGTGGATCAGGTCCTCCTCTCCCATGACCTCAGTCACCTCCCCCAGGTGGATCAGGTCCTCCTCTCCCATGAGCTCAGTCACCTCCCCCAGGTAGATCAGGTCCTCCTCTCCCATGAGCTCAGTCACCTCCCCCAGGTGGATCAGGTCCTCCTCTCCCATGACCTCATTCACCTCCCCCAGGTGGATCAGGTCCTCCTCTCCCATGAGCTCAGTCACCTCCCCCAGGTGGATCAGGTCCTCCTCTCCCATGACCTCAGTCACCTCCCCCAGGTGGATCAGGTCCTCCTCTCCCCATGAGCTCAGTCACCTCCTCCAGGTGGATCAGGTCCTCCTCTCCCATGACCTCAGTCACCTCCCCCAGGTGGATCAGATCCTCCTCTCCCCATGACCTCAGTCACCTCCTCCAGGTGGATCAGATCCTCCTCTCCCCATGACCTCAGTCACCTCCTCCAGGTGGATCAGGTCCTCCTCTCCCATGACCTCAGTCACCTCCCCCAGGTGGATCAGGTCCTCCTCTCCCCATGACCTCAGTCTCCTCCCCCAGGTGGATCAGGTCCTCCTCTCCCATGACCTCAGTCACCTCCCCCAGGTGGAATAGGTCCTCCTCTCCCATGACCTCAGTCACCTCCCCCAGGTGGATCAGGTCCTCCTCTCCCCATGACCTCAGTCACCTCCTCCAGGTGGATCAGGTCCTCCTCTCCCATGACCTCAGTCACCTCCCCCAGGTGGATCAGGTCCTCCTCTCCCATGACCTCAGTCACCTCCCCCAGGTGGATCAGGTCCTCCTCTCCCATGACCTCAGTCACCTCCCCCAGGGGGATCAGGTCCTCGTCTCCCCATGACCTCAGTCACCTCCCCCAGGTGGATCAGGTCCTCCTCTCCCATGACCTCAGTCACCTCCCCCAGGTGGATCAGGTCCTCCTCTCCCATGACCTCAGTCACCTCCCCCAGGGGGATCAGATCCTCCTCTCCCATGACCTCAGTCACCTCCCCCAGGTGGATCAGGTCCTCCTCTCCCCATGACCTCAGTCACCTCCCCCAGGTGGATCAGATCCTCCTCTCCCATGACCTCAGTCACCTCCCCCAGGTGGATCAGGTCCTCCTCTCCCCATGACCTCAGTCACCTCCTCCAGGTGGATCTGGTCCTCCTCTCCCATGACCTCAGTCACCTCCCCCAGGTGGATCAGGTCCTCCTCTCCCATGACCTCAGTCACCTCCCCCAGGTGGATCAGGTCCTCCTCTCTCCATGACCTCAGTCACCTCCCCCAGGTGGATCAGGTCCTCCTCTCCCATGACCTCAGTCACCTCCCCCAGGTGGATCAGATCCTCCTCTCCCCATGACCTCAGTCACCTCCCCCAGGTGGATCAGGTTCTCCTCTCCCATGACCTGAGTCACCTCCTCCTGGTGGATCAGATCCTCCTCTCCCCATGACCTCAGTCACCTCCTCCAGGTGGATCAGGTCCTCCTCTCCCATGACCTCAGTCACCTCCCCCAGGTGGATCAGGTCCTCCTCTCCCCATGACCTCAGTCACCTCCCCCAGGTGGATCAGGTCCTCCTCTCCCATGACCTCAGTCACCTCCCCCAGGGGGATCAGGTCCTCGTCTCCCCATGACCTCAGTCACCTCCCCCAGGTGGATCAGGTCCTCCTCTCCCATGACCTCAGTCACCTCCCCCAGGTGGATCAGGTCCTCCTCTCCCATGACCTCAGTCACCTCCCCCAGGGGGATCAGATCCTCCTCTCCCATGACCTCAGTCACCTCCCCCAGGTGGATCAGGTCCTCCTCTCCCCATGACCTCAGTCACCTCCCCCAGGTGGATCAGATCCTCCTCTCCCATGACCTCAGTCACCTCCCCCAGGTGGATCAGGTCCTCCTCTCCCCATGACCTCAGTCACCTCCTCCAGGTGGATCTGGTCCTCCTCTCCCATGACCTCAGTCACCTCCCCCAGGTGGATCAGGTCCTCCTCTCCCATGACCTCAGTCACCTCCCCCAGGTGGATCAGGTCCTCCTCTCCCCATGACCTCAGTCACCTCCCCCAGGTGGATCAGGTCCTCCTCTCCCATGACCTCAGTCACCTCCCCCAGGTGGATCAGATCCTCCTCTCCCCATGACCTCAGTCACCTCCCCCAGGTGGATCAGGTTCTCCTCTCCCATGACCTGAGTCACCTCCTCCTGGTGGATCAGATCCTCCTCTCCCATGAGCTCAGTCACCTCCCCCAGGTGGATCAGGTCCTCCTCTCCCATGACCTCAGTCACCTCCCCCAGGTGGATCAGGTCCTCCTCTCCCCATGAGCTCAGTCACCTCCTCCAGGTGCATCAGGTCCTCCTCTCTCCAGGATCTCCTCACCATGAAGTCCATCCCATCCTCCTGCTCTCTTCATGGTCTCCTCATCACCCAGTCATGAACCCCTCTGCTTGAGGCTTCTCTCAGTACCAGTTTCATCTAAGTCCACAGCCTCCGTGTGACATTGCTGCTCCACAGCCCAGGCACCACCTTCTCTCTAAGTCATGGGACCGCCCTTCACTGTGCCTTCCTTCTCCCTGCAGCCTCCGTTTTCTCACTTGGGAACCTGTGCACATCACACTGCTCCCTCTTGCCTCCGCCTTGCACCTGAGGTTGAGTCCCTTTCTCTGCTGGCTGCCAGCATGTACAAGCTTTGGTCACTGCCCACCTTGCAGTCTCCCTGATGATGCCGAAGAACTCCAGGCCCTGTAGAGCGTCCTCCTCTTCTGGGAAACCACCTCATGCCGCTGTCTTCCCTCCACTCCCTGTCACTCTTCCCTCCTCTTGAGAAGTCCTTCTGGACCTCAGCAGCTACCTGCCGTATGATTCCTGTGGTGCTTCCTTTGACTACTTAGCTAACTTCCTCTCCTGCTGCCGTGGCTCACTGTGTGTGTCCTCCTCAGGACATGTCACGGGGCACATGTATGTCTCGTTCAGCTGCTTCCCATGCATGTTCTCAGTCTCCCACCAGAATCTCAGTTTGCCAAGGGCACAGCCTGCCTATTTTAGCTACTAACAAACATCCAAGTACTTACAGTGACTGGAGCTTGGTAGGTGACTAACAGTTCCTTGATAAAAGAGTAGTTCAATGACTACATGTGAAAAGTCACAGTAGCTGAAAGCACAAAGAGGGCAGAGTCCCCAATGCTCCAAGGAGGTGTCTGAGGCCCCTTGTGCTCAGAAGCTTGAAGTCTGGTTGCTTATCTGCACGTCCAAAATAGCACAGGAACATGGATTCAGTGTCCGTGAGCGCCCAGTATTGCTGAAATCCACACGGCCTAAGTGAATTCCTACAAGGCACAGGTAAGTCACAGAATCCTTCTGGTAGGGTCTCCATAGGTAGATACACCCTTCCCACGGAAGATGTCCTGAACTTTTTCTGCATATTGTGACAAGTTCAGCCCTAAACAGCTGTAAGAGACTAAAATCCAGGGCACTTGAAGACAGAGCACTAGGAGAAGACCAAAGCAGCAGTGCTTTGCTGGACCATGAACAGTCAGCAGAGGCCCTGGACTGCTGCACCCTCAGTTCTATTAGTGCAAGTCAGAGACCCAGGAAAGACCACCCAGGTCCCCACCAGCCACCTACTGAGAACTCCATGTTCTGAGGGGTAACCGCTGCCCACATGGTACCATGCAACCCTCAGCAGCTGCTGGCACAGCCGATGTAAAGGTTCTTGGATGTTATCTTTAGAGCTAAGAGACCGTCTCAGGTGCATGACTCTGCCACCCTCTGCAGATTATGTCTCCCTGAACAGTCTCCAGAGCTGAAGGTGGCCCTGTGTGTGACTAGTGTCAGGCAGGACTGAGCCTGGAAGCAGGGACTCCCCACAGGACCTTCTGGGCTCCTGGTGGCTCTGAAAACATTGCTTTTCACCTCAGCCCATCTCACTATCCACTCACCAGTTACCATGATTTAAAACCAGCTTAAATTCTTCAGTCAAGAAGGAGGTGTAATGTCACAGTCTTTAATTTCATGTTGGCCAACTTTGGGTCAGCTAAAGCGTCGCTGTCACTCCATGCTTTGCCTGGATTAGCAGAATCCCCCTCGTTCCAGCACTGCAGTGTGCTGTTATCTGGTGAGTACTTTTATAAACCTGCTGCTCTATCTGATAACAAAACAAACGGTTAAATGACAAACCAGGTAACACCATGTTAATTAGTGTGTAAAATGAAAACCAGACCATCTCTAATGGAATACCATCTTTAGGAAAGAATCAGGGCACTGGAGGAGATCTGGCAATCCCTGGTGGTCTCTTCCTCAGGGTTGGGGGACGGCTATGAGGAGATCCTGGCATGAAACACCAGCTCCCCAGGAAAGCACAGTGCCAGCACCCCAGGGAGGCCCAGCAAGCAGAGGTGCTAGGGTCCCAGCACAGAGCACTGCTGATTCCCTCCAGATTCTCCTAGAACCTGCAATCCACCAGCTACTCCTTTGCACCAGTGCAGGAGCTTCTGAAAACCAGACATGGGAAGAGCCACAGCCCAGGGCTGGCCACGCCACTCAAAGACCCTCCCTGCACCCTCTGCCCATCCCCCCATCCTGATCCCATGCCTTCAAAATAACAGCCTACCCTGCTCAGGGAGCATGTGATGTCTCCCCCTGTTCACGCAGGTCACAACCCAGCCCTCTGCCCCAGCTATGAGTGGAGTGACACACCAGGACAGGCATGCCAACTCTTCCTGTCCTCAACAGGAGCTAAGGGAGATATGTGGGGAAAGAAGGGGAAAGAAGCCAGAAATCAGATATATAAGATAATGATCAGAATGAGCATCAGTTACACAAATATGCCCTCTACTAAGTCCTAGCACATGATTACAATCCTATTTTTAGAACCATTTTAAAGGAAACAAAATTCTTTAACTGTATGATATGTATATGTATGTATGTATATATGTGTATATATATATATATATATATATATATATATATATATAGAGAGAGAGAGAGAGAGAGAGAGAGAGAGAGAGAGAGACTGATTAAGAAGTCCTGATAAAACAAGTAATATATCCTACGTTAAAATTTTAATGCTCAGATTATTGTGCCAAAGTTCAATTTGGCTTTGGATAAATGTTGGTTATTTATTTGTTCATTTAAAAAAAGAGCTGGACATACACTCTGCTTTCCACCAAGGGGCACAGTCTGGGTTAGTTTCTTGAGATTCAGAGACGGGTGGAAGGGAGATGAACAGGATGTGGGTCTTGCTGTCCCCAGAGGGAAAGCCAGCTGGCTGCTTTGGAGCCTCGGTGGGAAGCCATTGCTGAAGGGTGCCCTGGGTGCTGTGGGCCTGATGAAGACAGCAGAACACGCCCAGTGTGGCTGTTCATCGCTCTGCACTCCCTCCGGGAAGTTTCAAGGCTATCTTCTCTTTGCATATGGAAACTGCAGTGATTTATATAGTGTATAGGTATCTGGGCATTGGAGAGGGACCGAGGAAAGAGCAGTAAAGCATGACGTCACAAATATGGCCAGGGTTTTAAACTTGGTAGCTGTATGTAATTTAAAAGTATAAAGGAAAAAAATTAAAACAGGATGAAAATTTTTAAAATTTCTTAAAATAGTACAACTTTCGAGTGATTTATTTGAGTTAATGGTATTAATGATTAGTTTTTTTTTAAAAGAGAAGAGAACAAAATACAAAGAATTACAGAATCCAATGATCTTCCAAATTGATTTTATTCTCCTGATGATTTGATTTTCTGCATTATTTCTTCTATTTGATCTTGACCATCAACCATGAATCCTTCTGTGTAACAAAAGTGATTTTATGAATCCCGGGTAATACAGGATGGTGGTGAGTGTGAGGAAGAAAAAGCAAGCAAACAAGCAATACGGGTCACCTGTTGGGAGGCAGCAGAATGTCCCTCCAGCAGGCCACGTCACAAAGTAGCCAACTGTGATACTTTGTTGCTTGTGAAAAGCATCATTAACTGCAGAGTAAGTTCACCTTGGAGAGAGGGGTTCCCTAGCAGGGGCAGACTGAGGTAGGGGCTGTGATGGGCAAGAGCAGGGGGTTTGCAGGAACAGGGAGACTTATAATTGGTCTTTACTGAGCACCAACTGAATGCAGGTCTCTCTATTGAGGACTATTTTGTTGCTGGGGACAAAGCAGAAACAGCAGCAGAAGACGGCAGGATGGGGCAGTGGGTGTGCCTGAGTGTGCCAGTGCCTGAGAAGCCTCCTTTTCAAGGGACAGGGCCATGCCATGACACACTGGAGATGATAGGAAGGAGGCGAGCAGAGCACTCAGGCTGCCAAGTGATGCCATCCAGGGGTGGAGGGTGGCCCTCCAGACTGTGACCTCATGGCCATTGGCCTTGAGGAACTGATGTGCTGAAACGGAGTCTTTCAAGTCATATGTTAATGACATTTGGAGGTGAGATCTTCAGGAGGTGTTTAGGATTAGCTGAAGTCCCGAGGTTGGAGACCCTTAGTGGTGTTAATGGCTTTGCACGGAGAGGGAGAGGCCAGGCTGGCATGCTTGGTCTGTGTTCCATGTGACACCCTCACCATGTCATACAAGGCCCTTAACCAGAGGCTGAGAAGATACTAGTGCCCTGTTCTTGGACTTGGAGCCCCCAGCATGTAGTTGAATCACCTTTATCCTTTATAAATTGCCTGGTAGATATCTCAGGTATTTTGTTACAGCAACTAAATAAAGCTAAAACAAAACCTCTCCCTGCCCTTGCACAAGAGAGGAGGGGGCTCAGTTAAGATTATACTTGTTGAATGACAGCTTGATGTGTATGTCAACTCTTTCCAGGAGAGGCAGCTCCTGAGCTGGACCTCTGAGAGGCCACCCTGGGTCACCCAGGACTCTGTAGCTCAGCCCTGGCTCCATGCCTGCTGTCTTAGGGTACAAGGAGAGCTGCCTGTGTTCCTCCATTGTACTTGAGCCTTGTCCTGAGGCTGCCTCTCACCTCCAACGATGCATCCCAGTGTGAAGGTGAGGCCACGCCTTGAGCCGTCTTGCATTGCCCTCACTTGATCAATGTTGAACACCCTGTCCCAGCATGCACCCTGCAGCCTCCATGTCCACTGGAACAGACTCCTCTCCAGGGCAAATACCCTCCCAAACCACTGGCAAACCTTTATATTAAAATGCTTTCAGACGTAGCTCACAAATGAGATAGCATACTGAAAAAGCATGCTAAATGCTACAGCCCTGGGAAAATACTAACTCTGACAGACACAAGTGCTCAAAATCCAGGCACTGAAGGAGGCTCGCAAGACCTGCCTAATCTCTCCCCTGCTCAATAAACATCTCTTGACTTTATCCCTTTACCCCAGCTTCTGGACCTTTGGGAGGCCACCCTGGGGGTCACACTGGTGGCTCAGCCTCTGGCTCTGTGCCTGCTGTCTGAGGGTCCAAGGAGAGCTGCCTGTACTCTTCTGTTTGTTTATTAACAGGAATAAAAGATCTTTATTTAAAGTATTAAAAATACTAGTGGCAGTTAAAGAATGTAAATGGCATTCAATGTGTTGCCACCAATGGGCTCTTCATTCAGCAAGATCCCCTGCTCTCCTCTGGAGGCACTTATGACCTGTATGAGAATCTAGAACCCAGGGTTAGAATCAGGGTTTGGAAGGGAGCAAATCATATGCAAATACACACTGCTGAGCTCTAAAGGTGGCTGAGCATCCGCCTTCATGCATACTGATCAGGAAAGAAGAAATAATCAAAGGCCAAAAAAATATGGGAAATGGATATGGAGGAAGCCGAGTGTTGACTCAGGAATCTGGGGCTGAAGAGCATGATGTCTGGCCAGTGAGGTGACCTTCAACCCAAGTGGGGAGGCCTCCCTTGAATCACACAATTAACGGAAGCAGACAAAACACACATGTATTTCAAAAAGGTCCGTGCCATTCTGAAGCAGCCTGCGCTCACAGTACATTTGCATCTGTTGTTTCAAAGTGGGTACCTAATGAACAGAGGAGGGCCAGGGCCGGGTACCCCTAGGCTGTGGTCTCCTCTGCAAAGCAGGCAGCTCTTGTGTTTTTGCGAAACCCTGTGCTCAGGGGCCCTGCCACCACCCACAGCACTGAGAAGCCTGGCTGTCTGACTTGCTTTATCTGCAATCAAACACTCCCAAATCAGAGCAGGGTGTCTTCCTCTGCATTGATTTTCCCAGGCATGTATAAAATGATGTTGCCTGCTAACTTTTTTGTCCAAATAGTCAAAGAAAATCCCCCAAATCATTCCACGTGGTTGAGGATTTGTGAAACATGCAGCCCAGATAAATATTTCCTGTTTTCTAAAAAATTGAGGCAACTTATAAATTGCCATTACAACACAGTCAGGCAGTTTAACTCGATTTAGCAACTAAGTCAATGTTTAGCCAAGCCATCAGGCAAGCGCCTTATTAAAATCCCAGTGGCTCTGGTGTGTCTGAGGTGGGAAAAAAGGTTAAACTGCATATCAACTACTGAGGGGTGCTGAGAGGACGTGCAGCCCAATTAAACCTGCAGCTCTGCTCTCGCTCATAAACACTTGCTACTGCAGTCCCCCTGGAACGAACCGCCAGGCTGCTCTGTGGAGGACCGGCAAGGACCTTTTCATGGCGTGCTGCTGCTGCGCCTGGGCCTGGCCAGCCCTGGTGGGTGAGAGGCGACCCGCTCCCTCTCTATTAATCATCATCTCGCGCCCCGCACCTGGGACTGACTCCAACTCCCCTGGCTGCTATATTGACAATATTCCCTGTTGATTTCCTCATTTTCTCAGCCAAGACTGGACTGACCTCTTTAAAATTCTTTATAAACGTCAGTAATTGCTGCATCCAACTTCAATTCATTACTTTCCCAGGCCTCATGTATTTTGATGATATGAAAGTTGACCGCATTTACATGCAAATTGAAGTTTTATATTAATAAGGGCCAGTGAAAGGAGATCGCATGGTAATGCTCCATTATGACTTTTAAATACATTTGCCCATGTCTCGACTGGCATTAGCATGGTCAGGCCACGAGGAAATCGTGTTGGTCTGATTGCAATTTTGTTTTCCAATTGAAAGTACAATTTCATCAGGTTTCCCTGTCATTTCTAATAATGACTTAAGTTTGCTTGCTAAATTGGAGAATTTCTCTGGCCTTCGGACGGGCTGGAAACAGGTGAGGCGACAGCTGGTCGGGCACCAAGTGCTTCATTATGGGCGCGGGCAGCCGTCCACCCCACGAGGCTCCTTTGGTGACAGGAGCAAAATTACCAAGGCTCCACGCGGTGGTGGCTGATTACCTTAAGCACATTAACTTCTATCGTAAAACTTTGAAAGGCCGACACTTTGTCTGCTACACACTTTTGAACACAGTGATCAATAGATGCTTAATCTCCCCAATCGCAAATTTGGAGATTTCTATCAGCGTCCACACACTTGTGTGCTGGGCTTGAGGGGAATTGCCTTTCTCCTTCTTCTCCCTTCAAAGTGAATTATCTGTATACATCAAGAGCAGTGTTATGCTCCGTGTCATGAATAAGATGATAAGATCCGAGACCCCTGCAAGCACAGATCCTAGATAGGGTCGGTTTCTCACTTACTCCTCTTTAAATTGAAAGTGGATTGTGTGCCTGCGATCCGCTTGGATTGTCGGTGTGCAGAAAGGAGGTGGTGGATAAGATCTCACGAGCTGCAGTGGCAGAAGAGCCTTAGTAACAAGGGTGTCACATGGAAAGAGCCATTGCTGACGTGCTTCCCGTGACTCGGTTTACACAGTCGCAAACACTGAGTGTCCCCAGTCCTCCTGTCGGCCTGCACCTTGTTGGGCTTCTGTGGCATCCACATCTGCTCCTTGCAAGGTGATGGGTGGGACACTGGAGGGTCCTCTGCATTGGCCCCATGGGATGCCATGGGCCATCGTGTGTCCTTCTCTATCGAACAGCCTTAGCACACGTCACTTGATTTAGAAAATACAGTCACCCTCTAACCCACTCATTTTTCCTGTTCAACTTTTATCTGAGTCATTTTTATCTCTGCTCAGATAAGATGCTGATAGCAGGTGGAACATGAGAGGAGCCACTGGGTGAGCAACAGGATTCTATTGTCTCTGACCAGCGCAAATATTTACCCAGAGAATTGTCGAAATTAGCACCTTCCATTCTCAATTACACCCTTTGGCAGTCTAAAGATAAGCATTAGGCATCTTATGAATAAGTCCGGTGTTCTCAGGGAGCCAGAGACAAGCACATACAGAGGCTATCTGTGTAGAAACAGAGAGAAAGGGCTGCTTGTCATCTGACTTCTTTCTTGCCTCACAGTGAGGTTAAACTCAATCAGCACTGTCTTGTTTACTTATTGATATTTTTACCCTTAGTAATTATAAGACTGTTCCAAAGAAAATGACATGGGGAGCTGGACCATGGAAGACAGCTTGGCCTGGGGAAAGACAGAGGCTCACCGGGCGCCCAGGGAGGGAGAGCTCTGTGGAGAACTGAGGCCTGACGAAGGACAGCATCTGACAGCTCAGTAGAGGGACCATTAGCAAAGTGCCCACCCTGCTGCTCTGTGGGCAGGTGTCCTTTAGTGATCGCTCAAAGATTGGTGCTAAGCTTTGAGAGAACCTTGAAAGTGAAAGACAAGTTATTGGTTCCCCAGCCCCTGAAAAAGGCCTTCTAATTCCCTTACCCACTCATTCTGTGCACAGTTTCCCAAGGACGGTCCCACCAGGAGGCGTCTCCCTGATGCACTTGGTCTCTGGGTACATGCAGCGAAGGCCGCAGATGTTGCTGCTCAGCTGACCTGGAGATGAGGAGTTGGCCAGGTCACCTGGGGAGGTCCGGTGCCACCACCAGGTTCCTCTCCTCTGGGGAGGAGACAGAAGAGTGGGTGGGAGATGCGACCATTCAGAGTGATGTCACAGGAGCAGGGCTCAGCTAGCCACCGCTGACCTAGCTGTCTGGGGAGGGTCACAAGTCAAGGAAGGGGGAGGCCTCTGCTAGCAGGAGGGACAAGGCACAGGATTCTCCCCAGGGGACTCCGGCTTCAGCTCACCTGCACGTCCTGATGCTATGAGGGGGACGTGCCCTGGACTACTCACCTCACTTCCCACCAGATTCTAAAGCACACTTGAGCAACCCACGCTGGAGGAACCTCACGGGAGAGCCCACTGTCTATGTCCCCAGGAGCTGGGTCCACCCTGCTGGGCTTCCCCGCTCACCCCCCCGGCCCCACACCCTGGCACTGGCTGTTCTGTGGTTGTCACCTCTGTCTCCCGCAGGCCTGGTCTGAAGCTCAGCACGGGGCTCGTGGCCTGGTGGCAGTCTGCTGGGGGGTCTCACAGAGCCGGGATCTCATTGCCCTGGACGTGCTGAGCTCGAGATGCACAGCCAACTTGCCCCTCGGTGTCTCTGAAGGAGTGACCAGAGTGGAGCCCTTCACGCCCTTCCCATCCCATCCTCTTCTCCCTGGTCCCCCTTCTGTGAAGACCCTGCCTCAGGCAAGTGCTTCCCTCTGAAGCCTTGGGCAGGGACTCCTCTGGCCCCTCCTGGCTCCTCCCTGTCCCACCACCAGTCCTTCCAGCCCTGCCATCAGAGAAGGTGCCACGTGCCATTGCCACCCACTGTGACCTCTGCGCCTTGTCCAGGCGGCACCTGTACCCACATGGACACTCAGGCTGGTGCAGTGGCCCCTCCCACTCCTACTCCCTGCTGTCTGTTCTCCACTGTCCCTTGGCACTGTCATCAAATAGCTCACAGGTGCATGCCCAGGGATCCCTCTGACAGCGCCAGGGTTCCACGGGGTGCACCTGGGTGTGCAGACTCCCACCGAGGGGTGCTGTGAGCACGTACTGAGGTTGGGATATGGCAGGTGGTGAGAGGTCAGGGGTGGTCTCTGTGCCACTCACTGACCATGACCTTTGTGTGGACGCCTGTGCCTTGCAAGCCTGCAAATGTTCCAGTCTGGACCATCGTGAGGGCAGAGGCCGTGCCCCTCCTCGGCTCCTCCTTGGTAGTGGTTGTTTCCTGGGCAGAATTCCCAGGCTTGTGGACTCGTGGGCCCTCCAGGGATCTCTCCCAGGTGTGCAGGATCCTCGGCAGCAGACTTCACAGGCAAAATCCATACCATGGTCCCCTGGGGCCAACTCAGCCCCTGGAGGCATTACTGGGTTCTTAGGAAAGGAATGACCAACATTTTGTTGCAGCATTTAAAGTGAAATGAAGGCCCCAAACACACAGGGAGACCAGTGGTCCTGGGTTGTTCGGAGCTGTCTAATTTTTAGCAATGACTGTCCTGCATTCCCCTAAATCCTCCCAGTCCAGGGTGTACTGGAATTCGTGGTCACCCTAAGTCATGGATAGTGTATACCTGTACTGTATATTCTCTAGTGTTTGCAATAATTGGCAGATCATTTGGAAATATTCAGAGATGGGATATTATGCATATTTGAAATGATTTGCAGATCAGTGAGCAATATTCCCAGAAATAGAAATTATCATCTCCTTGGAAAAAAATGGTATTTTACTCCCCCAGGTCCTAAGAAGCCAAAACAGGAAACTGCACTTTGTAGTAAATTAGACGACAAAGTTACTTGAAGCAAGTTCAGCTTTGATTTGTTTGAATTTGTGCTGGATGTGAAGGAGAGTCTGGCAGCACATAAGGGGAGCCCCGGCTTCTGTTGGCTTTAGTTCAGGGACCTAATTCTCCTTTTTCATGGTCAGGTGCTCTGAAGATGACTCTCTAGGGACCATAGAAGTAAACAGTTGATGCTAGTAGAACAATTACCATCTCAGTCTCTTTTTCCACCTCTTTTCCTTCAGGAAGCTTTGGAACCCACTTAAAAATGTCTTAATTAGAAGCCCAATGGATACGAAAGCCTGGCATTGTGTGGGAGAGGGGCTTGGGGTGCATGGCTCCCATCTCTTCCCTTTCAGGGACAGCCGCTGTGCACGGGGTGGAACTTGGCTCCCAGGATGAAGCTCTGACTCCACTAACCTCCGTGGGAGCACAGCTGGGGAGGAGCCAAGCACGACATTACTCCCTATGTGCAGGGATAGGAAGAGAAGGGCCTCTGCAGTTACTGACATCACGCCACTGCCTTCGTCACAGGGCAGAACGCACAGGGGCCTCCAAATAGGAGAACCCACGGGTCACGGGTATGGCCACCATGTCCCCCACATCCCAACTAAACTCACCCTCCCACACACAGGGTTGCACAAGTCAGTTCGCCTTGTGTGGAATAGCGGTGGTCGCAGAGAAGGATGTCAACCTACTCCCCAAACAGCCTGATATTTCCCTTTATTGCTGGGGGAATTCAGGCGACAGAGGAGAACCTGGGCAAGCAGCGTCCTGGACCGGTTATGCTACTCAGTGATAAAACTGACAACCCGTGTGCATCTCTGTAGAGGTCTGCTTGTTCATGATCTCCTTTCACATCTAAAGCACCCCATGGAATGTGTAGGTTGCTGTAATCAGCTTCTTTTCTTTTTTCTTGGCAATTAAAGTGGCAACAGGCAACTGCAGGACTGAAGACCAGGCCTTGACTATTACCTGCAAAGTCAGCGCTGAGGGCAGGAGTCGCTCTGTTTTTAGCTCTGCTTTTACAATAGACGTCTGTCCCCCTCTGACTTTCCTCTGGATAAACCGGAGGAGAAAGCTAGAGCTTGTGCCCTGGGTTTCAGTTCATCCAAACTGCCCATCGCTGATGACCACAGTCCTGGGTGGGCTCTCTGAACTTCCTCTCCATAAAAACAGCAGATGGTTAAAGTACACACACACACACACACGCACACGCACACACACGCACACACACACGCACCACGCACACACACACACACACACACCCACACACACACGCACACACACACACACACACACACACACCCCACACACACCCCACACACAGTGATTCAACTTATTCAAACTCATTCAGTTCTATGAAAAATAAAGCAAAATATTCTAGCCAGTTCTAAGAAAAAAACTGGAGAGATGGCTGTCTGGGATCCGCAGGAGAGTGGCTTCCCTGTCCGCAGCACACACACCTCAGCAGTCTCACCAGGCTCTTTCTCTTGGGTACATACCCAGAAGTGGAATTTCTGAGTCTGTTTTGCTGTTTTGAGGAACCACAGACTGTTCCAGAGCGGCTGCCAAATCTCACGTTCCCTGCTCACTGGTGCCGCTCCTCTCACCCTCTCTAATGCCGTCCGCAGGGCACACAGTAGTATTCCACTGTGGTTTGACTGGCACTTCCATGATGATTAGTGACATAAGGCACTTTTTCATGCTCTTATTGGCCATTTGTATAACTTATTTGGAGAAATGTCTCTCCAAATTCTTTGTCCATTTTTGAATTTTTATTTTTGAATTGTAGATATATTTCATATATTATAGGTATTAACCCCTTATCAATATATGATTCTCATATATTTTTTCCCATCCATGGATCTCCCTTTCACCCTATCTATTGTGACCTTTGAAGCATGGAAGTTTTTAATTTTTTTTTTTTTTTTTTTTTGTTGTTAAATGTGATTTTGAGTGTCAAGCCAAGAAATTATCACTAAATCCGATGTCGGGAGTTACCGCTTAGATAGGAAGTATCCCCCCAGAGCTCATGTGTGAAACTATGCAAGGACGTTTAGAGGCCCGGGATGGGGTTCTGAGGACTTAAGCCTCAGGAGTGCATCAGTCCATTTGGATGCATTAACCGGGTGGTAACCGAGCGGAGGTGGGGTGTGGCTGGAGCAGAAGGGTCACTGAGGGCGTGGCTTTGAGGTCTCTATTTTGTCTGCTGCTTCCTGGTGCCATGTCCTGAGCTGTTTTCCTCTTCCATGATGTGCTGCCTCTCGGTGGGCCCAGAGCCATGGAGTGACCATTGGTGGACTGAGACCTCTGAAACCCTGAGCTTCCGATAAACTTTTTCCCTCTATTTTGTTCTTGTCAGGTCTTCTGATCACAGCAGTGAAGCAGCTGTCTAAGACACCAGGAAACCTTCCCCTGTTTTTCCTCCAAGAGTTTTATCTCTAATGCTTACGTCTTTGATTCATTATGAGTTGATTTTTGCATATGGTGTAAGATGAAGGTCCAACTTCATTTGTTTACTTATTTTTCCAAGGGGGTATCCAGCCCCCCCAATGCAATTTGTGGAAAACACGCTTCTTTCCCAGTTGAAAAGCCTTACCATCCTTTCAAAATTGTTTAACTGTATGGTTGAGGATTCATTTGTGGAATCTCTGTTCTGTTTCATTGATTCATGTGTGTCTTTAGGAGACAGCACACTGCAGTATTTGACCCTGTAGCTTTGTAGTGAGTTTTGAAATCAGGAAGTATGACTGCTCTAAATTCATTCTTTTTTTCAAGATTGTTTGGGCCCTTGAGATGTCTTACAAATTTTGGGATGGATTTTTCCAGCTCTATAAAAGTCCTCGTTAGGCTTTGGATATAGACTACGTTGAGTCTGAGATCAACTGCATGGTGTGTTAACATCTTAATGTTAAGTTTTCCAGCCCACTAACACAGGATGTCTCTCCATTTATTTGTATTTTTTTTGAAGTTAGTTTCAGCGACATCAGTGTTGTGGTCAGGTTTATTCCTAAGCATTATATTCTTGGTGAAGATATTGCACAAGGAACTATTTTCAGATGATTCATTGTTACTGCATAAGACCAGAGCAGATTTTCCGTGATGACTTTGACTTCTGCAACTTGACTAAATCTTTTTGATAGTTCTGACAGATTTTTTTTTCCCATGGAATCTTCAGGTTATCTACATATAAAATTATGTCAACTTCAAGCAACTCCAAGAGTTATGAACAGTTATTTATTAAAAGAAATATTCTGCCTGTTTTACCACAAGTAAAGGGGTGCCAGAAGTTCCTCATAGGTCACACTGCTCCTGGGGGTGAGAGGGTCACATGTGCAGAGTAATTGGTGTCATGGTGTAATTGATTGGCTTATTCCATTCATGGCTTGTGTTGATGTGTTTGTTTTCCTAACAAAAAACTCTCACCATGTGCCTGCTGTGTATGAATGTATTTTGAGCCATTTTGGCATGTTGGGCAGGACGCCTTGGCCTCCTTTGCAGAGATAAGCAGCAAGCAGAGGGCAGGTCCTCAGAGCAAAGCCCCTTTACACCCCTACTGGAATCACGGTATTGACCTGCCTGCTCCCCCTGGCTCCCAGAGGATCGCAGTGGAGGGTGGCTCCGAGTTCGACAGCTCTGGCCAGGGCTGCTGCATCAAAGGCCTGCAGTGCGCTGCCCTTCCAAGCAGACTTCGATCTAAACACTGCCTCCCTGCAGCCGTGTCACATCTCATTCACTCTGTGGCCTTTGTAGGAGACAGAGATCATTACAGAGCAAACACTGAGAGAAAGCACATTCCAGCCTGGCCAGAGCTGTTGGGTCCCAGGAGAGAAGGAGGGGCCTGGGGCAGCCAGGGGAGGGAGCTCACAAGGAGACGGGAGCCGGAGAGGAGCCTGGCCTGCAGAGGACAGGCTGGGCCAAGTGCTACTGCTGCTGACACCCCTGGCTGCTGCGCAGGCCCCCAAGCGCCTCTGGTCCTACCCTCCCTCCCTGAGGCCAGAAAGCAACTCCCCTGGGCTGCCAGGTCGGATCATGCTCTTCCATGTAGATGGTCCCATGTCCTCTCTGGGTTTAGTCTTCTGTGCACATACAGATGGCCTCGCGTGGCCCCCTCTGCAGACTGCTGCCTTCCAGGTCCTGCCTCTGAGTGGCTGCGTTTGTTCAGACAGACCTTCCAGCAAGGAAATGGAAACGGTCCTTTGTTTGTTTGCTTTATTTGCTCTCCAGCCTTTTCCATTCGCACCCTAATGATTTCATTTTAAGGAACAACTGTCATGAATCTTTGCTCTATTTACTATTAAAACAGGACGGAAAACTGATTAAATTCCAGCTGGATCCACCTCTCCTCTCCCTCTTCTTCCCTCCACCCTTGCTTCCTCGGCTTCCCTCCTCCCTTCCTCTGTCCTCCCTCTCCCCCTCCCTCTCTCCCTCCTTCCTCTCCCCTTCCTCTGTCCTACCTCTTCCCCTCCCTCTCTCCCTCCTTCCTCTCCCCCTTTCCTCTGTCCTCCCTCTCCCCCTCCCTCTCTCCCTCCTCCCTCTCTCCTCTTTCTTTCACTGCCAATGGTCACCAGTATCAACTCAGGCATCTGAGACCCTTGCTGTGGGTCAGCAATTGCCTACCCCTGTCCTGGAGAGAGGTCCTTGAGGGACAGAGTCTCCATGTTCCTGGGAAGAGAGGGGAGAAGGGGACCCCCCAAAGGAAACTTGCACTTCCGTCCTGTCTCTGTGTGCTTCTAAGGGAAGCTTGCCACAGTGGTGCCAGGGGAGCTGCTTCTGCATGGAGGGAAGGTCTCTAAACTCCCAAGGCCTGGTGGACAGCATGGCTACATGGAAAGAGAACATGGACCCGAGTTTGACCTTGTCTGCAGATGCAGGCCCTGAAAAGCTCTAGGACAACTCATCAGAGGTGTGTTGAGCACCCTGTGCTGCTCAGCATTGGTGCTGGGGAAGGGTGGTGGCCAACGGTTGGGTCACCCATGGTCCCTCCATAGAAGGCAGTGCCAGCATCAGGAGCAGGGGATCTGGGGGCAGGCAGTGGGCCTTCTCCCGTCTGTGATGGCGAGTTGCCTTCCCTGCAAAGGTGACCTTGAGTGGAGCGGAGGGTGTTGAGGGAGAGACAGCGGGGTGCTCTGACAAGGGCTTTTTAGATGAGAGAGGAAGGACAGGGCCTGGGGCATGCAGGGTTCAGAGTCCTGGAGATCCAGGCAGGAGGAGGGAGGAGTGTTGGGGACAGGCATGCTGGCCTGGAGGTCACAGAGGCCTTTGGCTGCTTGGGACGGAATGGGATGTCAGGGTGTAAGAAGAGTAACAGGGTCCATGTCCCATGTTTAGCAGATCCTGGGCTGAGCATAGATGACAAGGACAAGGGCAGACCTTTGGAGCCCTAGTGGGAGGGACAGCATCAACCCTATTGTCCCTCTACAAAGGCCCCAGTGTCCTGGGCAGGTCTGTGCTCAGAGTGACTGCAGCAGAGATCCACTCTGAACAAGGGTCCTGGGAACCAGGCCAGACTCCTCAGGGCAGGACCTCCTAAGTGAGGCCCTGCTCCCCTGGTCTCCTGGCAGAAGGGTGAGGGCCTTGGCTGCACAGTGTGGAGCAACCTTACGCAGAAATCATGCCAGTGTTAATAGACAGAACCAAGGAGCCGGGGACATGGAAAACACTAGAGCATTCACCAGGGTGTGCTGTGAGCTGAGCACGGGATTCACCATGTCACCTTCATCCACCATCCTTGAGAACTTCCTTCCCATAAATCAGTTTTCTCAGAGGGGAGTTTGAACAGTGCATGTGCAGCCAAGGCCATGACAAGCTATTGCCGGGTCACCTTGTTGTGGGTCAGTTCGAAGGCTGTGACCCAGAACATGTCTCCTTCACAGGAATCCTCAGAACACCCTGCCGTGTGAAATGTTCAGACTTTCCTTTTTCTTTTTTCATGAAATGTGCAGAAACATGGTCCAATGCATGTGTGAACAAACTCACTAACTCCCGTTGAACTCCCTCTGTAGGGGCTTGTTCTAGACAGGTGTTTCTTTTTCTTTTTCCACTGTGACCAAAACCCCTGTCAAGAACAAGTTAGAGAAAGTTAGGTTCACTGAGGCTCCTGGTTTCAGAGCCTGGGTCTGTAGACAGCCACGCCATTGCTCTGTCCCCGGGGGGGCAGCACATAAGAGGAATGGCCACTCCACTCACTGAGGCTCAGGGTGCAGAGAGAAGGAACGGGGACCAGGCCCCAGGGCAGACGCACCTTCCAGGAAAGGCGGCATCGGCCCGTCCTCCAGCTGCGCCCCACCTGCCCACAGTCACCACCTAGTGCACTCGACTGGGGGACTGGGAGGCCACAGCCCTCACCGCTCACTCTTTTCCCCTTGGAAAGTTTCTGCATCGGGGCTTTGGGGAAACCTCACGTCCAGCAGGACAGGCTTTGTTGTATCCTGGTGCTGCTGAACAGAGAGAGGAGTCAGGGTGTCACTCCCCTGAGGCCAGCCTGTGGCTCCCCTCTGCAGCCCGGCAGGCTGGACGCTGCGGCCAGGCTCACACACACCAGATCCTCTGTGACGGAGTGAGGCAGTTTCAGAGCATGGACCCACTCTGCCCGTGAGAACCTGAGATCACTCCTGGCTTTACCGCGGTCCATCAGCACAGGAGCAGAGGGAGCCCAGCCTGCTGGGCAGGAGAAGGCAAGCGTGGCGTCAGGAGGGTCTCTGCACCTCTGTATGTGCTCCAGGTGGTCAGACATTCATAGGGCTTGAAGGACTGAGAGACCAGGAGGGCGTGGACATGAGCAGAACTCCCCCACAAGTGGGAAGCCAGTGCTCCAAGTCTTGGCTGACACAGAGACTTGCAGTGTGACGGTGCCCACCCACAGACCTTCGGCAGGTCTTCACAGAGCCCTGACTATTTTCAATGTGCCCTCTGAGAGTCAGAAAATACAGCAATACCTTGAACAGACAAGCCCCTGACCTCAAGGGGGTGTAGTCTAGTGGTCAGAGATGAGGAGCCAGATGCACCAGTGCCTAGCACGCCAGGCAGGGAGGAGAGGCCCGGAGAGAAGGAGGCTCAGGGAGAGCGGGAAGGAGGCCTGTGGCAGACACCTGGACAGGAAGGCTGCAGGACAGAGAGCACAGGCCCTGCCAGGCCCTCTTCAGGCCCCAGGAGAGGAAAGAACTGGTATCTTGTGGGGAGAGCCAGAGGGGACAGGGATGTGATGGAGCCAGTGAGCACAAGGCTTGGTGTCCATGCTCGGAGATGCAAGGTCCTGCCACTGGAGCCACGGGACACGGCTCTGGTCTGGCTTTGCAAACATAAGATGATGTATAGGAGCTTCGTCCTCGATGGCCCCGCTGTGGGAGGCCCACTGTACAGCCGCCCTCGAGAGCTGGGCATGCCACTGCTTGTCAAGTCTGTTGTTTGGGTAACTTTGGGGCTTGTCCCCCAAAGAGCCTGTGTCAAAGGCTTGGTCCCCAAGGTGGCACTATGGGGAGGTGGTGGGGTCTTTAAAAGGTGGCCCTGGAGGGAGGTATTTATGTGTTTGGGGTTTGTGGGACCCCAGTCTCGTTCTCTTTCTTCTGCTTCCTGTTTACAGTGGAGCTGTTTGGCCCTGCCACACACCCTGGCAGGATGCACCACCTTCCCAGAGACCCAGAGCCACGGGGCCACTTAATCTAATCTTAAACTGGAAACTCCAGAACCAGGAGCCAGATGGGCCTTTTTTCCTCCCTAGTGGTTGTCTTGGGTCCTCAGTTAGCTATGGGGACGGCTGGGCAATGCGGGGGGCCTTCAGGTTTGCTGGTCACGAAGAACCCTGCGGTGACATCCTTGCACACTCCTCCGCTGAGCACTTGCACTGCTTTCCGGGCAGACCTGGAGTGAGCCCCTGGCCACGGGCCGGCCTGCTCAGCCCCCGTGTCCTACCATCCTGCCCACAGCTCGGGGCAAGTCTGAGGCAGGCACATCCCCACAGCCTGCTGGCGTCTCCAGATCTGACCGGTGGGTAGGCATTGTGTTAACGCGTGGCTTTATGTCTCAATTTCCAGATGACAAATAAGATGAAGAACCCTTCAAACACTTTATGGGCCATTTTCCAGTGGTCCGTTCCCAGTGTCTTTTAGTCTCTTTCCTCGTTGGCTCTTTGATCCCCCCCCCCTGTTTAATGGGTAGAGGTTTTTGTGTGTCCCTTCCGCAAACAAGACTTGGGAAGACGATTGTGTTGCAACCTCCCCTCAGTCTCACGCTGTCTCATGCTGTTTCTCTCTTTGGCCTCCTTTTTATTACTGAATAATTTGTTTTAATGAACTGATAATGTTCAGGGTACTATAATTTTTATCAGTCCTCTCTTTTATACATTGCCCTATCTAAGAAGTCTTTATGTACCCTAAGTTTATGAATTCTTTCTTCTATATCATCTCTTAGATATTCTTTCTTTAACTTATATCTGTAGATTCATAAACCCCTATAAATTGACTTGTGAATATGTGTGAGTCAGTCAGACTTGCCAAGTCATACACACGAAAAAGATGGCTGAGATTTTATAGGGGTGTGTTCTCAATTTGAACATCATCATAGTACTGACTCCTGCAACTGATGAACATGCATGTCTTTTAATTCACTTGGGTATTTTTGAAATTTTTCTATAAATTAATACTTTATAATTTTTTGGGGGGAAGAATTAAATAAGTTTTAGCTATTTGGGGGGTATATGGTGCTATTATAAATGCTACATTCAATTAAAATTATTTTTATTCAGTATAACATTTATAATAAGTTGCTGACAAAATTTTAAAAATCATTTTGATTGCTCTCAAATAATAACATTGGGGGGGGGGGGATGCAAGGGAGACCTCCTGGGTGCTTCCTGCAGTACGCCAGGTGGCATGCAAGGGTAAGAGGGGGTGAGAAGTGTTTGGCGTCTGAACAGATTTTGAAAGTATAGGTGACAGGACTTTTTACTCATTCCATAGGACATGGGAAACAAATGCAGAAAGAAAGACACAGGGGGAAAGAGAGAAGAAGGGAGAAGGGGAAGGGGGGGGAGAGAGAGAGAGAGAGAGAGGTTTAATGGTGAGTCCAAGATCCATTCCTTACAGCAGTCTGAAGAAGGTCATACCATGTACCAGGATAGAGAGGTCTGGAGAGGACGGTTAGGCATGTACACCAAGAGTAATCTAAAGACAATAAAGTCAGTGCTTCTTTGACATCCACGTGGAGAAGTGAGAGGGTGGCTGGCCCACTGGGTTCACTTCAGGGAGGCACCACCTGCAGGCTCGAGAGCCCACCAGACATTGTCACCTCCAGAGAGAGGGTTGGAGCTGGTTGATGACCCAATATCTATTCTACCTTCCCCTACTGCAGTTGACCCCCTTTGGGTGGCCATGTACTTGAGTTTAAAGAATAACTGATGCTTGTCTTTCCTCTTTGCCGTTGGTTAGTCCAGGGACCACATTCCAACAGCTGATGAATGAGGCTGCAGGTTGAAGTCTCTAGGAAGGACTTTCGGCTTCGACTTCAAGATGAGAGAGGGTCCTGGCACCACCAACCCCTGTGGACATACACAGCCCAGCAACACAACAGGAAACTAACTGAAGAGTGCCTCTGTCTGGATTGATTCAGAATTAAGCACCACAAATCTAGTTCACGGGTTAAAGGAGAAATCACAGTGGATTATTAACGTATGTGAAAAATTGTGTGTAGAAACAATGGAGGATAAAATCTAGGAGAAATGTCAAAGCCAAGACCAATTCTGTTATGACAGAACATAGTGTCTCCATAAGGTTTCAGGCAAGCTTCAGCACACATAGAAAAAGAGTCATGCAAAAAAGTAAGAAGTGTCAAAGAATCAAGAGATAAACAGATACTAGAAATAGGTCAAGAGATAGCTCAGACATTGTTATCAGAATAACTAAGACCAATATGCTAAATAAGACAGGATAATATGGACAAATGGATAAAAAGAATGAGAAAAAAAAAGATAATAAAATAATCACTCAACATCTGGAAATGAAAATATCTGTAATTTTAAAAATATTCAGCTAGCTTTGCATAATGACACACACATGTGATCCCAGCAGCTTGGGAGGCTGAGGTAGGAGGGTCACAAGTGCAAAGTCAGCCTCAGCAACTTAGAGAAACCCTGTCTCAAAATAAAAAAATAAATAAATAAAAAGGGCTGAGGAATGTGGCTCAGTGGTTAAGTGCCTCTGGGTTCAATCCCTGGTACAAAAAAAAAAAAAAAAATCAGTTAATTAAAAAGTATGGAAAACAGCATTTGTTAACTTGAAAAAAAAAGGATACAACCTAATGTCTAAATTGAAATACAGAGCGAAAAATAAGGGAAATAGAAGAATAGTGCATGAGAATCATAAGAATTGTATAGGTTTAAAAAAATGAAAGAGAATAAATACTTGAAGAAATTATAACCCAGAACTTTCCAAATGATAAAAGACATTGACTCACAGATTCAAGAAACTCAGCAAATCAAAGCAAGATGCAAAGCAAAATGCTGTTCATTTCATCACTGTCAAGACCAAAGAAAAAGAGAAGAGCGTAAAAATATCTGGGAACCCGAGGAGAGCAGCGTATGAACTTGGGGCAAAACAGCAGAGAAAGGGCAATCTGCTTAAGGAGCACTCTGAAAGTCTTGCCTCGTGGAAACCTAGTGAATGGAAGGGCATCTGAAGATGCTCAGAGACAACTAAATCTGAGAGTGTTTGTCCCTGCTAGAGTTCACATGGTTACATCAAACATTGTTCATGTGCAAACATCAGGACCCCAGAAAGAAGCAGAGAACTTCAGGAGAAAAGCAAAGGTTTGGAATAAAAGAAAATAAAAAAAGTCATTTCCTGTTTAAAAAACAGTAATGATGACTTCTAGGCTTATAACCCCCCTAGGAATAAATAAAGACAGAGCAGGGCAGAATGAAGGCATGACGTGACAAAGTGTCCCTGCTCTTGGAAGTCCCCACCACAGGGAGCCGGACACTCTGAGCTAGGCAGGCAGGCCCAGGGTAAGGTGTGGTGTTGAAAGGCCAAGGGGAATGTTAAAGGATGTTCTAAACGAGAAACAAAACACTGGTTGAGAAGATGAAATAAAATGCTGTAACACTTGATTAATTAGAGAAGTCAAACTTGGTAGTGGTTTCAGAGTTCATGTCCATGTAGCATTTACCTTGGAATGTGAGATGGTTTGACATTGCCTATGATGGTATATTAATAGAAAAAAAAAATATAACCTCCTCCGAGGGAGGAGAAATACAAAATTCAATACCATTTCAAGAAAAAGTAATTTTCAGATAAAAGACTTCTTAGCCCAATAATTCCAACAAAACTGTCCAGCAAAAGCCTCCAGGCCACATCTTTCTTAACAATGGCAGCTGAGAAATGTTTCTGTGTTCACCCTGTTCTACTTACCATTTTTAAAAATTCCTTAATCAAAACAAGAATAGAGGGAAACAGAAACAGTTGGTAAGGATCAGACACTAGTTTCTTTCTCTACTTGTAGAAAATATGATCACATATACTAGGGAATCTGCAAATGTTCTTGAACTATCAGGAATCCATCAAGACTTTTGGGCAAAAGGACAAGCAACCTAACAGCAAAAACATTCTATGCTACACACACACACACACACACACACACACACACACATACACGCAAGGTCAAGACACACCTTTCATAGCAGCAAGAACTTGCCTACGGAGTGTAGGAGAAAGCTACCTAAAACCCTTGTGGGGGGAATTCTGAAATTCTGAGTGCTCCCACCAGCTCTGCACAGCCCTGCACACAGCTGCCCAGAGGACCGTGCTCACGCGGGGCTCTTCCCACAGGGTGAAGGCCAGGTTTTATTTCCCTGGAAGGCCTCTACAAGAGAGGGGTGTGGCTGATGTTGAACTGGGAACTAACTGAGGGGATTTCCCTTCTGCTAATGTGAAACCCAGGTGAGTGGCTGAGTGCTTGGCTTCCTCCCGCCTCAGCTGCCCTCCAGGAAACTGTTGATGGAGCGGGGCGGGGGGGCGGGGATGCAAGTGTGAGCCGGGAGTAGTGTGAGCCGGGAGTGTGCACCTGGTGTGGTCCTCAACAAGCACGCGGGGCTCTTCAAAGGCACACCGTCTTGCAATCCTGGATGCTTCAGTCACCCTGACCCGGTACTCAACATCAGGTGTTTTTATTTTTTAAACTTTATACAAAAGATGGTGAACGTCCCTGACCTTCACGTGGAGGGCGAATTGGTGTGTCTATAAGACGTTGTATGCTGACAAGGCCCTCGTCCTTCAACCACCAGAGACATGGGCTGTACGCAGCACAGACCCAGGCACTGCTGGTCAGCACAATAGGACAGACTGTCCTGCATGGTGCCCCTGTGGGTTACGCTGCATGGATACAACATTCTTCAACAGGTTAAAGAATGATCATCCCAAAGGACCCTTTTTGCTTGATCTGATCTGACCTGAGGAAGGGACTTTCGAAGCACATTTAACTATGTAGGAACTCACAGGCTCTGACATCCAAAACACGCTACATGGAGAAAAATGGTGGAATTGGTTGGCGTATTATAATTCTTAATACACAATTTCCACTAAAAATCAATGAACAAAAAAGACAACTATGAAAATTCAAGAATGAAAAATGCCCAATAAAGTTATGAAATCAATGCTCGACATCATTGGGTCCAGATCAGTCAATGTCAAAGCACGTTGCCTGCCCATTTCCAGCAGGTGGTGCGGAGCCTGTCTAGGGGGCTCTGAGCAGCTTCTCTCTTAGCTCTGGTGGGATTTTAAAGTCAGCACACATTTCCTACCGAGCATTTTGACAATGTGCAGCAAGAGCGTTATCACACTCACACATTGTCACCCAGCGATGCCACTGAAGGACTCTTTCCAGGAGACTGTTAGGGTCGTGGCTGGTCACCTGAGCTGTTGTCTCTGTCCTGTGTGTAAGAGTGAAAGGCTGGCATCCATTCAAATGTCCTGCGACAGAGAGATACAGGACAGTATATGGGAGAAAAGTGATGTCGATGACAACTGCAGTTCCCACACTCTCAAAAGACACATGTTAGAAAAACCAAGCAGGGATGTTCAAATGCTAGCTATGCTTTCCTCTGAGAGAGATACCTCCATTTCACAAGGCAATACGGTAATTTCATAATTAAATAGATATTTTAAGTCAACTTAAAAAATGCACTGTGGCCCTGAAAGTCACACTTGTAGTATATGAGGGGGAGACAAAGGGGCACCTGGCAGGCTGAAGAAGGCTGGTCCCTGTGGAACCCATGGCTCCTGGCAGAGGCCGGGGCACTTGCCTCTGAGGGTGGATGGTGTTACCTCCCATTATGGCTCCTTCCTCTGTTGAACCTTGAGAAAAGAGACTGGGATTTACTGTAGGATGTCACTTGTCCTTTGGCAGTTTCTGTAACAGATTCTGTTTTCGGGCAGGGGACAGCTATTAAAGACCTAGGGCTGAGCCCTAGGCTAATGCTGGCCCGCAGTTGGCTGCCTTGCACATGGCACCTGAGAGCCCAGGCTTGTCGATACTGACCATCTCTACTGATCGACCTGAAGGATCAGCAGGCATTGCTGATCCAGGCATGGCACAGGGCTGGAAGACATTGGCCACAGCATCTGGGAACCGGACAGCACGCTGACATGGCCCTGCCTCATCACAAAACAGCCAGCAGCTGACAATGGGGGGCTGGGCAGCGGCTAGGTTCTTCTGGGCAATGTTGAAGTGACCTTGCAATTTTCACAGTAATCTACTGCCTTTCTGAGATCTGACCTTGCCCGCCTGTCCTCAGAGCACTGTTCCTCTCCCAGGGAACTCTTGTGGTGGAATCTAAATCCAAGATGCATTGAGCACATTAGAGACAGCTTGACGTTGCTGTGGAACAGGAATTCAAGGGGTTCCCTCGCCCAGGGCTGTGGGTGTCAGGCGAGGTGAGAGCCCCATCAGACAGCAAAATGAGGAAGTGTGATTGTTCCATCAAGGGGCTGCACCCAGTCCATGTAGGGGACCGTCAGCACGCTGCGATGCTCCAGAAGTGACTGTGACAGGTCAGATTTTCCAAAATAGCTCCATGGAAACACAGAGGTGACAGTGCAGAGGGGCCCTGGAGGAGGTAGGGCAGGGCGAGCACACCGGCCAAGGTGTGCAGGTGGGGTGGGGGAGCACCCGAAGTGAAGGACGTCCAGGGCCCGGGGAGAGGAGCCCCGTGTGTACTGTGGACAGCCACGTTGAACAATGCTGACCTGCCTCTGGATCTCGATGCTTCTCTGTTCTTTTCCTCTTAAGGTTGTTTCTCAGTGAAGTTTGAAGGAGACAGGCCTCAGACGTTCACAGCTGTTAGGGTTCTCAACCTTCCATGTGCACAGGAAGGACCTGAGGAATGTGTAAAATTCCCTAATCAAAATTGTTGGATATGGGACATGAGAGTCAGGGTTTCTATCAGGTTTCCTGGATGGGAAACTCTGGGAAGAGCAGGTTGTATCATACTTAAGGAGAGTTGTTTATGGTAAATAATAGTAATCCCAGCATTTGAAAAACTTAGGGAACCATTGATTTGCCTCATTTAAAGGCTATTTGTCAAGACTGGATAATTAGATACCATTTCAGGAATACCTATCTCTGGATGTAACAGCAGGAAGGGGAAGCTAATAGCAGATGTCCACCACTGTATTTATGAAAATGAAGCACCTAGACTTGGACTCAGGAAACTTCTAGCAGCAGTTCACACCACATGTGGACTGTCTTCCCCCAAAGATGCCTGGGAAGAACCAGTAAGGGTGCCTACACAGGTACAGTGCAGAGCAGTCTCTCCCTCCAGGCCAGTGTGCAGTCGATACTCAATAAAGTAGTTTCAGAGGGAATCTATGGTCTGATGGCAAGACTGAACAGAAATCCCACACACATTCACAACCTTTCCAGGCCAAGCGGGTGCTTTCCCTGTGAGCCCACTGCAGTGCCAGGTGGTTAGCACAACTGCTCCCTACAGTCCTCCTCTCCCACTGCCACTGCCAACATCCAACCTATGACAGCCTCACCTCTCACGGTTGGCCACCAGGATGCCATCACCCACCCCACCTGTCTCCATCTTTCCAAGTTCTCAGTTTTTGCATCTGCTAAGCCAGAGCATGTGTACGCAGTCCTTGGCTAACCTGACTCATCTATAAGGCCTTTGTCACCCTATTCTCTGACCCTAACTCTCCACCTCTTCCCATTCTTGTAGACAGAGTAAAAAAACAATCATTGCAATACAATTCTAAACTCCCTGCCATTTCAAATATCATACACTCAATCTCCAGTTAGCTTTAGAATTGCCCTCTGAGTGTGCCAACCTGCTGCAAGTTGAAACCACAGGGCCTGTGCCATCAAAACCCACACCCCTCTTCCTGCCATGCCCTCCCAATTCATCCAAGTATTGCTGAGCCAGGCCTCACCCAGGCCCAGGATCAAACCATCCCTACCTCCTCCTTTCATTGCAGGATGCACTAACACATCCATGTGGAGCTCTGCATTCTCTTTGTATCTGTTGCTGCTTTCCTGGTTCCTTTCTATGTCTGTTCCCATCAGTGATGACATGATCAGTTTCATTTTTTACACTTCCTGTGTCATCTGACCAGACCTTGAGGGTTCTGAAACAACTCAGCTAATGTTTACAAAAATTCATTGTGTCCTGGCATTGAAATTCACACCAACTTTATAGGATGCATGCCACTGTCATCCCCATTTTACAGTTAAGGAGTGAGGCCCATGGAGGTGAGGTAGTCTGCCCAGGGTCTCACATCAGTGATGCAGCCAAGTGCGGATTCCAGTCCAGTCCGACGAGAGCCTGGCATCCACTGTCTTCATCAAGTCATGAACCATCTCGAGCTACTGTGAAACGTCAGCTTGTGTGTGTGTCAGGGGGTTGTTTTGATAACCAAGTGTTCTAAGCAGGGCACAGGAGGGACAGGAACTCGGGGCTTCCCTGTAATGACAACCGTGATGCTCCAGTGACATGCTGCTCAGGTCCGGTCAGGGGTGAGCTCTCCTAACACTGAAGCAGACTGAGGCAGTGGGGTCAAAGGTGGGTCTGGATCCTGTCATCTCGGAATTTGCGTCTACAGCCTTCCCATGCCTTGTCACCTAAGGAACCCGTACAGCTGCGGTGGGACACCAAGGCCACAGATCACGTGGGAACACTTTGGTTCAGCTAAGTGACCCAGTCTTGCTGTCTTGCCCTGACGACTGAGCCTGGAGTGCAGGACGCCTGGCAGTGTCCTTGGCTACGAAGCCATAGACCCTCAAACGGCACCTGTGATTGCTGAGAACTAGGACTTTGGGTCCCTCATTTCCTCCCCCCTCGAGTGTACAGAGGAGTGAAGACACTACCTTCAGCTGTCCCACCTATTGTGAATGAACATCTGTGGGCAGATGGGGCACCCTAAGCCACCGGGGCCTGACCCTAGACCCAGGACCCTGTGTGACTTGGGTTGGGGTTTGTATTGGACTTAGATAGTGACAAATGGTGGATTGTATTCCAACTGCATGATAAAGACTCTCAGATTAAATTGTTGGGAAGCCAGATTTGCCTTCACAAGCAAAGCAACCTGGGTTCATGGAGATGTGATTGTTAAAAATGGCCTCTCGGCTTCTCTCACTGGGCGCTGGGGCTTGGAGGTGCTTCCACATGTGTTCCCTTGGGCCCAGTTCCAAGAGAACCTCAGCTGACTCTGTGGTTCCCTGTGGGGATGGAGGTGGGTCGTGCCTCTGCCTCTGCTGCGGTCTGACGGCACCTGCTCGAGCTAGTGCCTCACCACCTTGGGATTCCCCCAAAGAAGAAGGCAGCCATCGGCTCGTTCTCAAGATGGCAGGCTCCACCCCACCTGGAGGAGCAGGTCTCAGCTTGTGTGTGTGGAGCCCTTAGGGTCAGTTTCAGTGTGGCCACCTTGCACAGCCCTAGCCCGGCCTTGCCACCCAGAAGAACACAGTCGGCTTTCCTAAATGTCCTCACCCGGAGAGGCAGCTGGGGAGTGCGCTCTAGGCAGGCAGTGGAGGTCCCACCTAGCTCAGACACGAACCAGTGGGGGGCACCTGGGCCCAGCCTACAGTGGGGATCTCAACAATCCCACCTCCCCTGGATGATGGAGCTGTGACCCATGCAAAACCCTTACTTAGAACAGGCTGCAGAGTTTAGAAATGCCCAGCACATCTGCGCCCTCCCCAGGTGCCTTCCCAGCTTCCCACACAACATGGGGCACACTCCCACCGCCTGCAGAGGCCCTGGTCCTCGACATTGTCCACCCATATGTCGCCAAAGTGCCCAATGCAAAGCTCTAATGTGTTAATATTCAAAATCTGTTATGGTTTGGAAATGGGGTGACCGGCGAAGCTCATGTGTGGGCAATACAAGAGGGTTTAGAAGTGAGGAGAGCCTCAGCCCAATCTGCATTCATCTTCTACTAGGGATTGAGCGGAGGATGGAGGGAGGCGGGACGTGGCGGGAGTGCTGGGTCCTGGGGGTGCCTTTGGGGTTGATTTTGTGTGAGCTGTACTAGTCCCTCTCTGCTTCCTGGTGCTGGTCCCCACTCTTTCCTTCCCAGTCTTCCACCATAATATTCTGCCTCACCTTGGGCTCAGAGCTACGGGGCTGGCTGGGTATGGCCTGAGAACTCTGAAACCGTGAATGCCAAATTAACTTTTCTTTCTCTAGGTGTTCTTTTCAGGTCTTTTGGTTACAGCAACAAAAAATTTGACTGAGACAAATATGTAGAATAGATATTATTTCTATTTTTTCCTTTTTTCTTTTTTTTAAACCAGGGATTAAACCCATGGGTGCTTAACCACTGAGTCACATCCCCAGCCCTTTTTATTTTGAGATAGGTTCTCAATAAATTGCTTGGGGCCTTGATAAGTTGCTGAAGCCAGCTTTGAATTTTCAGTCCTCCTGACTGAGCCTCCTGAGTAGCTGGGATTATGAGGCATGTGCCACCTGCAGTGAAATATATATCATTTCTATGAAGGTTTGATTTTTCTATGACAAAACAAATAAACAGATAATATCTGAATGAATCTGAGATCCAAAACAATGAGTGAGAAAACTAGCATCCACCTCAATCCCCATCAACCCAAAACAAACAATCTTACATCCAATGTTTGGTGATTTCGCTCTTTGCACACCAAGGATACACTTGTGAGCTTATAGTGAGCAAGGTAGGCGTGTGACAGCATGTGGAGTTCTGGAACTGGAGCTGATCTACCCTTCTCCCTTGTGCTGTCTCTAGGACTGGGGAAGTGCTGCTGGGTCAATAGCTGGAGAACTTCAAGAGGATCATGGGATTGCCCACCTTTGCAAGGGATGCTCACATCATTCCTTGAAGTTGTGTGTTTTTTTTTTTCATTTATTAATCTAAAAAAGAAAGCTCAGTGTATTTGAGTTTTGCCTGTCAATTTTTCTTGGTCTTTCCTAGGTGACAGACCCTCTTAGTAATAACTCAACAACAACAACAAAGAAACAGAAAGAGTTCTTCTCGGGGACTTGAAGCTACTGTGCAGATGGGCAGGTTGCAAGCATTTTACACTTTTGGAAGTGAGCACAGAAAATCTTACTTGCTGTGAATATCTAGGTTGATTTCTTTAAAAACTAGCATGATGAACATGAGTCAGAAAAACTGCATAAATTTTCCCACAAAACAAAGGCCCTGGACTTTGTTTCCTATTCTAATTTTGATTTTGGTCCTTCCAGGGAGGCCATTAGGTCTTATTCACATGCTCAGATGCCTGATGGCAAGTTTCTGGGTGATTAGAAAACAGATTGTTAGAAGGTGCGGTTCCCGACCCAGCGTTGAAATTCCACAAACGTTGTGCGGGATTCTTTTCCGTGAAAGTCCTTTGGAGCAGTTGTCTATGTTCTTACCTTATTTCCAAAATATTTGGCAAGATTAAAGATCATCGTTATTTCTGACATTACAGAGTTTGTTGTTGATGTTATAATTATTGTTTATCAAAAGCAGCTTAGATCAGGTAGCTACAAAGAGAAAGTGCCTGGTGATCAAAACGCTGTCGATGCGGAACCTTCGACAACCTACCGCAGCCGTGAGGTGCAGCCGTGAGGCACACCCGTGCCTGGCTCGCCCACTCCAGAGCTGATTGGCAGCCCAGCCACTGCAGTGCCAGCACCCAGGCCACCGCTCTCTCCCGGCGTCAGCTCAGATGGAAACCTACCAGCCAGGCTAATTCCCTCTAATTGAAACTTGTTTAACGACATCGTTTCCCCGAGTAGAATGTTTTAAGTTCCTTTTTTTTCCTCTTCTGTTTCTAACTTGTTTGCCTGCACTAATTAAAGAAATGTGCCATGTTTGAAAACAAACAAAAAATAAATTGGATATGTTGGTAGGAAAATTGCCCAGGAGATCTTGCCAAAAACGTGTGGGGTGATCCGAAGCAAGCAGTCCCCCTCCTTTTTCGGTCTCAATAGCTGCTTTAAGTCACATGCTGAATAGGCAGGGCTTGGCAGTGAGCTAAGCATAGGCGTCCCCGTTCCTCGGAGATGCAGGGAGGGCCGCTGGGTCACAGGATCTGCCGGGGCTTTTGCAGAGACTGACCTAACGGGAGGACCGTCAGTTAAGACGCGGCTTTCATTCTAGGCTGGCTGCAGTCAGCGGCGGAGAAAGTTCAATTCTGAACTGTGAAAAGATTCAATAAGTCACCACAAATCACCCCGACTAAAGCCCAAACTGAGTAATTTACACAGCACTTTGTGGTCTTCAAACAGTTCGCAGGGGCAATTATTCATGCCCGACATGGGGCCGAGCGGTCCAAGCTCCTGTTTGTTCTAAGGCCGAGCAGAGGTGTTTGAAACCGGCAAGAGACGACCAGAGGCCCCGAGATCACGGCTAATGTGACACCCCCAGGCCTAATCTTCTTAGAGCACTGGGATAAAATAAGTATCCATTACAAAACCAGCCTTCATCCTGCCCCCTCCTGAGCCGGCCACTCTGATAGCCAGCTCAGGACAATTGCGCGATTGCAGACTAATCAGGCCTTTGGAGCCCGGGCAGGAGCAGAAGGGTCTAATCTCCATATTTAGTCCATCTGTACTTGTGGACCTGACTTGCCTGCCCCTCGCAGATCAAAAGGAGTTGGCAAAAATCAGATTAAGGCTGGAGAAAGGGAGGAGGTTTCAGCTGTGTAAGAGCCAAATGTTTTCCTCCCGGCCTGGGTTGCGGACGCGCTTGCTAAGACCACGCAGATAATCCCAAGAGGTTTCAGTGCATTGTGTGGCCTTTCTTCTTTCTCCCTTCTTGCAACCAATGAAAAAGCCACCAAAATGAAATATTATATGAATTATGAAGCCGGGAGAGATGCGCACAGAGGGCTGGCGGAGTTGCACAATTAGAGGAGTTCAGTGCGTTGGTTGCACCGGGTAAGGCGTGCTCGCTGACCCTCCTGGGAAAAGCCACAGGCCTGGCATTTACCGAGACGGAGACACACGGCAGAGCAGTGTGGCGTCAGCAGAGGAGACGGAGCTAATTACTAATACAGGCTGCTGCGGAGTCGGGCTGGCGGTGGGCAGGTGCGGGAGCGGTGTGGTGACATCTGATCTCCAGCTCGGCTGCGGAGCTGCAGAGAGCCACGCTGCAGAACATATGGGATTCACCAATTAAACCCATGCTTGCTTCCTCCTTGAGAACACACTGCGCATTAGCAGCGCTGCCGCTTCCCTCCTCCAATGTGGGCCTCTGTCAGCAATGCCATCGCGCTTCGGTGGCTCTCGCCACTGCTCGTGGCACTTGGGTCCTTACAGCTCGAGAGGCGTGGACAGATGGGTAAGGAGAGGGGAGCAGGCGGGATTCACACTCTGGCTGCTGTTGGCAGTCACCTGCTGTTTGCAAACAGTGACATGTGGCCACCCGTCGTGTCCTTCAAGCTAGGAGAAACATGTGCAGCACTAAGTGAACCGCGCAGTGGGCAACCTTAGTTGGTCCCCACCTGACGGTGACCACGGAGCACGCGGCCCAGCAATTCCCAGGCAGGATGGAGAGGGTGGCTGCTGGGAGGCAAGAGCAGGAGCTCCCGCGCCGTCCAGGGAGGCTAGCAAGCCCCTTCTCTTTCTGCTTCTTACAAACCCCACGCAGAGCCAGAGGGAGCTGGGTGGCGCTGGGTCTCGGCAGTGCAGCTCACCTCATTAGAGTGGATTAAGTCGTGGTGCTGAGAAGGATAAAAGGTGAAAAGCAGAGCACCAGGATGGGGACCTGGAAAGCTCCAAGTGTCATTTGTGTGCGGACGCCATTATTGACTAGCGCCCATGTGGTTCGCACTTTTCAATTACCGTCTGCCGGAAAGGTGGCGGGTAATTGCAAAGGCTCGTGCCTGAGCCGTGTCAGGGGAGCCTCCCCGGCCCTCTGCACCTTCTCTTGATGCTCGACTCCAGGATGTTCAAAGACAAAGGTCCAGACTCCACAGGACTCCCAGAGGACGCCGGGGTCATGGGGAGAACGAGGCCATTAACAAAATTAGTAAATAAGAAACACTGGGCCACTCACAGGATGGCAAGAAACTGGCAGCTGCTCGGGAGCGGCGAGGCGTTCGGTTCTGCATGGAGCCAGGCCAGGGACTGCCTGCCTTTGAAGCTCCCTGCAAGAGAGCAGCAAGCGTCGTTCTCAACTGGGCAGCGTCTGCCGTGGGTGCTCGGCCGGGGCTTTGTTGGCCAGGGCCCTGTTCCTCCCGGGACACTGGCCTCTTGCCGGTTCCGCTTCTCGTCCGGTGGACAACCTGCTCCTCCACTCGCATCATGGAAAGTAAGGGAAACTGACTCCAGATGTAAATGACTTTATGAACAAGAGATGAGAAGTTCAGTGGGATTTAAGACTGTGGAGAAGGTGGAATTTCACAGGGCCAAGGCTCTTGGTGGCCAGGAGGGACCGTGTAGATCTAATGAGCAGGTGGAGTGAAAGCAGGGAATGGTGGGGCAGCACCCCAGACCTGAACTCCTTTCTGCTGCCTGCCTGAGAAGGGGGTGCTAAATTTGGAGGTCGAGGGGACTTACATTTTTTTGGAAAAGACAGGGCTCAGTCTCCAAGACATGCTAGGTGTTGGTGTGAGCCTGTGGTGAGTGCCCAGCTGGGGTCTCAGGACCTTGCAGTACAGTGGACACCATGACTCCCTCCCTGAATCTCCGGGGCTGGCTGGGGCCAAAGAAAGAAAGGCCAGCCCTGTGCGGTGGCCCACGCCTGCAATCCCAGCAGCTCAGGAGGCTGAGGCAGGAGAACCATGAGTTCAAAGCCAGCTCCAGCAACTCAGCAAGTCCCTGAGCAGCACAGTGAGACCTTGCCTCTAAATGAAATGTTAAAAAGGACGGGGGTGCTCAGTGGTTAAATCCCTGGCACAAAAGGAGAAAGAAAGAAAAGCCAAACCCAGCCAGAAAAGTAGTAGCCACAGTCGTCACGGAAACAAACCCTTGGCCCACCAAGAGCCAGTGAACTTTTGTTAAAGATGAAAGAGGTTCAGACATGGACTGAAAAATAGATTAAGTATCACTTGCATTCTGACCTCCACAAACTGAGTGCTCTCTGCCATGATTATCACACAGCAAGGCACGCTTGTCAAGTGCCAGCAAAGGTCAGCTCAGGGGTGTGTGTGTGTGTGTGTGTGTGTGTGATGCTGAACCATCCCGTCACAGAGGTTGTGGAAGGTACAGCCTTTAACCTGAGCAGACACTGAGCACAGCAGGACCCTGTGCCATCTACGACACTCCCCTCCGGACTTGGAGGCCCAGCCTCAGAGTGAGCTCAGCACATCTTGAAAGAGCTGGCTGCCTAGGAGCGGCACCGGGAGACAGGGAGAAGACCCCGGGACACCTAAAGAGAAGTGTGTGGACAGCAGGCTATGGCTCTTGGCTCACCTACAGGGCCACTAGTAGAGAGATGACACCTTGCACTCCCCAGGCCCAGAGACCTAGGAGGCCAGAGACCCTGGTGTGTACCTGGGGTCTTTGTTCCTTTTTCCAGTGTGACCGTGGGGGTGGGGGACTCGGCATTGTGGATCCTGTCTCTGAGATAATGCCAGGTGGCCTTGTCAAGGGACGGCCTTTGGAACACTGGGGTGGCCCTGCAGCACAGAGGCATGGCTCCTGCCCTGGCTTCCTGTGGTAGAGCTGGTGCAGCCTGCTCTGTCTCCGTCTCATTGTTTTCCACATCTTGAAGCCAACATCCTGGGAGATGAGTAGCTAATGGGTGAAGGAGGTGAGAGCCAATGGATCTCGGGACTGTCGTGCCTCCCATCAGAGGCCAACAGATGAATTGCTTAGTGTTGGACTTTCAGCTTCTAAACCTGAGCCAAATAAATCTTTGCTTTCTGCATTTCCCAGCCTCAAGCATTTTGCTATAGCAGCAGAGGGTAGACAAATAGGGATTGGACTGGATAATCCTTTGTTCTAGCCAGTCCACAGGTCCACCAGGCTGGTCTCTTCAGCTCATGGCTAGTGCAGCAGATTTCTAAGATATAGATGAAAATCAGCACACACAGGGCAGATGAGGGACAGGCCCAGGAAGTGGGTTATGCATATGAACCCCAAGCCCGGAGTGCTAGAGAGAAGCTCCACCATGTCTAAGTAGACCACATTGTTGGGGAGTATCTTTGGATGGATATAAACAAGTGAGGTACAAACACCAGCACCAATCAACTATGTGCTGATTTTACAAAGAGAACTCAAGTGAAAGGGTTGAATGATGAATTCTCAATAGGTAAAAGTATATTATAACTAATAAGTGTGAATGCATGTTCTCTTCCATATGTGAGTTTGAAGTCATATAAATCAGCGTGAACAGAGAAAATGCAGCTGTGTGAAATAAGAAGATACAGAAACACACCTAAAACACTGGCACCATGTATCTGTCAAATGCACTCCTACTCCCCGTGCAAGAGTGCAGGACATTCTATCAGTCCCACAATTCCCCACTGCATATGAGAGAGATGAAGAAACTGGTTGTCAGTTGTGTGGGGTGGTTAATTGTCACTGTCTGAGGCCAGGCATGCTTTGCGGCTGACCCTGGGCAGAGCTCCCTTACCACCTGCGTGGTCTCAGAGGTCCATGGGCATCATGCCAGGGGTGGGAGTCCCATCCAGGCAATGGCCAGGCCCAGGACGCTCTCTGTATTCCAGAAGCCCCTTTGGGTTCTTTTGGAGAACCAACATGTGAGACTCCCAACCTTGCTCTGGAGACCAACGCAGCCCTGGCAGGTGCTGGGAAGCCGTGGCTCCAAGAGTGAGGGGCAGTCCCTGGATATGCAGCTGTGACCTGTGGTGGACCCACAGGTGCAAGGCCACCTCCTCAGCAGCTTCTCAGTACTGGTGCACAGTAAATGGCAGGCATCCCACACCAGCCCTCACCTCAGCTCAGGGTGAAGACTGAGCAAAGGAAAAAAGATTGTTTAACCCAAATTACCTAAAAACTCCTGTGAGTGCGAGAGAGAAAGAGAGAGAGAGAGAGAGAGAGAGACAGAGAGACAGAGACAGAGAGACAGAGAGAGAGACAGAGAGAGAGAGAAAACATCTGTACATGCTAGGGACATATGTTATTGTTTTTCCCCTAGGAAACCATGTTGATCTAACAAAAACTTTTAAGAGTGTGCAGGGCTTCCCTCCACATGGAGAACCCAGTTGCTATTATTTTCAGGCCCTGAGAATTGTTACTTCAACAAGTGTGGCTGGCTCAGCCTCTCCACCCAGAGCCCAGAGCCCCCAAGGTCTCTGATGAGGCCCCCAGTGCAGTGTGTCCTGGTGTGCGACTCCCTCCAGACGGACCGAGCTCCTCCCATCAGACGTCCCAGCTTGCCACCCCAGGGAGCCACCAACAAGCCAGCCCTGCCCAGCCAGCAGCTAGTCAAAGAATTCTTTCTTGTTTATTGTGTTCATATTTAAATTTTTGAAAAGCAGAAGAGTCCTGAAAAATATATTTATGAACTAAGATGTTCTATAAATAAATGACCTTCGTGGCTCAAGGCTGTGGCACATCTATTGGGGAGGAGGCCTGGGTGCCGCCATGCTGTTTGTCACACGAAGGGCTTCCACAGAGTGACTGGGCTCCAAAATGCGTTAGCCCAGCTCCTGTCCTCGCAGCCACTCCGTGACATGGATGGGCCTTTGAATGTCCCCCTAAGGAAGCAATATGAAGAAAAAGGATCACCTGGGGAAGATAAGGACATTGGGAATCTGGCAGCTCATGGCCCTGTGTCCAGGACCCTTCTGAGAGACGGTGATGCAGGTAATGGGGGGGCCACCCCAAATCCTCAGGTCCTAGGGCCATTTCCTGGTCCATACTGAGCCAGCCTTGTGGTCCCCTGCCACCGGCCGCGACTGTGAGACTCTGGGTGGCACTGCTAGCGGGACTGTTGGAGCAGGAGTGGGTCTGTGCACCTTCTTCCTCAGCAGCCCTTGGGGAGAAGCACTGCGCTCCCGGAATCTGGCCTCAGGTCAGAGAGTGAAAACCCCAGGGAGCAGGGAGGCTCCTGACCACAAGGCCAAGGCAGCTGATTCCTCCCTGCCGTCAGCTCCTTCTCAGGACACGCCAGCCTTTCAGCGCCCACTCCAGGGTCGAAGCCGCAGAGAGAGCACAGGGCAGCTGCCCTCGGGAAGTGGTCATGGAGCAGTCCCCAGCAGGTCCTCCGTCCCATCTTTACTCCTCCGATGCTCTGATTCCAGGGGGCTCCTCCCCTGCCTGGAGCCGTGGCTCTGTCCTCCAGCACAGCCATCCAGAGGCAGAGCGGGAAAAGCCGACCCCGTGCCACTTGGCACACTTTGTGCAAGGCTCGCTGTGGATGAGCTAAATCAGGCTCAGTAAGTGCTGAAGGCATTCATGACAGCACTCTGGCTCGGAGTCACCGCCACAGCGTGACCCCAGGGCCGAGCCTCGGTGCTGCTCCCGCCCTTAGGCTTCCCCAGGGTGGGGAGCAACAGGCTCCTGCCCTGTTAAGTGGGGACAGTGCTGACACAGGAGCAGAGTGGAGGGCCAAGTCCATAGTATGTGGAGAGCTTGGTGCAGAGGCCCCTGCGTAGCGTGGGACCCAGAGAAGGAGGTAGTACCAATGGCAGTGATTCATCATCACTGCTGCTGGTGTGGACCACAGAGCAGCAGAGTGAGTTCATCTCTGTCCACAAGGCAGTGTCTGGGCAGGCTGGGAAAGGTTAAGGTGCTGGGCACGTGGGGCTGGTTGGGTGGGGCCAGGCCACCTGCGGAGATCTGCCCCTGTGTCTCTGTGGGTCTCACTCAGAAGCAAACGCTAAGCTCCAGCTAGGACCTTCGGACCCAGGTCTTCTGCTGGTCAGGCGTGCTGGCCCCACGGTCCCTGCCTGCTTATTCAGCGGTGCTGGTCATGGCTGTGTCTTCATGAAGAAGGCTCTTTTGCACAGGGGAGTTCTAACATGCTGGGGACTCTGTGGGGAGCTCCTGGGGACAGCGCTGGACCGTGTCTGCTGCAAGGAGGGTCCACTCCCACACCCCGAGTTTGCTCTGGCAGAGCAGCAGGCCCTGCATGCCCTCTGCTCTGCGACAGCCCTGGTCTATGCTTGGGGACCATGACACTGCACCTGTCTTTGCAGCACAGGAATTGTCCTCAGTCATAACTGAATGTGTCGTCTCTGTTACCCTGAAGACAACAAAGAATGACACAGATCCACCTTTCTCCCGGGGAAGACCCTGCCGGCTCTCTGATAAGGCAAAGTCTGCACAGAACAAAGTGTTCCCAGTCTGCCAACACCCAAGGACCTTCTGTGAAGGTCACAGACACGATGCATTAGCAAGCCTCGGCCCTCTGTATGTGGCCCCAGACCTCCTCTCGGTCTCTGGCAGCAGCTGCATATTACATGCCGCCCCTTTAAACTGTTAAGTGCTGCCGCTGCCATTTCATCGGCCAGTCGCCAGTGGGCTCAGGGGAGAAGCGCTATCTCCTATGGCCATGAAAATTGATATTGAACACGGGAGGAAAAATCTCACAAGCTGATAGCAATTAGCTAAAAAGGATTTGCGGCTCCATGGCTCATCACACCGGGGGAACACAGTCATTTGCAGACGCTGTTTCCCGGGTCACTGTGCACTCGGCTCTGCCTCTGTTTATCTGACACGCTGGGTGTGGTGTGACACTGTCTCCTTTCAGGGCCCTTTGTTGAAGGTTGGATGCTACAGCCGGTGGCTCTCTGCTGCCCCGGAGGGTGAAGGTTCTCCCTGGGGCTCTGCTCCCCACATCCTGGACCCTCGTCCAGAAAATGGAAATCAGTTTTCCTGAGAGTTTAATGTGCATTTTGTTTTGTTTTGTTTTTAAGAAAGTAGTTTGGGACTCTGGGTCAGTATGAAAACAGTATCTAAATTAATTGCTTAAAATTATGATTCTAAGTTACCAGAGATATCTGGAGATCATTGTTATTTTTTTTAAATAAAACTGCCAGCCCAGTGGCCTGCTGCTATGCCTGAGGACACTGGTGGTCTGTGTGGGGACAGCGTGGGTGGTGGTGCACTTGGAATGGCACCTTTCCTCATCTTTGGAGTGAAGACAGGCAGCTTTGGGCCGTGGATTGAAGACTCAGCCGCTGGGTCTTCCCTTGTGACAACATGCAGTTTCTCTGTTTCTTAAACAGATGCAGAGGTTTTCCCAATTTTGTCACCAAGAATGCAGAGAATTGTGCATCAACAACCGAGCACGGGTTGGGAGCCTTTTTGACTATGAGTGCACACTCAGTTCATGGACTCAGAGGCTGCGCTCATTCACATGCTTCAATACCATTAGAGAATGCAAAATGCAGGGGGGACCTAGACACTGCTTATTTTACTTGAATGTGTACACACAGACACACTCACACATACACACACACACACACACACACACACTTTGAAAAATATACATACATTGAAATTAGACTCTTCTGTTGGAGAAAAAAATGCCATGAACAAAGAAAACCACTCATCACCTCATGACCAGTCGGGGCGTGGGGTTGGAAGAGCAGCGCCCTATTCCGTCTGCCACCTGGCCAGGATGCATGTGAGTACATGAAGGGAGGCCAGGCTCAGCACCCACCAGTGAGGGCAAGCATAGAAGCCAGGGAGCCGTGCCAACCCTCAGCCTGTGGGCTCAGGACTCCTCAGCTCTTCGGGACCAGACCACATGGTGCTGGCGGAGCAGTGGCCACGGCCGGGGCCCACCCAGTGGAACTCCATCCTGCTGGGCACAGCAGGCCTTTGCTCAGCTCATACACCATGACCCAGGACTTTGCAGGACAGGTGACCAGTGCATTAGCAAGGACATCAAGACAGCACAGACCAGCTGGGATGTGGGGAGAAGGCACAGGAAGGAGTGGGGACACAATTGAACCTAGAATAAAGGCTGTGGCTCTGTGAAAGAGCTGGTTGGGATGGAGGAGAGCACATATTCTACGCCAGCTGGAGGTGCTGCTTGTGCCAGAGCCAGGAGGCTGTGCCCGTGCTGTGTGCTCCTCGGACGCCCTGTGGGTCACATGCAGAAGAGAGGCCCTGCTCCCCCATCTGAGCAGGATGGCGAGGGGTCAAGAGGACCAGTTTGCAGGGTACTTTCTTGGTCACATTTTAGTGCTCCCCAGTCAGGGCTAAATAGAGAAGGGGTACAGAAAACATCCAACAGGGCTTCCCTTCTAAGGGGCTGAGGGAGATTGTCGGGGTCCAGGGGAAGGAGGCAGGGTCTGGAAGGACACCACGTGCTGACTTGAGACAGGAGCTGACGATGCTCCCTGTGTCTGTTCCTGGAGCCCCTAGGGATTCTATAAGTATGCAGTCAATTACAGTCAACGCTGGTGCACGGTAGTGACACTATTCCCAGCCAGAAAGTAGTCTCTCTCATCACTTTGTAAGCCCTAGAAATCAAGGAGATCATTTGGTGAAGTGCCTATCAGTTTCAGCATCTCTAAACTTCATCCTTTGCAAATTCTGTACTGATGGGCGACTGAGGAAAATACAGAAGCATCTTCAGAGAGCGCTTCCACCTGCCAGTTTCTCCCTCTGACTCCTAAGATGTGCCCTTGTTTGGTCCTCCCCAGCGCATGTCTTTCTGCCCATTTCCTGTGCAGTGACACTTGGAGAAGTCTGAGCCCCAGCAACCTTCAGGCAATTTCCCTCTGCTTGCCAGCCTGTTCCTCCTTGCCACTGTCCCCTGTGCACGTCCCCTCTCTGGTCAGATGAGGTGCAAGCTCACGACGCCCTGTTTATTCCTCCCCCTGCTGAACACGAGTTCTCGACCCTCTGCGCTCTTATCTCATCAGATGTGCTCCAATCAGACCCCGTGCAGCCCCTGTACGCCCCGACCCCGAGCGCGCGGAACTCAATCCAACATCACATGG
The DNA here is from genome assembly GCF_048772815.1 of Callospermophilus lateralis. Taxonomy (NCBI): domain Eukaryota; kingdom Metazoa; phylum Chordata; class Mammalia; order Rodentia; family Sciuridae; genus Callospermophilus; species Callospermophilus lateralis. The sequence continues at coordinate 162,975,341 of NC_135309.1, forward strand.
GGCCCGAGCCAGATTGCATTACAAGTGTTGGTGAGAACGGGCAAAGGATCTGGACGTGCCCCTTACACAATGTTCTGATGCAGGACGCAAGTGCCACTTAGTAGAACAAGTGCTTAGCAAGCCGCACGGAAAACTGCTGAGGGCTCCCATCCTGCGCGAGATGTGAAAACAGGCCAGCGTGTCCATTACAGGGAACTTGATCCCGCGACCTTGTGTCTCCGCAAAGTCAGAGGTAAACGCAGGAGCAACAGTTTGGGAGAACACTCAGGAGAGGAGGGAGCAGGGCTCTGCCTGGAGCGGACAGGAAATGTGAGATCAGGGATAGGATGGCGTCTGGGCGCTCTTCCCAGTCTGACTGCTCTGACCTTGGGAAGGCCAACTCCCCAGTGCCACCGAGAACTGAGGCTGTGACCTGAGCGCAGCACTGAAGACCACAGATGAGTTTGGAAACGAGGGTGATGTCCACGGACACGCAGCAGCAGGAGGGCCCTCAGAACTGCCCATGTTGGCTTTATTCGGTTACCTGATGGCCTGCTCTTCCCTGGACCTCTCCTGCCTCGTCACCTTCGGCTGTCATTGGCCTTGTGTCTGCATCTCCTGAGCACTTGCTGCTCGCTTGGCCTCAGCAGCAATCACCGCTCGTCTACTCACCCCATGTTTTCCAGGGACTGCTGTTGAATGTGGGTGACCTGGGGGCCTGAATTCTAATCCTGGTGGACACCGACCTTCTGTGTGGTCCTGGGCAATTGCAGGTCCTGGCTCTGCTCAAGTTTTTCACCACAAATGGATTTTAATTGATGTCCCTGTGATAGGGTCTCCTAATGAGTGACCTAGTCACCCCTGGCAAATACTCAGACTGGTGACCCATGTGTAGGGGCAGCTGCCCAGACTGAGAGCCCCGATGCTTTCTCTCTCAGGTGGCCCAGCACCGAGGACGGTGATGCCACAGAGCAGATAACCCAGAGGGTGCACACTGAGGTCCTTCTCCAGCCCTCCTTGGCCACTTGCCCAGCTCAAGGTTGGGACAAAGACAGGCTGAGGGGCACAGAGGGGTTCAGGAGACCACTGGTTGCTGCCCGAGCCTCTGGACCTCACTGAGGTCAGACCGAGCAGGCACTGCGGCCTCCAACTCAGTGAGATCCAGGTCGACCCTGACCCTGGTGGTGCATATACTTCTTGCCACTGCAGGGCCTTGACCTGCTATGGATAGGCATCTGTCTGAGGAAGGACAGGGCAGGCAGCTGCACTCTCCCTTTGCCCCCTTGCTTGCATGGCCCCAGGCACAGGTCCTGAGGCTCTTGCTGGAAGACCCTGCAGCATCTACCACACAGAGAAGCAGCCACTCAACCACGCACCTCCCTTTGCTGCACGTGAACAGTTGCCTTCAAAGCCTTCTTTCTGGAGAACCTCCTGTTATGGCTTAGATATTTGATGGCCCCCAAGAGCTCACGTAAAGATGGTCCCCAAGGTGAACTGGTTAGCTCATGAGAGCTTTGACCTAACCAGTGGATTGACCCCCTGCTAGGGCTGACCTGGGGGCTAACTGCAGGCACGTGGAGGGGGTTGAGGTGGTGGGTCCCTGGGGATGTGTCTTTGGAGTTTATATTTCGTCCCTGGTGAGCAGAGCTCTCCCTTCTTTCTGGTGCTCCATCCTGAGCCAATTTCCTCACCCTGATGTTCTTCCTCATCTCAGGCCCAGAGCCAGGGAATCGGCCATCCATGGACTGAGACCTCTGAAACTGTGGGCCCTCAATAACCTTTTCTCCTCTGAGTTGTCCTTGTTATTATTTTGGTCACAGCCATGAAAACCCGCCTAAAACAGTGGGCAGGTGAGAGGCCCTCCTGGTTCCTCCTTCTGAGGAAAGACAAACAGACAGCAGAGGCCCTGGTGGGTTCTGTCCTCGGGAAGGGGCAGGGCCCGCTGAGCACACTTAAGGGTCGCTGACTGAACTGCAAGTGATCCCAGCAGAGACCAGGCCCAGTGGACAAGCTGTGTTCAGGCAGAGGGTTCTGCCACTGTGTGAGCGCCCCCCTCTGGTGGCCTGCCACCCCCTGGGGACGGGGCACCTTAGTGGGAGCTGTGGAGCCTTCCCCAGGGCTTCCTCTGGGCCCTGGTCAGCAACAGTGGCTTCTCACTTTCGTCCATGCCACCTTGTTTATGATCTGAAGGGTGACCACAGTCTGACATGACCGCAGGACGAAGCACTGCTAACAAGGTTACAGCAGGAGAAAGGTCCTCTCACGGTTCTGGAGGCCGGAGTCCATGACAAAGTGCCCTGGGGCTGCAGGTGTTCCTGGGCCCACTGCCACGGGCTCCAGCCTCTGCCCCTCTGCCCAAGGCCTCTCTCCCCCTGCGTCTCCTCGCTGGTCTTTTAGTCTTGACGTTGGATTTAGGATCGTGTAGATAATGCACCACGACAGCATCCTCACACGTGCCACAGGTTGGGAGCTGGACTCATCTTGTTGTACATGTTTTTTGACTTGTAACAGGTGTCTGAGGAGCCAATGAGGAAATGGAGTGGCTGTGAGTAAGTCCTTTGGTGGGGTTAAGGGGATGCAAACTGCGGAGCTTCGGATCTGAGATGTCCAGAGCCCACGTGCTGAAGGCCAGTCCCCAGGGCAGAGGCGTTCTGAGGTGAGGCCTGGCGGGTGGCTGCATCATGAGCGCTCTGGCCTCATGTGCCTCGTCCACTGGGGATGTCAGAGTTCAAGGGGCTGGCAGGGTGGTGCCAACCTAGGAGGTGGCCTTGGTGGAGGAAGGTCCCTGGGCGTGCTCTGTAAGGGTCATCTTGTCCTGGGCCCTTGGCTCTCTTTCTCCCCTTCCTGGCTGCCATGAGCGGAGCCCAGACCCCCCTCCAGGCCACTGTGACGGCCTACCTCCCCTCAGGTCCAGAAAGAACAGAGTGAGGGACCATGGCCTAAAACCTCTGAAACCACAGACCCAAATGAGCATCTCCTCCTCTTACTGCTTTACCTAGGAGCTTTTTCCCGGCGATGGAAAGTTAACTAACACAGGAGTGAAATGGCCCCTTTGCCTCTAGAAACCGTCACCAGATGCCCAGGGCCACAGAGAGGGAAAGCAGGGGCTCTGCACACAGTTCATGATTCATTTGGTTTTTTAACAAAACCCATTGTGTGTTCTACCCAGCCTTATTTTAACTTTTGTGAGCATAATAAAGACTTCACATAAATCATGGTAAATACAGTGCTCTTTGCTGATTTTGCAATGCCAGTAAGCCTTATAGTAACGGAATTTTGACAGTTTTGGAGCTATATTTATTTTATGGTTTTAAACAAACAGAAAAGCAGTCTTAGTTCCAGCTCTGTGCAAACAGCCAGGGACATAGTGAAGGAGAAGGAGCGGCTCCCTTGCATCCATGTTGTCCTGTTGGGTTGTGGCCCAGCACCTGACCCCCGGGGCCTGAACATGTTTGTTGAATGACTGCTGGTGAGGAGTGAGTGCAGAGGATGACTTAGGAGTCAGGGAAAGTGGTAGGAAACCTCACTAAACAGAACTTACTTCAGCAATAAGAGCCACAGGCACATAGGTGGTCTGTGCTCTCTGAAAAAAGAATGAACTTCAGAAAATTTTGGAGAAATAAGAGGCAGAATTTGGACAAGTCATGCCAGTTTCATATGTTAGGAGCCGAATCTTGTCTCACGAAATTCATATGTTGAGATTCTACCCCTGGAACCTTGGAATGGAACCTTATTTGAAAATAGGATCTTTGCAGACATAATTAGTTAAATGAGGCTGGGGTCAGGTGGACCCCTAATCCAGTATGACTGTGTCTTCATAAAAGAGCATCATATGAAAAAAGAAGAGTCCTACATAGGAAAGATGAAGGGGAGGTGCAGGGAGAATCTAGAACACAAGCAGGACCAGGGACAGCGCCACCCCCAGGGCCAGGAGAGGGGTGAAGCAGACTTCCCGCTGTCCCTGGAGGCCCGGGCCTGCCCACACCTCACTCATGGACTCCCCGCCTCCAGGACCCTTTCTGGCACACCTGCCTGTCTTGCTTGGCTCTGGTCCTGACAGCAGACAGCCTCATGGGTGGCACCAGGCATGGTGAGGTGCTTGCACCATGCAGCCCTGGCCAGGACAGCAAGTGTGCCTGAGCATGCACCCAGCACCTTCTGCAGAGGGCAATGGAGTCCTGTAGGTGCGTCACGCCAGCTCCTACCAAACCTCAGGTGAGGCCTCCTCACATGCGGAGACTCCAGGACCCTGTGGACTCACATCTCGTCCCAAACACCAACTACCACAGCCATCACCAGTACGACAGATCCTGGAACAGCTCCCACACTGTCAGTCATTCAAAGCTCGCCCCCAGAAATTCTCCAGGTCCACGTGGTTTCAGGGGACAATTTCAATAAGCACTTAAAGGAGAAAAAAGTCAATTCTGTCGATTTCCTCCAGCCAAGAGGAGGGGCAACACGGCCTAAGGCATTTTATGAAGCCAGTGCTGACTTGACGTGAGCAGTAAGCAATGGTAGAGGGTGCACATCACGCGCCAGCATGAGCGTCCGGTGGGCAATCCTGACACAACAGTGTCCCGTGGGTCCAGCAGCACCCAGAGAAGTAGACGCCATGATCAGGTGGGGCCTCCTCCAGGACTGCAAGTCTGACTCCATATTCAAACATCCATCATGGTAAGGGACCACAGTGACAGCTTAAGGAATAAGGGTCACAGTATAATGAGGTAGTAAGCATTCAGCAACATTTAATAACCATTCATGAAGTAAAGAAAAAGAAGACATGCTTAGTGAATAAAAAAAAAAAAAGAAAGAAAGAAAGAAACTTCAGCCAGCAGTACCATATGGTTCTGTTTATGCAGCAACTTGAACTTACAAAATCATAGAAATGGAAAAGGTGAGTGGTCCAGATTTGGGGACGTTGGATCAGGGGGCAGCAGTAGAGGGGAGTGGCAGGCAGGTTCAGTGCCACCCAGGCCCAAGTCTTGCCATGGTGAGGCAGTGAGGGAAGTGCATACAGGATAGCAGGGCCCCCTCTCAGCCTGGGGGTGCAAGGAGCAGGGACCTGCAGTCCCGGGGAAGAGAGGGAATGTGGAGGGCCGCTCCTTCTGCTGCAGATCTGTGACTATTCCAAAATAAGGAGTTAGACCAGAAGAAGCCAGCAAAGGCCAAAATAAACAAACAAACAACTTCAAAAAGAATCTAAGCATAGGTACCTATAGACGTGGCTCAAAAGGTAGCTGTCGGACCTAAATGGGAGGGTGCGTTTATGTGTCGGACTTTAACCATCAACACCACAAAGTGCAGGGGCCAAGAAGCCCCCTCAGCTTGAAAGTGTCCCCAGGCAGGGGACAGCGACACCAGGGAGAGAGCCCGAGAGAGGAGCAGCGCAGGGAGCAAGGGCCACAGAAGCTTCCCCGTGGAGTTTATTCCACACCCTGAAGCAGACTCCAATAAAGGAGAAGATTGGAACAGCAGGGGGTTGACACAAAGCCTTGCTTGTGGTTTTGGCTGTACTTTTCTGTGAGGTTAAACAGCCTATAATTTAGGAGGGAGAGTAGCTCAAGGACCTGCCACAGTGACCAGGCCTTCCCTGGAAAACAGAGGTGACCACATCTCCCAGAGCTGGGCTGAGGTCCACTGTGACCACTCCAGAGGCTGCAGGCAAGGATCAGGCCAGAGTCTGAGCCCGCTGGTGTAATAGCGCTGAGCTCTCAAGTGGGATGATAGAGTGGTTTCCGATTCAGGCAGGGCAGGCAAGTGTGGACATGGTGTGGGCTTGGAAAGAGAAAACGGGGCTCCTCTCCCTGCTGGATGCCCCTCTGGTGACTGGTGTGAGCTGGCTGGGCTCGGGGTAAAAGGGGTGTCAATCACAAGCAGAGGTGGACGGGTGCCCGTTTCCATGCCAACCGGGCGTGCACTGTGCGTGTCAGTGGACGTCGCAGGCCCTGTTCTCAGACATTGTCTCTTCCTGTTCCCTCTCCTAGGGTTAGATTTGGGGGAGTGGAGGCTCCCATTGAGGCAGTCCTGAGGCACACACAGGCTGCCCTGTCGAAGCCCTCCCTCCCCTGGCAGACAGCCCTCCCTACATCTTCATGGCCACATTCCCCAAGGTCACACCCCCCACGTAGCCACCCTTGCTTGGGGTTCTTTTTCCTGGACTGATGGCTGCAGAGGGCTCCAGACAAACCCCGACTTTGGCCCTTCAGGTTTTACAGAGGAGGAAACCAGACTCCAGGGCTAAGGGAACCCAAGTGGTGCGTTGATGGGTTCCTGACAACGCATCCTGACCTCCAGGGCTCTGAGCCTGCCAGTCTCTCTTCCCGGGCCCTCGGGTCACACTTGATACAGGGTAGGCAGGTGCAGGGCGTCCAGAGCCAGCAGGCCCTGAGCAGCTCTCCAGGGGAAAATGCGATGAGCAACCCCATAACACAGAGCTCATGTTTACAGAAACAGCAAGCCTACTCGAAAGGCAGGGGTGAATACTACTCCATTGAAACACAGGAGGCAACTCAACTTTGGCCTCAATGTTGTAAGGCGGCTCTGACAGATTGGAGGCTTCAGTGGAAAGCTCTGGTCAGGGTCTGCTATCCACTAACATGTGAAGGAGCACAGACCGGGCCCTGACTCAGTGGACCTGTGGGTGACTGCAACTATGCAGCCTGTGAGATACCCTGGGCCACCAGCCCAGTGGCAGCCAGGTGACTGGTGTGTTTTCTTAAGGTAGAAAGTACTGGTCATCCATAGTGCAGGAACAGCAAAGGCTGAGTTGAAAGCTTACCTAGAATGCAGCTTAGAAATAAATATAAGTGCATACATTAACATCTTTTCTCCTCTCACTGAATTAGCTCAAATCTCCATCTCCACAATAATTTGTGAGAAGTTATCGAGTTCTGCATGAAGTCCAGTCCCTCTGCGGAGCATCTCTACTTCAGCTCTGCTCTGAATGCCATGCTTAAACAGATAACAGCAAAAACACCTGAAGAAGTATGTTAGCATGTTCCCGGGTGGCTTTGTCAAAAATCACAGGGGCTGATTTGATTTGTTGGGCGTATTCCAGTTTGGCTGATATTGGCTATGTGATGTCGAGGTACTTTATGTACACCCAGAGGCCCTTTTCTGAATTACAGAGCTTTTGCAAATGCTGAAATAAATACACAGAAATGCTGAAAAAAATTAAAGAAAACATTTCCACCTCCTGCAGCTCACTTTGCAACTTGCTGCTGGGCTGAACTTGACAAATATGTAAATGTACATCCAATTGCAGCCACATGGCAAATTTCACAGGGTTTAGAGTTTCTTATCAAAAGGTGTGCAAAGGATTCTGGGCAGCAGATCAAGCCGTTGGTGCTGACATCTGAGTCTGCTCCTGTTAGCAGTTCTAAAGTAGATGTGGATAAACGAGCCTATGGGCTTCCTCTTTAGGGCTGGGCCACTGAGGGGCCACTGGGACTCTAACAGTCAGGAAGCAGCTCCTCTTTTCTAGAGCCCATGGCCGTATAATCATGGACGATGGGCAGCCTGGGCCTGGGACAGCATGGCGGACCTCCCATCTGGTGAGAGGCATGGTTGGAGTCAGCAGGCAGCCTTCAGAATCCAGGAGGGAAAGCAGCCTGCTAGCTGCCCTGGGGTCTGTGCCTGTCTCCTGCTCACTAGGGAAGAGGACGGCAGGGATGAACAAAGCACGGGACAGGAAGCCATCATGAAGCCCAGTCCAAACAGGGGATAATGTGGTACAAACCCACTGTCACACTGGCCATCACTGTGGGGTCCCCAGGGGCAGATCCTTGAGGGCAAGAAGGTATTCTGCAGAGGTGATCCCAGGAAGCCAAGGAGAGGAGTGAGGAAGAGGTAAAAAGTGGGGGAGGAAAGGGGTTCAGAATGCCCTAGTGGGCAGGCAGCACTGTGGACGCAGGGGCTGAGTCCCACTGAGGACCTCTGGTGCCCAGATATAATGTGCCCAGAGATGTCCACCCCCAGCTCAAGGAAGCTGCAGCCTTCACCCATGAACCCCTACTCATCACCTTTGGGAGGCCTCTCCCAGGGACTTAGATAAGAGTCCTCTTCAGCACAAAGCCCCCGACTTCACAGGCATGGTGAGGGTTTGGGACGCATTGATGGACACCGACGACTTCTGGTACAGGGGCTCAAAGTACAGGCCAGCATGTCTTTGCTTTCCTCCTTCTGCTCAGTCACACAGTCCTGGAGAAACACAGAGTTCTCTGGTCATCCTAACACTGGGGCAGCACAAGGCTGAAGCCTCTAAGCAGAACAAGAGTTTGGGGTGGACGCAGAGAGCAGAAGCCACCTGAGCGGCCTGGAGGAGGCGGAGAGCTCTGAGGGCTGACAGGCAGCAGGGTGCCCACCACACAGTGGGCTCCCAGCACCGATGTGTGGAATGAAGATGCATTAAGGCCCAATGAGGGGTGGGGCTATGATCCCGTCCAGTGGAGAAAGTGGATGCCCCCGGGAGGGCTTCGGGTCATGTGCAGGTGGACACTTGGAGATCCCTTCCAGAGATCTCCAAGAGATTTGCCCTGGGTCTCACACTTTTTCTTGCTGTTTTCCATGTTCTCTGTAAATCTAGTTTTCAGCTCTTTGTCTGGACCTCGGTGAGGTTTTCTCTGCTTGAGTTGGGTTGAGCCTCTTGAATAGGAAACTTGTTATCAAATTTGGGAACACTGAAGTTCTTTATTTGCCCTTCTCAACTTCTTTCTGGGGTTCAAGAGTATGTGTTTTAGCACATTCGATTCAGTATGCAATCAGTGGGCCTCCAGCACGTCTGTGTTTCCACTCTGCATACTTGATAACTCCTGGTGTTCTGAGCAACACTGACCCTGTCTTCCGCCATGTTCAACCTGCTGTCAGGTTAACACAGTGACTGTTTTCACTTCAAATACTGGACTTTCCAGCATTAGATTTTTAAGTATTTCTTTCTCAAATGACATCTCTTATCTCTTCACTCAAATCATATTATCTCCAAAGTATTTGACTATATTGATAGTATCTACTTTAAAAATCTGTTTGCTAAGTCTGACATCTGGACAATCTCACGCTGTTTCTATGGGTTGACTTACTTATTGCTTGACTCTTTGTCACATTTTCTGATTTATTTTCATGAAAAATAATTTCTCAGTTGCAGATAATGCATTTTTTAAATTTCTGGATTTTGTTTTATTTTCTCTGAAGAGTGTTGAATGATAAAGACTTTATTCATATTACATAAAGTTTGATTGTTGACTATTAAAAAGTTTAGGGTGTGATTTTGCTCTTTGTTGGAATGCATCCATGGAAAGATGAAGCTGTTTATTCAACACGCTGCACCTTGACTTTCCTGGTGCCTCAGCTGGACGCTGGGTGTTACTGTGGTCTCTTCACACTATCTCTATGGGACACCATGTCTCTCAAAACCGCTTGACCACTAATGCCTCTATTTTCTCCTCAAGCTCACAATAAAGTTTGGATATAAAATTCTGTATATATCCAGTCCAATCCTTGGTTGAAGATTCTTCTAGAGAGATTTCTGGATTGCAGACTTATATCACTTATTGTATATATAAACCCTAACTGTCCAGTTTTATAGTTTTATGGCAGAAGAGTTCATTTAGTATCAAGTTACTCTTTTATGACTGGGAAGGAAAGCAAATTCATTACGTTGTTGAAAAAATCCACTCATGAATTACTTGATAAATTTGAGTTTACATATCTGAAAAGGTTTAAAAATGTATATTCACATGAATTTCCCCAATTAAACATTACTACATTTATCTAGAGCACCTGAGGAAGGAAAGTAAGATCAGTGGACAAGTCAGGAACTTGGGGAGGAAAAGTGCAAACCTCCTTCAGGCTGTGTGTCGTCCTGGTGAGCAGGGTCCAGTCCCAGTTCAGAAAAAATTGGAATTGAGAAGGAGGCTAAAGTTGGCTTCACTACAGGCAGATGCCTGGAGAAGTGGAAAGATGTTGTTGGATTATGTAAAATGATGTTCATGGCCTAACACAGGAAGCCGACAGCAAGGTGAACACAGGTCTTCATGCAGCACATGCTCACTGGGTCTTCTAGACGCCAGGCTCTAGCCAGGGCTCTGAGTTACAAAGAAGGCAAGGGCCACGGTGTGGGCACTTCCCATGCTCACAGCATGGTGCTATGACCACATGTGGCCCTGCGTTCACTGGGCGTGGGACTCTCCCCAGGCCTGGGACGACTGGGCCCAAGGGAGGAGAGCAGCAGTTGGGAGCTGACCCAGGCAGGGCTGGTGGGACGCTGTGCTCAAGAGCAAGCTGGATGGAGGGACATGAACGGGAGCAGAAGGAATGCCTGGCAAGCCACCAGGGGACAAAATAGGGACACCTGGCAGGAGATGTCCATGTATAGTGAAAGCTGTGTGTGCTGGTCACCTCCTAAAGCCACAGTTGTCCTTTCGAGTCAGCCTTTGGCACTGCGGGGAGCAGAGACCCAGGGTACTAGCTTCTGATTCTTTCAAAAAAGAAAAGATTCTGATTTTAATAGGAGAGTTCCCAAATGTTACATACCATCCAACAGGCTGTGGCCACCATGTGAACCAAAAAGGGCACGTAGACCTCTGGGGAGCTCCCTGCTTTGAGGATTTTGGGGGAGACACAGGAGGAACTGGACTTTCTTTTCAGGTTGATGGCTTTGAGTGCAGCAGAACAGTGGGCAATAGGAGCCCAAGATGCTGCTGATGTGGATGATGAGAAAGTGCAACAGGAAAGTGTACACATTCCAACAGAAGAGATTGGAAGGAAGAGTAAGTCAACTCAGCAAGGTTCAGGGAAAGCCAGGTGCCCAGGGGGCGTCCTGTCTGGTGGCTCCTGCCCTCCTCTGTGACTGGATCAGGGGCAAACATCTGATCTGAGTTCCAAGGTCCTGAGGGCCATCTTGGTTGTGTAAAGTGTTCGCTGATTCTGAGACGTTCCCATGTCGAGGCCAGAGGCAATGGACCACGGGGTGGAACTTGAGATACTGAGGTGGTTACTGGAGACAGCACTTGTCTTGCTGAGGCTGCAGCACAGAGCCAGTGGGAGGTGGGCTGACACCCAGCAGGACCCTTCCCAAGCACATGGCTGCCTGCACACTGGCCATAGCCACAGCAAATCAAGCTGCTATCCAGGCCAGCCAGCTTCCAAATATCCGACCCAAGAAAGATCACCAGAAGCCGCAGGAGGCTGAGCCGCTGTGAGGGTTTCCGGGGCTCCTGGAAGAATCCCCACATTTTTATAGCAACTTCAGGCTACCGAGACCCTGGCCTGAGAAATCTTGCGGACGTTCACTCTGCTTTATTAGAAAGCAGTAGTTTAGGCCAGAGTGGGTGCAGGGAGGGGATCCGAAGGACCTCAGTCTCCTCAACACCGGTGACGGTACAGCTGCTTCCTACTCTGCGAGCAGACTCCCCTCCATTGACCGTAGAACTGTTTTTACTGACAACAGTCTCCCCCGTCTGCTTCTTCCAGCCTCTGCTCCCTCTTCTCGTTGTTTCTGTTGTGGTTTGACTAGCTGCAGATACGCTCGTCACTGGAGAACACAGGTTCCCTGTGTGGAGATCTCGTAGGCTGTAGGAGCACCCCCAATTCTGGCTGCTCAAGCTCCTGGTTCTTCCCTCTAGAGATGTTCACCCCACTTCCTGACTTGCTCACACCCCAGCACAGGCTGCTGGTCCGTGATGGAGGCACCCAGTGCCCACACGGCCTCCAGCGTGCAGAACCCGGGCTGCTCCGAGAGCTTCTGTCAGGCACTGCACAGGAGGGCACGGGCCCAGGAGTCGCTTAGCGCAGCGGTCTCTGCTGCGGGAAGATTCCTTCTCAATATCACGTTTTCCCTTACGACTGCCACAGGTCTTTGAACTCCATCATGACTGAAGATTTTTGGACTTTTTCCAGGTGAATTGCTTCCTGGTCTCCAGCTCCCCAAGCACACACCAAAAGCTCAGTCAGGAGAAGGTGCACGGAATGCAGCATCCAAGCTGCATCTCTCCAACATGGGGATCCAGGAGAAGATCATAAATCCCACCCTATGTCACAGAAAAATTAATAAGTAAAAATTCCTTTGGTCAGCTTTCCACGGGACTTCAAAACTCTAGTTCAAACTGCCGATAAGGTCATCCATAGCAGGAAACAGCAAAGCTAGTGCTGCTCCGGGAAGCCCCAGGCCCTGGCGTCCAGGGCAGAGAAGGGGCTTCCCCTCCATTGCTGCTGTGAGGCAGGGACTCGCTGAAGAAAGGCCACACAGAAGCTTCCGTGGTCCTGGAGAAGCTCAGCTCTGCACACACCATCGGGGGATCCCATGGAGAGGATGCTCCCAAAGGGCACCCAGCGAGAAGCCACACTCCCACTCCACCCATCAGCCCCAACCCTGCCTCCTCCTCCCCTCCAGACTCCACCTCCCACCCACCTGTCTTGGACCTGCCCCCCCAGCTCCACCCACTCCCTCTCACCGTCCCTGTCCTGTCTCCAGCTTCCCTTGTCTTGGGGAGCATTGCCTGGCCCAGCCCCTCTCTCTCTTCCATTTTTAATCTCTCCATCACTGTCTCCTTCCTCTTTCTCCTCCGTTCTGCACAGATCACCCTCTAGAATGGGGGTCTCAGAGGGAAGGTGGGAGCTTGCTCCAGGGGAGGTAGTTCTCCTGTAGTGAGTTCTGGGGACTGGTCTGCAGCTGGTCAGGGGGCCCTGCTTAGTGACCCTTTCCCCATGTCACTCTCTTCCACGTCTGCAGTGTCTGGTGCTGCCCACGGCTCCCGATCACCACGCCCGGAGCCTCTCTCGAAGCCTCGCCCCAGGCTGCCACTCAGGCTCTCCGGCTCACCCCACCCCTGGCATGAACGCACTCTTGGAAACTCAGCGTCCCCTTCAGCTTCTCCAGAGGACACCGAGCTCTTGACACCCAGCGCCCACTTCACTGCGTTCTTGCTTCTGCGGCAAGGATCAGGCTCGAGACGGATAGCATGGCTAAGTGTGTGACAGATTTCCACCCGTCTTCCAATAAGGCTCTATCCCATTTTCCAATAAAGCTGATGAAACCTGATAAAGAACGTTGAAGGAATCAAAAGGCCCCAGGCTAAGTGGAATCATATCTCCCGAAATTCCACATCAGCATCATCTATATTGGAAATATTAAAAAATTCATATATAGTGAAATGATAGATACTTATGTCACTATTTAAAAAAGTTATGCTGATGGAGCTGTCCCTGGGTCCTCATTAAGGACGTACTTTCCTGGGTGCATGAAGATGGTGTTATTGACCTGCAGGCGTGGCGGGGCATGCTCCGAGCCGTGATGGATTTGCCCTCAGCCATCTGTACCCTTCCTTTGGCCAGGGGCTGTCACTGGACTTGCATAAAATGCAAACAGGTATCCCTAGGGACCCTGAGGAGACAGGCGAGGCTGCAGAGGACCTGCACTGTGAGGAGATGTGTCGGGATGCTGGGGTGGCCGCTGCAGGAGACCTGTCCTTGCTCCTAGCCCAGTGCTTTGCTGTGTGTGTGCATTTGCCATCTGGTTCACCCACCTCCCCAGGTGGGCGGAGTTTGGAAGGTGGCTGACCTTGGCAATCGCTGACCCTCTGTTCATGCCTTGGAAGCCATGATGCTGCTGTCCTCCTCTGTCCCGCCCCACTGTGAGTACATAGAGACGTTCACTCACTTGCAGTGGCTGGAGCTGGACCTGAGTCCTGATCACAGGCCAGTGGACAGAGACCAGGTGAGGTCTTGCTCCCACACAGCCTGGATCTGTGGACTTGTATTCTATGCTAAGATCTACCAGGATCCCCATGGTCTCCCCTCTGCCTAGAGCGTGTGTCAATGTGGGCCCTCAGCTCCCAAATAAAGAAGCTGCTTCTTCTGTGATCTGTCCAAACCTGGGGCCCAGTGTTCCCCAGAGGACAGGATTGTCTGGTCTCCTGAGAGGAATCTGTCTATCTTTGTTCTCATTATCATGCTAAATCTAGAATTTTTTATTCCTGATGGCCTTTTAGAATCTCACGGTCAGCAGTCCTCTATGTATGGGATTAACAAATTCATTCAATAAGCATTTGGGGCATGGACACCAGGCATAGTTTAAGATCTTAGACATCACGAAATGAGCGTAAATAAAAGGGGCAGAGGACTTCTCCCTGCAGTGCAGGAGGCTGTGGGCAGGAGCACTTCTGGGCTCAGCTCAGCACATAGGGAATGAGCTGGACATGTCCTGTGCTGTGTCCTCTTGCAACACCTTCCTCTGTAAAACAGTGTGTCGTGAGTCAATGGTAGAATGCTCCAATTTGGGTGTCATCAATGGATTTAAGATGCATTGACCTTTTTGCATTTGAAATAAATATTATGCTGTAAGAAAATTGCAGTATAATATGCATCTCCTGGAATGTGTCTTTTGCTTGGGAAGACGTGAAGCACGAGTTTGTGTGTGTTCAAGGCTGTTGGGCACTGGGGAGGTCTCCTGGCCCTGTGAAGGTGTAATGCAAGGCCATGTTCCAGGCAAGCTTAGCACCATGTGGGGTTGAGACAGGAGAGTGGACATTTTAAAGTTTGAAGCTGAAGAGTAATTTCAGGAGCACTTTTCAGAGGTTTTGGGGTTGGGTGGTTTGAATGAAATCCCTGGGGAGTTGTTCTGGGCTGAGAGCGCTGTGGTGACGAAGGTGTGAATCAGGGAGTTGAGGTTCCTGCCTCCTGCGGAGACCAGACCCAGTATGGCATCCCAGTGAGAGGGAGGGCTCCTGAGAGTGGGAACTCAAGGCCCAGGGCACTCTGGCTTCACCGCACGTGTAGAGAGGTTTCTAGATTACAAAGAACCCAAGACTTTGACGAGAGCCTACAGCTAAAAGCTCACCCCAAAGTTACCAATCTCAGATTAAAAGACAGGCTAGATGGAGAGAGAGTCAGAGACGGGGTGGTGGTGGGGAGAGCGGGAGCCACCGGGCACATGCTGGGCTTGGGCTTCCCTGGAAGGGATGCTGCCCTCTGGTCAGGAGATAAGAGCTTTTCCTAATAAACTGTATGAGGGTGGGCACCCCACAAGCTGACCCTCTGAGACCCTGATCCAGGCACATTTGAGAATATCACAGGAAGACAGGGCGAGCCATCAACTCACAGAAACAGGGGATCTGAATTCTGGACTCGCCAGGAGTCAGAGGGCAGGTCCCAGATGAGAAGAATGAGCCATCTGTTCAGGTGGGGGATCAGGAAAAGCGCTCACTGTGGCGGAGACTCAGGACTGCAGCCCAGGGCTTGGGTGTGAGCAGAGGGGCTCCACCTCATTCTCAAAGGCCGGAAGACTCTCTTCACCAGTATGTGAATTGCCTTGAGTGTAGGGCCTCAGAGGCTGAAGGTCACCTTGTTTGGAAATGGGTGCTTGCAGGATCCAGAGATCACTTGGATTACAGTTGTCCTGAGTCCGACTGCCGTGGTCTGTGTGCTGGTCAGCTGGGCTGCTGTAACAAAACCCCACAGACTGGGTGACCCCAGAACACACATCCATCTTCTCAGTCCGGTAGCCCAAGATCAAGGGTAGCTGATTTGGTTCCTGGTGACACTCCTGGTGGTTTGCAGAGGGCTGCCTTCCATGACCTTCCCTCAGGACGTGCGTGTGAAGCCCGCGGAGCACTCTTTCTCCTCCTCTTCCTGGAGGAAGTCAAGCCCAGGATTGGGCCCCCCCGCATGATCCCATGTAACCCTGTTCATCTAAGGACTGCCTCCAACGGTCCCCAAGGGCTAGGCCTCCAGCTTGTCGACCCCATGGGAAGCAATTCCGCCCACAGCTGTCCAGAGAAGAAACAGCCTTCTGAAGACATGACCCATGAATACATTGGGGTGTTGTCACGCTGCCTGCGGGACAAGCAGACACCAGGACATTTCAGCCCCGTGCCTTTTCCCCCCCGCTGTGGCTTGGCATGTGCTAGTCAATCCTGGAGTCACCACTCGGCTTCCTGGGCAGAGGCCTGGGCAGCTCCTCCCTTGTGGCCCAGGTGGAAGACGAAGCACGTGGCTGCCAGGGGGAGTGGGAATGGAAGTGAGAGTCGGGCTGCTGCATCCAGCATCCCCTCTTCTGCAGCTTGATGGAGAGGCCCTCAGGTCCCATGTGGGTGGCTCCCACTCATGGCCCAGCCTCCCATTAAGTTCGGGACCATGTGGGTCCGCCTTGTCACTGGGAAGGGTGGTGACGTGAGCACAGAAAGCCAACAGATGGTGGTTCACAGGACAGTCTTGCTGTGGCTGCACATCAGTGTACCTGGAGGAGCCCACACTGACGAGACCCTGGGTTCCCTGTGCAGGGACACCAGTGTGACTTGACTCCCGGGTCGAGTAGCATTAGAGGAAGAGGTCACGGGGGCAGTAGTTTTGGAAATGCTCTTGAAATGTTGCTGCTTCGCTGACCTTGGAGTCTGGACGCGTCCAGTTCAGCTGTGGGAGCCTCCTCCATCAGGGGCACCACAGCACTTCTCCAGACTGGACGCTCTGTCCTAGAGACACTGCGGAGAACGTGGAGCCCGGGCTGCTGCATGCTCTGGGCCATCCTCAGGCCACGCCTGCCCCGCTTCCTGCCCAGGGTTTCCTCACACCCTCTGCTTGCCCTTGGCCTTCCTGTAGTGTGACCCCATCCTTGGCTGTGCTTGCAGGGCTCTGAGCTGTGGAGCCACCAGAACTCTGTGACCCCAGCCTGTGGCTTCTGGCCCCCGGGGCCTCTGCCCTGTAGTAAGTGAACTTCCAGAGATGCACGCCTGCTTCTCCATGTTTTTATGTGTGCACTGTAGCTGCGCATGTGGGTTCATCTGGGCACACTCACAATCGTTGACAGCGTCATTCTCTCCATTTGAATCCATAGGACCTCCCCTTCCTTCCTTTCCTCCCCCACCCCGCCCCCAGCCCCTTCTCGACTCCACTGGTCTTTTAAAAATGTCTTGATTGCTTTTCAAACTGATTCCTTATACATAAAAGTGCAGTTCACCGTGATGTATTCAGACCTGCATGGCGCGTACGTGGGTCAGTTTCAGCCTCGGCCCCCTCCCCTCCCCCATTCCCTGCCTCTCCTCCACTGTCTTCCTTTTTCCAAGAAACACACCTCTGCCTGAGAGCACAGCACAGTGGGGAGAGTGAGGCTTGGAGGACCAAGGCTTGCAGCCCCGCTGAGCTGTTGTGAGTGGGCCTCTGCTGAGCATGGGCTGGGCACGTCCTTCTATCTAAGGGAGGCCACCATCAAGTCTTTGGCCAGCACACTGACGGGCTCACTCACAGATGCTCCTTGCCTCTGCACCAGCTTCAAGCCCCACCCAAGGGGCTGGGCCAGGCAAGTGCAGCACCCCAGGCCCCACCCCACCTGCTTGCCTGCCTGTGGGCCCCTGGGTTGCGTTCTCAGGGACACTCTGCCACATGGGCAGCTGTCTGGAGTGAGGACTTGCTCAGCACTGCCCATCCAGTGCTTCCCAGCCCGGCTCCTCCAGGGGTGCACCTCCTGACTCTTCGAGCTGCCTGGAGCACCCCTGCCCCTGCCCCTGCTCATCCCCCAGGTTCTCAACTCAGTGCGCTCATCCACCCCCGGGCTCCCCTGTGTGCTGTACCTCCTGGGGATGCCAGCCTGCAAAGAGGGGGCAGATCTGAGGAACCTCGCACTCCAAGGCCACGTGCCTTGATCCACTCATTCTCATCTGTCCTGTTCAGGGTGTCCACCTGAGAGTGTGCTCAGCCACTCCAGGGCCACAGAGGGCAGCTTCAGAGCAGGACTGTCTCTACCGCCTGCCCAGCTCACCTGAAACGCCCTTCCTTACAAGGTTACTTCTCATTATGTTTCTTTCATTACGTTAAGTAAAACAAGTCAAACCCAGGTCTAGGGTCAGGTTTTCTCAACTGCGAGGAGGCTACAGAGGGAAAGAGAAAAGAAAGGTGGGGAATCTCATGGAAATCAAAGGAAGATCCATGGGTAGAGGAGAGGGCCCAAGGGCTGGGAGGTAAGGGGAGGAGTGCGGGGAGTAATATCGGCCAAACTGTATTGAGTTCAT
Organism: Callospermophilus lateralis; assembly: GCF_048772815.1. NCBI lineage: Eukaryota > Metazoa > Chordata > Mammalia > Rodentia > Sciuridae > Callospermophilus > Callospermophilus lateralis. The sequence continues at coordinate 162,993,313 of NC_135309.1, forward strand.
GTGTGAGTATGTAACCGCCAACCACTATGATGTATGAGTACAACGTATCAATAAATATATGGGAAAATATTTTTTTTCCAGAGAATCACAGTGATAAAGTACATCTGCTCCCTGGGAGAGCAACACGGGACCATGATGTCTTGGTCATTGGCTGTCCTGAGCACTGGGACGTGGAGTTTTGGGGTGAGACGTGTTTTAGTTGACGATTGCTGCTGTAACAAGTGCTCACAAACTTAGTGACTTAGAGCACACACACGTGGGACCTTAAGGAGCCAGAGTCAGAAATGGATCTCACGGGGCTGAAATCAAGGTGCCTCGGGGCTGATCCGTTTCTGGGGGGTCCGGGGGATGGTCAGTTTCCTTGCCTTTTCCATCTGCCAGAGCCCATGCATGTATTCCTGGACTGTGGCTCCCTCCATCTTCCAATGGAGGATGCCAGCAGGGGGACATCTTAGTCTCTCTCTGACTCTTCAGACTTGGGCCTCCTGGATAACCCAGCAGGACCTCCATCTCAAGGTCAGCTGGTCAGCGAGCTGACTTCCACCCACAGCCACAATTCCCTTTGCTCCTAACATGTCCCCAGGTCTGAGGATGAGAATGGACCTGTTGGGAGAACTCATTCTGCTGCTGTGTGCAGGGAGTGGGGAGAGGCCCAGAAGGAGAAGGGAAGGAGCCCAGCTGAGCAGCTGCTTGCAGCCTCGGAGACGGCAGAACCCCTAGTGCAGACACCACCACCCCTTACCCTGGGAAGTCCTTTCCTTTTAGGTATCATCTTCCTGGGGAATCCCACAGAAGCCTGGCTGGAAGGGACCACGTCACTATGGGAATCAGTGTGGTGGCACTGTCCCAAACAGACCCCCGGCACAGGTGGGACTCATGTTATCCTAATCCATCCTCTGTTGAAGCCTGGGAGCTCAGCAGAGCTGAGCAGCTGGCTGGCCTCCAGGGCCACCTGCAGATCCTGCCCCAGGACAGGCAGCACTCACACTCAGGCAGGGGGACACAGCCTCCTCCAACCAGCAAGTGTGAGCTCATAGGAGGCCTAGGAGGCTTTCGGGGAAGGAGTCTGTGCTCTGCTCCTTGGCTTTGGATGCACCAAGCACAACGCATGCAGATCACTACCCCACAGACGTTTAAAACAGGACTTCCTCTAAGGCAAAAAAATCTAGGAAACATTTTGTTTTCTTTGTTTGGACACAAGTTTCAAATGCATTTTAGTCACAGTGGTGCCATTGCTGGCCTCTTGTCAAGTAGATGTAAAGGAGTCACCAGTCACAGGTGAATCTGAAAAGAACAGACAGGAGTAATGAGACAGAGGGAAGGATTTGAAAGAGGCTTCTGAGTTTCTCAAAACTGCCAAATAATTCCAGGATCAATTCTGAACAAATTCATATTTAATTAATACTTGACAAGTTGTTGCCTACATTCAATTATTGATGTTAGCAGATAATACATGTACTATGTTACTTAATAATATCATCGATATAAAATTATACTTAATGACATTAACTCAGGGTATTATTTGCACTGTTATTCAGGGACTATATGCCTCTGTGTCTGATGTGTGAATTTAAAAGTGAAGGTGCTGGACAACTTGACCATTTGTCTCTCACTGTCTGTTAGACCGGTGGCTGTTGGTGAGCAGGTGTGCTCCATAAATACCTGTATCTACCTATCCACAGAGAGAGAGGATAAGGTGTGGACAGACAGATGGACCCAGCACAGCCCCTTGCCCTGGGCCTGTGGATTGTCCAGGAGAGCTCAGAAAGAACCAACCTATGACTGCTGGTGAAAGGGGTCCTGGGATCTTGGGGAGCAAAGCAGACTGAGAGTGCTTGGTGTGGGGGAGATGCCTATGGGTTGGACCTTTGAAGCTGGCTCACCCAGTGAGCAGCCATGCGTGAGGAAGGTGTTGTGGGTAGGTGGGCACCTTGCAGGCAGGCAGAAAGGTGTCCAAGTCCCACCAGTTTTCAGGAAGGAAGCAGTCTGTGCTATCCTGAGCCACCATCTTAGGTGTAGAGGTCCTGTGTCTAGGAGAACCGAGCTACTGGGGCAACTCCACCATTTGTCTCTGGCTGTTATACCAGTGACAACGCTCGTGTACCCAGTGGACCTGTACTTACCAATATGTATTGCTACAATTAAGAAGGTTAGCATCATCCGAAACTTATGGCAGTTCTTTCCCCACTTTTGAATGGTCCTGTTCTACCTGCAGTCTCTTGCCTTTTCGCCAGTGCTTTTGGGGTCCACATTGCCGTATGGGATGATATGGCTGGGGCGGAGGGGATCCGTTTCCCTGCCTCCCCAAACAGCAACTTTTAAGTCAAGAGAGTGTCCGTAGGGAGGCTCTTGTGATGAGATAATATCCCCCAAAAGCAGGAGACACCAAAGTCCAGTTAAAATGCCCACTGATCTTTTCCTGGGATCCACACCAGAGCCACTTAGGCTACCCCACATGTCCTGACAAAACCTTGGCAGTTTTCCCCTATAAACTAAGCATAAATTCCATGGGAGATGACAGATTACTTCAGATACCATGCAAGCAAGCCCAGACAATAGCGTTAGCCATGACTGATTACCTCGCAGTAACCCACTTTATGTTAAACGCATTCTTGCTCTCAGGCCCACCACTGTAATCCTGTTCTTCTGCACTCCCTGGCCCTCTGTGGACTAACCAGGTTCCTTCAGTAATGATTTCTTTTCTATTGTATTGTTTTCTGCATAATCAAGTTGGTAGGTGGGGGTTTGGGTGACACGGCCATCTGTCAAGTTCATTTGCTCTGAAAATGCAAGAAATCATGGCCTCTACAACTTGGGGCTACTGCTCTAGGAGGAGAATGTCAGCTCTTACCCTCTGCTGTCTGTCTTCTTGTCCCTCCAAGTCACTTTTTCCCTACCCATATGAGGCACGTACCCTTCCTCCTACATGATGGGCTGTTTACATATTTGGGTTCTTTTAGGAGGGAGAAAGCCTTTCCTCCCAGTGGCTTGTCCACCTGTATTGAGATTTATGCCAGCAATCCAATTAAGGGATGTGGCTAAGGTGGAGACTAATGCACCTGTCTCGGGCGTGAAGACGCTGCCAGGGCCACACACGAGTGGCTCCCCTCAGGCTCCTGATGGGCAGGAGACACCAAAATCCAGTTAAAATGCCCACTGTTCTGCTCACGTCTGCCTAAGGGAGAGCGCTGGGGAGGAGGGTGCCCCGAGGAGAGGGAGGCCGGAGGCTGCTGCTCACTTCCTTCCTGGAGTGAAGAGCTGTGGGCTCTGGCCTCATCGGATCTGCGGAAATCACACACTGATGCCTCATCCAGGCGGAGAGAGATGAGCGTGTGAAACACAAAGGATGCTTTTGAAATTGCAGGTTTTCCCACTTAAAGGAAATAAAAGAACTTAGGAACATTCTGTGGGTTTCTGTTTTTAAAAGGGATGATATGAATAAAATTAAAAGCTGATAATGGGAAAAATTCTCTGAGACCAGTAACCTTTCTGAATTTACAAGCTATGTTTAAAGGTTGTCGTCAATAATAGGAATTTGCTTGATGTTTTATAACACTTTTGCCGTTATCTGAACTGTCTCCAGAGATAAGTGGGACTGATTGGCACAGGAAGCTGAACACCTTGCCCCTGAGTCTCAAATGTACCTGAGAAGGGGACACCCATGCCCAGATGACAGGCATGGTGCAAGAGCTCGGGCCTCGGGGTGCCTCAGAGGCCCTTGTATTGAGGTGAGTCCTCAGCCTGGCACTTCTGGGAGGTGGTGGAACCTCCAGGAGGTGGGCCCAGCAGGAGGCCTCCAGGTCCCTGGGGGTCTGCCCTTGAAGGGGATGGTGGGCCTAGTCTCCTCTTCTTTTTCTTTTGCTTCTTGGCCATGAGGTGAGCAGCTTTGTCCCACCCAGGCCCAAAGCAGCAGGGTCGATCACAGTCTGCAACTTCCAAAACTGTGAGCCCAAATTGCCCTTTTCTCTTTGTAAATTGATGTATCTCAGGTATTCTCTATCAGGACAGACAGCTGGCCCATGGTCTCTTCCTCTGTGTTGAAGAGGAGCCCCCCGGGCAGCCGACAGGGCAAGGTCTTTGGCCACGGCCTCCACCTCGAGAGCTTGCACATGGAAGCAGTCTCAGTGAGCAGCCCTGCAGGTAGGGAGCACTCAGCCGTCTCTTCTGTGTACAGAGAGAGAGAGAGAGTGTGAGGATCTGGCTTGTGTCATCGTGGAGGCTGAGACCCGAGCCCAGCACCAGTGGATGGAGATGCAGGGGAGTTGTGAGTCCAGGTTTCACTCCCCGTCCACAGGCAGGAGGAGGCCAGTGCCCACTCAGCGGCAGCCAGGAAGAGAGAGAGCCATCCCGCTCAGCTGTGTTCTCCTCCAGCCCACCTACACGGGGAGGGCCGTCACTCTACGCTCATCAGGTGCTAACCCTCTGGAAACACTCTCTTGGGTGTACCCCAAATTCAGTCCAGCATCGGGGAACCTAGGCCTGTCCAGATGACTCCTAAAACTCACCATGGCAGGTGACATCGTCCTGGTGGTCTGTGTGTGGATGCCAAGGGCACCGTGTCTTCCTTCTCAGAATGAGAGCACCTGGGCAGTCCCAGGGGGCCTCCAGCCCCGGGAGCCATCCTTACAGAAACCATCTTACCGAGCGACGCTGCTGCGAACAGGGAAGGCAGCCAAGCAGGGACAGCAGCTGTGCTCATCGGGAAGAGAGCCCCGAGTCCCTCACAGAGGAGGGAGGACTGAGGGCAGCTGCCCTGGGGCGCAGACCCCGGTCTTCTACTCAGTGGACAGAAGGCACCTGGCCCAGGCCTGGTTCCACGCACGAGTGACATGTGTGTCTTTCCTTGAAAATGCGCTGCCTAAAACCCAGACTGCGGCCAGAGGAGGCGTGTCTCAGAGGTGGTGTGACTCGGAGGCTCTTGGCTCATCCTCAGTCCTTAAAGGGAGCATGAGAGGGTTCCTGGAGTGGATTTGCGAGGCACTTTGTGCTCTTGCAGTAGTAATTGCTGGGTTCTCCCAGCCTGATTCTGCAGCAATAGAGGTACTCCTTTCAGTTTTTCTCCCAAAATAAACATCACTCACACACACTGGTGGTTTTCAGAATCCACTGCAGAAAGAGCCGCGAGGGAAAGAGCTGAGAGGACCCAGGCAGTCCTAGATGAGGGAGGCGGCCGCCTATCCACAGGTTTTGCACCAGGTTCACTGACCTGGGACCCCAGTGGAGGGGGGTTGCCACACGGCAGAGAGAGCTGCCCCGCTTGTCAGGGCCAGGCTTGTCTAGACCTCCGACTTGTCTGGACAAGCCCCTGCTGGTTTCCCAGGTGAATCCACAGAGCTGGCCATGGAAGTTCTAAACCATCGGAGATGGGGCAACCTCACAGCAGGCCCTGGACATTCTTTCCGCGTTGCAGAGAGGGAGCCTCAAGGCCTGCCGGGCAGCAGCGCAGTGTCCACCGATGGCCTTGCCAAGGTATCTTCCTGAAAGCTGTGGAGTCCTGTGGAGGGGCGTGTGCTACCCTCCAGAATGTTCTCCCTCTGGCTTGTGGCTTCACAGAGATCCTTTTGGGTTCCAAGTCTTACTCTTGTCCTGGCGAGTTCACTGGTTGACAGCGAATAGCTAATAATTCACAGAGAATGTAAAAGAGGACAGGCCATGGCTGCTTTCCAAGTGTTTTTGAACCTGCAGACACATCTAGGACCATCTATAAAGGGGACGCAAGCTCAGGTGGCCTGCAGCCGAGCCTCTTGAGGGAGGAAAGCGGTGCCCTTTGAGACTCCCAGATCCTTTCAGGCCTGGCACAACCGACCCACTCCACGTTTTCCAAACTGGACTATGAGGTGTGTCTCCCCGTTTCCTGACACAGTGTGTCCTTGCCTCTTGGTCTCCTTGTGCCTCCCCTTGATTGACAGGTATGCACATTTGTTTAATCCACAAGACCCGCATTGATGAGCTTTGCTCCCGGGTTGTCATTCAGGAAATGCTGGATTTAGGTCATGGTCAATTGAGGGAAAATAAAGTCAATTAACTCTCTCACCCCCAAAGTGCTCTCACTTCTTACCCTGCCTGCTTTCCTTCACATTCCCTTCCCCGCCAGGTCTTCCTCTGGAGTGCGCCAGGCACTATGGAAAGACGCCGGGTAGGCTGGAGTTATTAAGTCACTACCTAGCACCAAGTTCCTGCATCTCCAAGCACTGACTGCTCCAAGCTTCTCCCCGTCTAAGGTTTTCTCTTGCTCCCAGGAGTTTTTAATGTTCCTCTCATCCTCTTCCTTTTCTTGTCTCCCAGGAGACTACAAATTGCCTTTGAAAGGCCACATGTTCCATGCATCTGTCCCCAGAGGTCTTAATGCACTTGCTTGGCTAATTAGGAGTGGACCTGGAACATGAAGGTCTAGAACTGAGTCACTGCAGCCCGTGTGACTGCTCACGGCCACTGCAGCCACCACGCCACCTGTCCTCTGCAGTCCCACACTTCCACGGGTGCCCCTCAGTCTTTTAGGTAACACTCCTGAGAGACCCTGCAGAAGCGGCTGAGAAGCAGCCGCTTGAGGTGAGCCTCTTGCTTCTCCCCAGGCCCAAGACAGTCTCAAAGTGGGAGGGGAGCCTGACCCCGAGCTTAGCGGAAATTGCCCAAGAATGGCCGGCTTGTGGGTCCTCTCTCTATGAACATCCAGCCCTGGTGCCACCCCAGCTCCTCTTGCGTGGTGAGTCCCAGAACCCTCAATTTATCTTTAGCTTAGGGTCAGACATTCATGTGCTGAGCACAGGAATTTTTGTCCTGTGATTTATAAATAATTGAAAATAGGACAACACCCGTGGAAGACTTTTCTGGCATCACCGTGTGCCTGTGCTCTGCCTGGACTCCCACTCCCTCCCCTGCTCAGGAGGACACTGTGCTCTGAGGGGACAGCGAGAGGGGATGACCAATATGTCCTCCATGTGTGGCTGCATATGCTCTATGTGTGGCCCTGTGTACAGCCTACGTGTTGCTAGGTGCAGTGGGTTCAAGGTGACCCCCGAGAGTCACACCCAGCAGGCCCTGTGCCCCCAGCGTAGTGGATATACTCAAAGACCTTGAGCTGAGATCACCAGAGTGAATGGCTCCAGTCCCCAATCTCAGTGTGCCACGAGGTCTACAGGGAAGGAGGCAGGCCTCCATGTGCCTGGGCAGTAGGTCCTGAGCAATGGTAGCACTGTTGGGACAGGTGTTGGGCTCCATGGCCTCCAGCTAATTGAAAGAGACCTGAGACCTGGACACACAGGGCAGAAGGCCACATTGAAAATGGGAAAAGAAACCATGTGATGTGGCCACAGCTCAGAATCACGCAGGAGCAGCCTCAGGTGACACATTAGCAGGTCACTGAAGCCCCTGGAGCCCCAGGACCTGGAAGAGACAAAGAAGTCTCCTGCCTCAGAGCCTTCAGAGGGCGCAGCCCTGGGGCACCTGGGCTCCAGACTTGGCCCCAGAACTGTGAGAAGATAGATCCTGTTGTTTTAAGTCACCCGGCCTGTGGTAGTTCGCTACGGCAGCCACAGGAGACTTGTAGCCCCATTTCATAGAATAACTGGGATTCTGTGGCTCACTTGCCACTATATTAAATATGGTCTCCAGGTCGAGCTTGTAGATTCCTGCAGAGCACCTCCACCTTCTTCCTGCAAAGGCCCCCTGGCCTCGGCACCATCTTTTCAGAAAGAGCTGGTTGGGACCCCTGGGAAGATTATAGCTGTGCCCATCAATCATGAGTCCTCACCCAGTGCCATGCCCGTGAACCCACCCCAAACACACCACTCACGCGCTGGCTCTGCCCATGTCAGGCTTAACAACCCTCACTACACTCGGGGACTCTGTCACCTTGGACCTTAAGCAGGGTGAGACTGGCTGCTCATTCACTGGCCAGGTGACAATCCCTGAAGTGCAAAGAGCCCGCGTAGCTCAGGGAGCTCTCTAGAAGAATGGAACTTGCTGGACAAGAAGTGCGAGCCCTGGAGGTGCATGATGGCTGGGAGATGAATCCCTCTGCACGCTGTGTGAGGCCTCACCCCTGCAGCATCCAGGCCAGCACCGGCCACCCACCTCCTGTCACCTGAGGCTGCTCTGCGTGCTGACGGGCCTCACTCCTGAAGGAAGAGGCAATCACAGCCCCCTGTTTCCTGTCCTCAAAGCTACCATCTTCATGATGCTGGGCCAGGTGGGCCCATCCAGTCTCAGTGGCCACGTCCAAGCCAGGCTTGTCTGACACATTAGCAGGTCAGTTCCCTTCAGAGCGAGTGGCATGTGGCCGCCCTGCTTTTCACACCTCTGCCTCACTCTGGGGAGCAGAACCTGCAGGATGAGATGCAAAGGGTGTGAAACTAAAAGTCACGGTGGGGACTCCTCGCGCCCCAGGGGCGACAGGTTAAGTGCTAGATCTGAAGGAATAAAACCGAGACAGAGTTTTCTTCCTAGCACATGCTGACTTTCAGTTGACTGTTCTTAGTGGGATGAGGCCATCGGGAGAGTTTGCTGCAGGTCTCGGGGAGTCAGGAGCCGGGGAAAGAAGATTAGAAGAGGGCACTGGAGGCTATTTTTGAGTTTCATTTGGGACCAGCCTAGCCGATTTTCCTCTTCAATCCCGTGCCTGTTGAATCTAGGTGCAGAAGCCTCTGGCTACCTGCAAGCAGGTGCTGTGGCATCTCTGGGTGACCCTCTGGGAGGAGAAGCACACCCAAAGCCACAATTGTCCCTAAGCATGTTTTGTTCAGCTTCCTGGTAGAATATCTGCTCGGAGTCCCTGACTTCTGGCAACCTCCTCTTGGCTTCCTATCTTGTAACTCTGGGAGATGTTCACTAGTAATTTTGTCAGAAGAAACATGTGCCTTTATCTTTCTGGCACTGGGAGTGTCAAATCCCCAGAGCCCAGTGGCCACTAGATACTCAGTCCTCTCTGGAGGGCTTTGCTGAGGGCGGCCCAGGCTATCAGGTGGCCTTTGGGCTATGGGGACATTGTTTAACTCCATGGGCCTCATGCCACGTGCCACATTGTGCTGTCTCCTGCATGGAAGTCAGGTGAGGCTCTCCAACTGCCCAAGTGTGTGTGGGCTGGAGCTCAGGAGAAAGCCAGGAAAAGCAGAGCATGAGGGGTTGTGTGTGCAGGACGAGTGTGTGAAGGTGTGTGCAGGGTTATATATGCAAGCTTGTATGTGAGTGGAGCTGTATGTACAAGTGGTGTGTGCAAAGAAGAGTGTAGGACTGCATGTGTGCCCAGTGTGTGAAAATGTCTAGGTGCAGGCTGTGCATGCAGGAGGTGTGTGCTAGGAATGTGCAGGGGTATGCATTCAGGGATATGTGTGCAGAGTGTGTGCAAGAGTGTGTCCACAGGGGTGCACGTGCAGGGGTACAGGTGCAGGGATATGTACATGGGTTTGTGCAGGGGTGGGCATGCTGGGGTGCATGTGCAGGGGTGTGTGCAAGGGTGCGTCCATGGGGTGCGCATGCAGGGGTACAGATGCAGGGATGTGCACATGGGTTTGTGCATGAGTGTGCCTGCAGGAATATGTGTGCAGGGGTGTGTGCAAGGGTGTGTCCACAGGGATACACATACAGGAGTAAGGTGCGGGGATGTGCACATGGGTTGTGCAGGGGTGGGCGTGCTGGGATGCTTGTGCTGGAGGCCATGTCAGCGCAATAGAGGGAACCCAAGTCCTGTCCAGGTGACTGCTGTGGCACCCAGAGATGCCCTCTGTGACTCGCATGCCTGAGAAGGGTCACGTCTGCTGGAGGGCTGAGCGGAGATATTGCCAAGGCGGAGGCTGCCAGGTTCTCCAGGTGGATGGAGTGGAGCTGCATTCATGTCCTTGTTTATGGCTGATGACTGTCTTTAACGCTCCATTTGAGACATCCCTGGAGCTGGCTCATGCACTGTGGAGGATGCTTTTCCTAAGAGGGCCTCAGAATGAAGGACATGTTAGTGAGGTGTCATCTTGGCCAGGGCACATGCCCGTGCACAGCTCCTGGCACCTGAGTAAGGTCTCTGTCCTGCTCTACCCCACAGGCACAGCTGAGATTCTGCCAGAGACAATGTGGCCTGACCATAGGAGCCACACCAGGGTGGGGTCAGCAGACAGCAGACCGCCCTGCACCCACTTAGGGTCTGAGATTGAGGCCTGCTCTGCTCAACAGTGTCCCCGCCCTTGCCTGGACCAGACCTGGGCTGCCTGGAAGGAGACAAAGCCGGGGCTTCTGTCCCCTCTCTTTGACAACACCAAGGAGAAGGTCTGGTGAGAATGCCAGAGACACACCTGGGGCCAGGGTCACGTGTCACCTGGACACCAGGGAAGAAGCCTTCCATCACTGCATCCTCCACCTGAGGGCCAGGGCACCTGCTTATAGAGACGGCCTCCCTGGGCAGTGCTCCCCACGTGGACAGCTCCTGACACACTTCCTGCTGACACATCCAGGAAGCCTAGGGCCTGGGGCTGGACGGCTGGCCAGGTCAGTGTGCTAAGTGGAAACACACTGTACTTGACATACTCGGTTCGAAATGAAAGTCCTTAGACTCATGGGGGCTGTTTCCAGGGAGGTGACGAGATATCAGGAGGCCCCTAGCAGAACAGGCTGGTACATACAGTCGGAGGGGTGGGCTGGCTCCTCCCTGAACAACCAGTTTCCTTTGCTTATTTGTTTATTTATTTTTTTTAATTTCAAGGTCTTTGCTTTTCGTTTGTCCTTAAGAAGATGGTCAGTCAAATCCAAAGTGGTGCCAACATCCTCTAAGAGCCTAGGCACCCGCTGAACCCACCACAGTGCCTGCCTAACACCCGGGCCTTTGGGCGCATTGATCCGGCCTGGCTGAATCCCCTAGATCAGCACCTTCCAGAGCTCCGCTCAGCCTGTGTTCTAAGAATAACATGGCCATTTATAACCAAGGCACCTTCCATTGTTGTGTTCACTCTTTTTAACAGGCTCAGCCTCGGGGGACTCCCCGCTGGCTGAAAGGAAGCTCCCTCAGAGAGCAGCGCGGTCTCCAAGCATCTAGAAATCAGCAGCATCTGTAGTGATTTAGGGCAGGGAAGATGGCACTGCATCTATACAGCATCTTCCCCGCAATGTCTTCAAATACCTTGTTCATCCTCAAGACAACTCCAGAAACCTCAGGCGGAAGGGGTGCTGTGGGCAGGTGGGGCAGGCGACCCAGGGAGCGTGGGAGGCCACAGGGGTCAGAGGGTTTCCTAACACCAGGAAATCCCTTCTGCACCTCAGGGTTAGTAAGACCGCGCCTGGAGCTGGTCAGGAGGAAAACTGATCACTGGGAAACAGATCAGCCATCGGGGCCCTGCCTCGGGAGGCTGCTTTGGTGCTGCAAAAAGCTGTTTTTGGAAGTCCCTCTGCCCCTGCTCTGGGGACCAGCCAGGGCTAACTGTGCACTCAGCCGGTGATGGGTGCTTCCTGAGTATCTTTGACCTGAACTTCACTGCCTTCCGAGAGCCTGCAAGGTGTAGGGCACAGAGGGTGACCCACGTGAGCATGGTCCCCACAAGGGCCAACACTCTTGTTAGAAGAATGGATCAAATAAAATGAAAATGCCAATACTCTAAAAAAAGTGATAGAGACCCAGAGTGTAGGAGGCCCTAGTGAGCAGTAGTCGGCCTGTCCTGGAGAGGAGGCTCTGCTGGACCAGGAAGAAGATGGCGCAGGAGACGGAAGGAGCTGGAGGCCATTGAGCACAGGAAGACGGCCACCCCAGCAAGCCTGGTGTAGGAGGGGGACGTGATTTAATGATTTGAAGTGGAGAAATCCGTCAGCAATGAGAATTACCAGTGTGGTCCAGGCGGTTTAAAGATGTTGGCCATGAAGAAGTATCCATGGCGTCTGCAGGACGGAAGTCCAACTTGGCAGGTCCACCTATCCTCTCTAAGGTGCCCACCTACTGGAGTGACCTTCAGGTACAGTAGGCGAGAGACCCAGGTGCTTTGTCTCCGCAGTGTGGCCAGAACATCCCCACTGCTGCTCTGAGACCAGCGTGCACAGGAGGCTGCTCAGGGCTCCAGGGCAGGCCAGGCCGGGAGCCCAGATCTCATCCTCGTCCCCCAGTCCAGCCCTGAACCTCAGCAGTGGCTCCGACCCACAGGACCTTATTGTATCATCTGTTAAAGTGAGTGTGCCGGGGTGTGGCATACAAGTGACATTTAATAAGATGGCTGCCTCCCTCTGCCCTCAGGGCCAGATGCCGGGACATCACGGGTCACACACTTTCAGGTGCACGTAGCTGTATCTGCCGGCTTGAGGTGAGACTCCTTCACCACCACTGTCATCACCATACACCCAGAGAGCCTTTGTAGACCTTTGAAATTATCCCCACCCATGAAATTTTAATGGCACATACACTGTCTATCTGGGGATCATATGTAAACCCGTGTTTGATTAATAAAAAAAACTAAGACAAATTTCCACCCTCTCAGGGAGCCATGGGCCTTGCTAAACACGTGTCACGTCACCTTGGACCCAAGGTGAAATTACCTGCCACCTTAGTAAGATAAACACCCCGCCACCTCTCAGATGAAGGGCACAGCGCCCTTGGGTCTTGTGGTGCTGCATTTATGGAAGCCCGCTGGGTTTGCCGATGGCAGCACAGCCCAGGAGCCCACTCAGCCCAGAGGGGAGGCTGGGGAAGACCTGGCCTCCAGGAGCAGGGGTCAGGGCGTGTCTGAGGAGACGGCTGGGCAGGGCCCCTGGTTTGGTATCTCAAGATTGAAGCCCCCCCGTGGGGTCTTGCATTATGTCGATACCAAGGAGACAAGTGACTTCTCAGCAATGTGGGACATTTTTCTTTGCCATAAACAAACTGCTTTCTCTATATCATAGACGAGGAGCAGTGGTAAGGATAAAAGGCCAGTGTGTTCCTGCCGCACATCTCCCAAGTCTCCTGACCAGGCAAGACGAGGCGGCCCGGGGCTCCGGGAAGCTGAGAGAAGGGCAGGTCAGGCCCTGGCCTGGCTCCTCCCTTCCCCCTACAGGAGGGAAGCCCCAGCCAACCGCTGCTCGTCTCTGTTCAGGAAGTGAAGGGGCTGGGGACACTGTGAAGGAGGCTGGGAGCTTGCTAGGCCTGGGAAGTGTCCAGAAGGGGTGGGGACAATTCCCAGTGGGTCAAAAGCACTAAGGGTACAGAAGCAGGTGGTACCAAAAGTGAGAACACGCCAGCAAGCGGTTCATTGCACACAGCTCCTCTGTGAACTGCTGTGGAGAGACAGGCCTGGGCACGCTCCCCGAGCCCACGGTCAGCCTTGCTCCTCCTCCCTGCACATGGGCAGCCTGGGGCAGAACAAGGGATGTGCCCTCTCGGCCATGGCACCTACGGCCTGGTGCCGGAGTAGGATCCGAAGCCCTCACAACAAACAGCAAATACTCAATGGTGGAAACAAAGTTAGCGCATGAGAGATGTGTCCTACCCTCCTGCCCCAATGGATGGACCTTCACAGCAGCCTGCGGGGCCTCAGCATGGAGCTGCGGTCTGCCACATGCACAGCGGAGGCACGGCTTCGTTACTGTGGTGGCCTTGTGCACTTCCTGCAGTCCTGCACATGAGCAGGCCAAGTTCGAGTCATGCCAAACTCTGCAGCTCACAGCTGTGTGACATCAATAGCTCACTGTCCTTGCCTGCATTTTTGGAGATTACTGGTGACACTGTGCCAATCAACATGCCCCAAGGATGCCAGTGTCAAACAGCCACAGGAAGCCAGGACGTCCTCATCCATGCCTCCGGGCTGGAATCACATGATACTGGACGTGCTCCTCGGCAGCCATGTGCAACTGGGGCAAGGAGTGCACACCTCTGGAGCCACCAAAGGGACCACAGACCGGGAGGAAAGACGGAGCCACTCCCAGCTGCCTACGAGGAGCCTGCACCTCAGGCATCCAGCAGAGAAGAGCGGGTAACCTCTCCAACATCGGCCCAGCCACCAAGCACTCCGCAGGCCCACTGTCCCTGTCCTCTGGTCAGTGTCCCCCTCTGGTACCCGTGTTGCACAGCCCACAGGATGCCCTGAGGTGACACCTGATGAGGGAGGAAGAGAAGACTCCTAAGCAGGAAGCCCTGGTGGCTGAAAATGCACAGAAACGCTTCCCACAGTTGAGGGAGGAGGGTGACATGACAGGCTGACCAGGCAGAGTCCAGTGTGAAAAAAGAAGAGCCTGTCAATACAGAGGGCCCCAAGCTTCCCCCGCTCCCTCTGGCACCCACATAGACTCGGGAACAGAGAGCTTTTTCCCAGTGAGGATGCCTCGGAGCAGCAGAGGGGAGAGGAAGCCCAGGGTGGAGGCAGAGAGGAGGTGGGGGCCGTGCAGCAGCACAACATGCTGCGACCCCACCTCCCCACCTGCAGACCACAGCGTCCCGCCCAGAGCGTGAGCCTCTTCGGGAACAGGGACTCCACAGTGATGACGTGGTGCTGAAGTCGTGGAGTTTCCTCTCCTCTACCAGGTGAGTAGAAGGGAGCTCCCTGGTATTTCCTGAGAGCTGTGTGGAGCTGGAGGTGCAGGGCCCACCACTGCATTCCTTCCCAGTGAGTAAGGGACCTGGTCTGGCAGAGCACGGCCACGCACCACCACCCCCGGCAGCTGAGTCCCTGCGTGCACTGGGCCTGGGGAGGAAGCCCCTCCATGATGGGCCGACGCGTCTGGACGGCGGCTGCAGGACAGGAAGACTGTGAGGTGAGCTAGGACTCAGGCCAGGCCTAGGCGGGGACAGGGACCCTGGGGCCCTCAGGACCAATGCCGGGCCCAGGACTCCACCCTCTGCTCTGGTTCAGCTGCCACAGGGCTGTCCACCTTGAGGCTGCACCTTGTTCGGAGTTTGTGGTCCATTTCCAACCCCTTCCCTGGTGACAGTAAGCAAGCATTTGGCAGGCAATTCTGAACAAATCTAAACAGGGTGTTCATGGTGGTTTAAGTCACATGTTTCTGATTCACCAACAAACTCACCCGAAATTTTGCCAACCACACTATAGACGTTATGCAGCTCTTTAAATGTTCTGAGCACTTACCATCTCTCTCTCTCTCTCTCTCTCTCTCTCTCTCTCTCTCACACACACACACACACACACACACACATACACACACACACACACACACACACACACACACAATGACAACAATAACAAATTCCCCAAACACAACACGGATAGGGAAAGCCCAGCTTCGCTTCCCACGTGTCCCCAGGCCAGGGTGCAGTGTTTCCCTCCTGCCTGGTCAGGCCTGCATGGACCTCGCCATTGGGCACTGACCCAGGAAGCTATCTCCCACGTCCCCAGACTGTGAAACGGGAGCCACACATGTGGCATCTTCCCGGCTGCGTCGTGCCAGTTTGAAGGAGGTAAGTCCCGGTAATGGAGGGTTGTCGCATCAGTGGTAATTACCACATAACCCACATAATTCCCACCTCCTCTGCTCTTTGTTTGTGGCATGTGGGGAATTCCCTGGTACTTTCTGTTCATTAAATCATTTTTAACTCCTGTTAAAAGTGATCTGGAACAAGACCTTGCAAACATGCCCACCTGCTGCCCCACCTGCCCACCAGCTTGGTGTGACGCTGTTCATCTGTGGCCCCGCCTGCCCGAGCTGAGGTGACCCCAAACTCTGTGCTCCACTTGCCCTCTCAGGCCATCCTGCAGCCCACGTGCTGCTTCCCTGGGACCCAGGGGACTCTGCCAGAGCTCAGCAGCTGGAAAGGGCACACTGAGGATGCCCTGCTCACAAACCCTGTTCCTAACAGGCCCGCCCTACGTTTGTCTCGATTCACGGCATCAGGCACTCGGGGGGCTCCTGCAGCTTTTCGTGCCAGCAGCTGTGAGCGCACAGGGCCTCCAGGTCTGGGTTCATGGGTTCACACCAGCCACAGAGCAGAAACCCACCTGGGGCAGGTCCTGAGGCTAGAGCTTGGCGGAGCCAGGAGTGAGGTGTGGTCAGCCAGGGGTCAGGGAAGGTGCCCAGGATTGATAAGGGAAGAGGCCCTAAGACGGCAGGGACGTTCCACACTCACAGTGGGGGTCTGTACTCCCCAACAGGGCTGGGTGTGATGGGCAGGCGCCCGAGTGTCAGGCTGAGAGTAGGACCATGAGGAGCTTTGTGATCCGCAGGAGGGAATGTGGTCTGACCTTAGGAGAGCCCAAGGGTCAGGAAATAGCCTGGAAGTGGGGACTAGGCCCGGAAGTAGAAGTGAGGTGAACAGGAAGAAGCTGTTGTGGGGCTGGACAGAGGCAGGAGCACCAGAACTGGTCACGATGGCTGTCCACCACAGCTCAGTGTCTGGCTGGGCAGGGATTCGTGCGTGCAAAGCCTCCCCCCTCAGAAGCTAGTGCCTCTCTGCCCCCACCTCTGCTCCAAAGTGTGGAGACAGAACTCCACTGGACGCTCTCCAGGGCTCTCCCGTGCTCAGCCTGCGTCCTGCAGCCGCCTCTTCCCAGCTCTTGAGTGGTGATTAGCTTCGAGGCATGACCCCCGTCCAGTGGGCCCAAGGCACCAACTTAGTGTAAGAAGGCCTGGCTGCCCCGGGGGCATGGAGTGGCTGCTCAGGCTGGCTGTCTGGGTGGAGAACACATGGGGGAGCCCCCAGTCCCACCTGTCCCCTGGGATGATAGCTGAGGTTCCTGATCTGCTCTGGGCATTAATGGCTTTTCTGAGCCTGATCATGGGAACAAAGGCACACGGCTGCCTTAGGGTCACACCCACTGACAGGGTGTTGGTCAGGTGGATCCAGCAGAAGAACTGATTCTTACAGTGATCCCATGAAGGTCCGCCGAGCAGGACATCTATTCTGAGGTCAGCTGTTCTGGAGAGAGCAAACATGGAGGTCTGTGTGGGAAACAGCCACGCCCTGCTGGTGGTCTGTCCCCATCCTGTGTCCTGTGGCCGTGAGCACCACACAAGTCTGCTGCCCCCCTACTGCCCCGGAGTGGTCCCATCCACCCAGGAAGCCTGCAGTCCCCAGTGGCTGCATGAGCAATGCCCCGTGGTGTTCTCGCCTGGCCACGGGCAGTGTGTGCAGGCGGTCACCCCCCCTCCACTGGACAGCACAGATGACTGAGGAAGGCCACATTCCAACACCGTGACATCTCAAACGTACTTTCAAGCACTTAGACAAGAAAAGGAATGTGTTTTGCCAGACATTTTGCTCATTCATCAAGTCCGTGAGACTGTGGGGCAGGTGAGCCACATGCTTCTCATTCATCTGAACTGGGATCATCAGCAAGGGTGGGGCCTGGGCCAGGAGGGGGCCATGCAGTCAGAGGCCAGGGCAGGGACTGCAGTGCGGGTGGATGACCTGCTCCTGCGGGAGCTGTCCACGTCCATGGTGGCGGTACCACCATGACCCAAGGCTGCCCCTGATGGGCTCAGGTGAGGTTGGCCTTGGGCTGAGAAGGGCCTGTTCTATGGGGCTCAGAGGCCTGGCAGGAGGAGATGGAGACTGCTCCTCTGCAGAGCAGGGAGGCCACGTGGAGCACGGCTGACGCAGGATTGATGCCAGCCCACGTCCTGGACCTCTCTGAGCCCTGACTCCCCTTCTGTACGGGGACTCAAGGCGTGGCCTGCCCCTGTGTGTATCTTCAGAGCTCTGGGGCTGGACACTGCCCCCTGGCTCTGTGCCTGTCCAGCTCCCCTTCCTCCCTCCACCCTGCAGAGCAGGCGGCTCACAGGGAAGAGCCCAATCTTTCCAGCGTGGATTCACGTGCTGCTTTCCAGCCACCACCCGTGGCTGCCACTGGGCCTTTCTTGTGTCTCCAAGTGTGGCTGGAGCACCAGTCCTCCTGTGGCCTCACCACAGCATCTCTGAGTGTCATCATGTGGTGGCCACCGAGGCCTGGGCCACAGGAGGCTCTAAGGGTCAGAGCGCGTGTGGGTGCAGGTGCAGGCACACCCTTCCCACACTGGTTTCGCAAGGAGGGGCCTCCAGGGCTCAGGGGGAGCCAGTCTTCAGAAACCCATCTTTGCCTCTGCACACAGCTAGCTCCTCCCTCCAGCTGGCTGCCCTCGGGTGCCGTGGCACGTCCGTGAGCACGTCTGGGTATGGCAGGCCCAGAGCCCGTGGTGTGGAGGTGTGTCCACACTTGTCCATCACTAACCCTCTGGGCAAATGCCACGAGATACAGTCTGTGGCCTCCATGCTTGGCCAAAACATGAAATAAGATCACCCTTCTGCTTTGTAGGTTTCTTGAAATGGTAAGGAGAGAGAGAACATGGCAAGTCTTTGGAAACCATTTTGAGCACCACACAGGTCAATGGCAGAAGCAGAGGAACCCCAGCTGCCGTGGGCATGAGGACAGGAGGGCTCCCGAGGAGGAGGAGGAGCGGGAGCAGGGGGTTGAGATTTGAGATTGATGCTCCTCGGGTCACTGATATCAAGAAAAATACCTCCGTGGGCCACACACAAGAACCTGCATTCTACCACCTTCTCAGCACCAGTGAGAATTCAGTAGAACATGGAACACGGCCTAGTAGACCCCCGGTGGATGGGGTGCCCTTCTGCTGCCCAGGGCCTTGGCCCTTGCTGGCTTCAGAGTGGCAGGTCAGCAGCACAGGAGAGACGGTGCCCGACACGTGGCCTTTGGAAAGCAGCTCAGGTGAGTGTCCCTGGTGAGCTAACTGCCACCCAGCACCCACATCCCCCCGAGAGCGGGACCCCGGGGAGAGCAGAGTACTGTGCTGAACGCAGGGCCAGAGGGGCTCAAGCACCCAGCCAGTGCTGGGGTTCAGGGGGGCCCTGGAAGGGAGCGGGAGGCACCCCAGAGGGAACACAGACGGGTGGAAAGCCCTGGCTGCCCCACGTCCTGGGTGACCGTGAGCCCGCTGGTAGAAAGTGGTCCGTCCTCAGAGCCAGGGGACCTTGCTGAGGACCTCAAATCCAGACGGAATCTGTCAACAGAAGTGTCTGTTTCAATGCCATTTTGAACTTTAGATCTTGAAGGCTTTCTGACTCACTAATAACCACAAACTCACGAGGCTACATGGGGAGGGAATTAGACGCAGCTCTGCCAGCCATGAAGAAGCATGACGCTTTTCTTTTCTTCTCCCAATCATTGATTTTCTGAAGCAGATTGCCCAGAATAATTATTTCCCAGTTAAAATTGTTTTTAGTAATTCATCCATCTCACAATTGTGTGTAATAACCACATCTATTTATTTTTTCTTAAGTAATCATGGTATTTTCATCAAAATTCATTAGAAGCTGCTTCTAGAAGGACATGCCTTTAAAATATTCAAATTTATAGTTAATGTTTTATTAACCATATTTAGCCTATAATTATTTTTCTAATGAAAATTATCCTGACTGCACCATCTGATGTTATGAGGCTAGTAGTTCAAACAAAATCCAGAGAAACATTTATGCACAAAGGACTGTGCATTCGTCATCTGGAAGGAAGGATTTATGTGCTCTATAATTAATTGTTGCCTGGGTTTGACAGTCCATATTTTACTTCAATGCATTATTTACACTGGAGGAGGCGTAGCAGTTCACCCTTCAAAAGGTTAGGAAAATATAAATATACACATTATCTGAATAGGGGGTGATTGTATTGCAATGGATAACGTGTGTGTGTGTGGTTTGTATGGAAGGATATATAAATGCATTCTTTGTATACGTTGAACACACATCCAATACATTACAGAGCTGTGATGATTAACACAGAGCATGTGTGGCTGCGTGGTTTGTCTGTGACAGGCCTATTTATGTAAATGTGTACAGCCTGTGTGACATCTCCATGCTCTCCGGAGCTCAGATTCCACGTCACAGAGCAGCACAAGGACCCACAAATGAGCACACGCTTGTGTGCATGCGGTTTGCACCGAGGGTCGCAGGAACCCAGCATTCTGCAAAGGAAGGGGCCCTGCAGGGCTCCATATGTTGTGCACAGGAGCACGTGTGTGTGTGTGTGTGTGTGTGTGAGCACTTGCACTCCTCCTGCCCGAGCCACGCTGCTGTTCTTTGACTGGCAGAAGTATTGTGACACGTGGGGTCTTGCCCTCTCAGACCCTCCTAGGGCCTGAGGCCCACTGGGTGGGAACATGCAGACATGGGACCACAGGGGCGGTGTCCGTATGCCTAGGTCCTTAAAATGCTGAGCAGATACGCTGCAGGGATCATAGTGTCTTGTTCACCACATTTTGGGGGAAAAAAAAAAGCCAAGTTTGATCTGAGAGGGAACTGCTTTCTCTCACGAGCAGCACATGACACCCGGGGGGCTGTGGGCATCAGGAGACCCGAGCTGGAGGGGTGTGTCCTCTGCCCTCCTGGGCGTGGCAAGGTTTCCAGGAGACAGACTTGGGGGGATGCCCTGGGACGCGGGGCTCCCGGAGCTGCTGCGTTGCTGACTTGAGCCTCGAGCCGAGCGGGCCTGTCTCCTCTCACCGTCTCCCCGCTCTGCCTTCGGGGTGTTCTGTTCTCCGGGGAGCTGTCGTGGTTTTTGAAGATACTGTTATTGTATTTTTTTATTCCTTGATTTTATTTGTCTACAATTACATGGTGCCAAGGACAGAACCCAGTGTCCCACGCATGCTAGGTAAGTGCTCTACCACCGAGCCACAGCCACAGCCCTTTTTTGAAAATTATCGCCATCAGATCTTGGAGCTTTGGCGATTGTCAACATACAGTGAATTCGAGAAAGGACAGCCACTGTTTCCTAAAGCTTGTGGGAGGGGGTGGCTCAGCCTGTGCTGGGTGGCGGTGTGCCCTGACCCAGTTGCTCTGGCCAGGTAAATGGTCATGGCCAGACAGGGTCACTGGTGAGGGCCAGCCCCACCAGGAGCCACGAGGTTGTAGCTAGTGGCAGCTGTGTCAACTGAGTAATGGTGGCCTGTGACTGTGCCTCTTGCACTGTGGTGGGGACTCTGCAGACCCAACGAGGCTGAGGACCCTGTGCTGGGGACATAAGCCACACCATCAGGTGGGCAGTCTGTGGTCACAGGGCCTCTGTCAGAGGGAGGCAGGAGCGTCCCGTGAGAAGGATGGGTTTGGGAGGAGGGAGCCGCAGCCTGTGGGTAGAAAAGAAGGACATCAGAGCAGTCAAGGAATCCACCCCTGCCCTCGTCCCCCAGAACCTCCAGAGAGACCCAGGCCCGCGGAACTAATGTCGAACCTCTCACCTCCAGAGCTGCAGGAGGACGCCTTGGTGGTGTTCCCAGTCACTGCGTGTGTGTCCACTCAGGGCAGCAGCACAGGGGCCTGGGCAGCAGGCAGGCCCGTGAGCTCCCTGGTAGCCAGACACATCCACTCTGAGGGTGCTCCAGCCGGTAGGTGCCACCGTTCACGCTCAGGGATGCTGAGGCCAGCAGCTGAAGCACCGTGCCTTCAGGAAACAGCCGGCTGGCCTCCACTTCTGCCCAGGGGAGAGCTGGCAGCACCCGAGGGGCTGCCCACCCTCCCTGGACAGCCCAGGTGGAGGCCACCTGTCCACTCCCTGCCCGTGGCACAGTGGGTCAGGACCCGAGGTGGGGCATCCACACATCTCAGGAGGTGCCACTCTCCTTGTGAAGGGTCGTCACATCTCCCAGGCCTCGGGCCCCGTGTGGGCAGATGTGTGGTGCCACCAACGCCCGACAGGAGCAGTGCAGAGGAGGAAAGGCGTATCTGGGCTCTTGGTGCAGGATTCAGTCCACGGCCTGCTGACTCGAGACGAGACGTCACGGCAGAGGGACAGGGCAGAGGAAGGAGGGGAGCTGCTGGGAGGGGGTGAACCCTTCCAGGGCACAAAGGGTCAGTCCCTGGTGAGGCGGGTCCTGGGGGTCCCGTCACTGTCCGGCCCCCCCCAGCTGACTGCTCTTGCTGCTGCTGGGACCGTGCTCTCCACAGGAGACTTCTGAGGACTCTCCAACCAGAGGGGACAAGAGTCTCTTAGTTGCAGGCCTACCTTAGAATCACCGCTAGACTTGTTGAGAACCTACCAGCACCTACCAGAACCTACCTGTTTGAGATCTGTGTCTTGGCAAGACTCTTTGCCCAAAGGAAGGACCAAGGAGCCTGGGACACTCACAAGAGTGAGCCTCTAAGGAAAGTCAGAGCTGGTTTTTCCTTCAGTCCAGTGGAGTCTGGAACTTTCCTACCAGAACATTTTACTCACTCCAGTGAGCAAAAATCACACACTAAACAAACCAAAGCACACTCTCGTGGGAGGGGAAGGAAGAGAAGAAAGCAGGTCCAATGTGCTCCCAGTGGCTCGCTTCCCTCTTTGCCATGACAAAGTCTGTGGATGGCCCGATTATGGGGCTGTCCCCTCTTTTAGGTTCTGGAACTCAGTTTAATTCAACAAATTTCCATTGCCGTGCACAGCTGGTAAATGAAGGCGCAGGCTCGGCCCCTCTGTGTGCCATCTAGAAAATTTTGGGATTCACACACTTGATGAGTGTTAGTGACTTGGGGACCTGCTGTCATGAGCTCCCTGGGCTTTGTGTCCCTTGGGAAGCAGAGGCCGCGGCTCCTGACACTGGGGTACCCCTCTGTGCTCCCCAGGAGCCTCAGCTGTAGTCTCAGTGCCTGGCCAGCCCACACTGCTATGGCAAAAGCACTGGGAACCTGAACAACAGACCTTCCTCCTGTCTCTGCAAGTCCAAGGTCAAGAGCCGCCTGGCTGGGGCCAAGCAGCCTGGGTCCTGCCTTACAGAGCTGCGTTCTCCTGTGTCCCCACGTGGCGGACAGGAATGAAACGTCCATGTGTCCCTTCTCCCAAGGGCACTAATCACACCATGTGGGCTCCACCCTCATGACCTGATCACCACACAAAGGCCTGACCCTCACACATCAGGACGAGGACTCCAATATGAGACCCTGTGGGGACAAGGCCTCCAGGAGAGCTGTTACTGAGCAAACGAAGAACAGGTAAAAGTGACAACACTGACATTGTTTGTCCCTCATTTCTCTGTTGTTGCAATTGAAACTTTTAACCATGAAGAACGTCTCTTTATTCATAACACACTCATACGCACTCACAGACACACAAGTGCACACAGAGACACACACAGAAACACATATGCACACACACACATAGAGACACATGCATTTTCACACATGCACAGACACATACCTGCACACCTACATATGCACACAGAGAGACACACCTGCACACAGACACACTCACATGCACACACAGACAAACACATGCACACATACATAGAGACACATGAATGCATGAACACACATGCACAGACACATACCTGCACTCAGATATATGCTCACAGAGAGACACAACTGCACACAGAGACACACTCACATGCACACACAGATGCACACATGCACACACATATAGAGACACATGCACACACAGACTCACACCTGCACACAGAGACACACACTCGTGTGCAGATATAGACATGCACATATAAAGACACACACATACACACAGAGACACACACGTGCACACAGAGAGACACACACTCGCATGCACACATAGACAAATATGTGTACACATAAAGACACACTCACATGCACACACAGATATACATATGCACACAGACACACCTGCACATACATACACAAAGACAAACACATACATACAAACACAAACACACTCAGACACACACATGCATACACAGACACATATGTGCACACATAAGGAAACACACCCACATGCACACACATTCACACAGAGACACACATATCCACACAAATACTCCCACATACACATACACAAAGACACACTCACATACACACACAGGCAAACTCAGACACACACATGCACACACAGACACACACACAAAGACACACTCACATACACACACAGGCAAACTCAGATACACACATGCACACACAGACACACACATAGACACACACTCACATACTCACACAGATATATCTATGCACACACACACACCTGCACGTACATACACAAAGACACACACTCATATGCACACACAAACATACATGCACACTCAGACACACACATGTGCACACAGACAGGGTCTTGCAATGGTGCCAGGCTGGCCTCAGTCTCCTGGGCTCCAAGGGTGCCCTGCCTCCGCTTCCTGGGCAGCCATGTTTATGATAATCTTTAAAAGATGCTGGGTAGATATTGTCAAGGTGTCACCCGGGATTCCAGATCCTGTGTGGAGGCGTCAGCCACGTATGGTGCTCTGGGCCCTGAAGCACGTATCTTATGCCCAGAGTGAATTTGTACGTGTGTGAGATGAGTTTTGCAAAGAAGAATGAGGCCTGGCGACTTGAGAGCTTGGTCTCACTCTAGGCCTGAAGAGAATGCGACCAATGTTTTTGATCAAGCTGTTCATCTTGAACAAACCCATCTATCTGGACTCAGTCCAGGGTCTGGACACGAGTACAGTTTTCCATGAAGCAGGCCAGCCCAGGGACATGTGGCAGCTATGAAGCCAGTATCGATACCCACGTGCCACCCTGTGCCCAGAGAGCTCTCCACTGCCCTGTCCCTCTGCCTCCAGAGCCAGCTTGGTCCTTGGTAAGGTCGTGATTTGTTTCCAACAAACGCTCCAGTTACCATCGTCACACGAGTCCACGTGGACATTCCCCACCAGAAAAATTAATGGCAAACGGGCCTCGCAGCTAGGATTGTGCAAGGGTTGAGGAACAATTTCACGGGAAATGTCGCTGAGTTTAAGTGTGCAGCGAAGGAAGGGGATTTATTTACAAATCCTGCCATAAATGCTGTTCAACGTCACGTCAAGTGGCCTAAGTGCGCCATCAGAACGAATTCACTGCAACTAGAAAATGACCAGGGAGTTAAAACCATGCACGCATGTACACATGCATGCACACACCCACTGCACACACACGTGCACACACATGCATGCCCACATGGCCTGGCTTGAGGACAGGGATGGGGTCTCTGGGGTATCTGACTGTGGAGCTTGTTTATCTTTTTCAAAGACAACAAGAAGTACCAGAGTCTAAATGTAAGACCCATGAGAAAATGCCTGTGGTTCACTGAAGAGAATCACTCCCTCAGGGCAGGATGAGGCCACTGTGCAGCCCTGGAATGACTGCTGGCCATGCAGGGGTCAGGTCTGGCCAGCAAGCTGAGCAGGCAGAGTCCACAAAGAAGCCCCTCCATCTCCCCAGTGTCGGTGTAAATTCCATAACAACAACAACAACAAAGCTATCACAGCGTTTTGTCTTCCTCACAGTTCTGCTGGGAGTTGGTCCTGGCCCAAGGGGGTGGGTGGGATCTCCTGGGGGGGGGGGGTTGCCTTACCCTGCAGGGGAGACGCAGATTCCCAAGTGACACAGATGGGCAAGGTGGACCTGTCCTCCTGTTTCCGGAAGGATGCTGCATGTGGGAGCTGATATGCTGTCGTGGCCCAACATACTTGTTAGCCATTTTCCTTTGTGAATTAAAAAATTGAATTATGCACTCAGCCTAGTTACTGAGCCTGCAAAGTTTATTAAAGTCTATCGACCATGTGTACACACTTCAGGATCCCGCTTCAATCGCAGCTCCCAAGATGGAACATTGAATTAAGAGGCCGCGCTGGCCGCGGCGCGGGTGGACTCCAGCGGAGCCACAGGTAGCTGAAGTCTCCTTCAATTAGACATAATCATCACTCACAGTCAATAATTGTGCTAAGGGCTGCTTTGAAATCTGTGAGGGATTCGCATTTAATGTACTGATTCAGCTTGTCTGAGCCAAATTCACTGTGTACTGAAACCAAAGCAATTTAGTTCTTGCCTACGGCCTTTTTGGCAGTTCATCTAGCTGAGCACGGTAAGGACTCCGCGATACAATTTGATCTGAGACATCTGCGCGCAGACAGGACCTTTTCCTTGACGGAGGAGACGGAGGAATGGCTAAGCTCTAGTTTCATGTGAAGAACCAGGCCTTATCTTGCCCCTGAAAAATAAAGCATTTAAGATAGAGTAAAGAGCCAAATCAAAAAAATTTCTCCTCGGGTTTATGAAATGCACACTGTAGCTACTAACAGCCTTCCTGCTTCAACCCGCAGAAAGCACTTGAGCCCTGATCCCTGGATTAACCATTTAAGGATATTACACTTATCACCGTCTGCAGCTGACGGAGGAGATCTTTATTAAATATGAAAGGGAAACGTCTCCCTCTTTGTGAGTTTGCAGAAATATGGAAATTCCTTTATGCACACTGGCGCCCGTGTGCTGGGCCTGGAGACCACGGCAGCACTGACCACTGCCCATGCCCTCGGAGCCCTGTGGTGGTGTCTCACTGTGCGCAGTCCCTAGCTGGGGCTTCTTGTTTCCCAGATGGGAAGGTGGTAGATATGGAAAGTGCCTCTGGATCCCTGCAGAACTGAGGTGTCCGTAGAAAGGCCGCTCCGAAGGCAGAGTGTTCTGGAGGTGAGCACCAATTGATGTCAGGGTCCTGAGCTGTGGACAGCCATGGCCCACAGAGAGACCCTGGCCAGGGCATCTGATCTAGAAGAGTACTGGGCCAGCCTGAGGGGCAGTAGGCAGCACAGCCCAGGCAGGACAGGGAGGACAGGGCCTAAGCTCGGCCTCCTGTGTCCCAAGGGCATTACACACTCAGAGGCCAAGGAAGACAGACCCCTCTGGTCCACGTGGTCCAGAGCAAGGCCAGTGTCTGCTTCCCTCTGACGTGCCTGCCCTTGGGCTCAGGCTTTCTCCGAGACAGCAGCCAGTGCAGAGGGCCACTCAGAGAGGCCCTGCCCCGGCCCCTGGAGACACTGGGGCTGGGTTTGCTGTCAGACCTCCATGTTGGGGACGGCCCTAGGAGCCTGGTGGGGGGCCAGATAGGTGTCCCCTCAAGCCCCCAGAAGACGCAGGTGGCACAGTGAATCAGAGCCTGTAGGTCCACCACACAGGCCAGCAGAAGGACGCCAAGATCAGGAGTCACCAGGGCACTGTCACTAGCCCACTATGCCTGCTGAATCTGGAGGACACCTTGCTCTCAGGTGGACTGAGGCTTGGAATGAGCAGGTCACACCATCAGTTATCAAGGGTGAGGGACTTGGAATGGGCAGGTCACACCATCAGTTATCAAGGGTGAGGGACTTGGAATGGGCAGGTCACACCATCAGTTATCAAGGGTGCGGGACTTGGAATGGGCAGGTCATACCATCAGTTATCAAGGGTGAGGGACTTGGAATGAGCAGGTCACACCATCAGTTATCAAGGGTGCGGGACTTGGAATGAGCAGGTCACACCATCAGTTATCAAGGGTGCGGGACTTGGAATGGGCAGGTCACACCATCAGTTATCAAGGGTGAGGGACTTGGAATGGGCAGGTCACACCATCAGTTATCAAGGGTGAGGGACTTGGAATGGGCAGGTCACACCATCAGTTATCAAGGGTGAGGGACTTGGAATGGGCAGGTCACACCATCAGTTATCAAGGGTGAGGGACTTGGAATGAGCAGGTCACACCATCAGTTATCAAGGGTGCGGGACTTGGAATGGGCAGGTCACACCATCAGTTATCAAGGGTGAGGGACTTGGAATGAGCAGGTCACACCATCAGTTTATCAAGGGTGTGGGACTTGGTTCAACCTAAGAGGGCTGAGGCCCCTCCACAGAGATGGAACCAAAGGCTCAAACCACAGCCCTCCTCTGCCATTCTGGGCCCAAGGCTGTGCCAAGAAAAGAGCCCTGCGTGGCCCTGTCCTCAGTCACACTGGGAGAGCTCATGCCTGAGGCCACCACCTGACACACACACCACATCTACCACACACCACACCTACCACACACCACACCTATCACACATACCTACCACACACCACACATACTAACTACACACTTACAGCATACAAAACACCTCATATATAGCCCACATGTGCACAATTACCACATACCCACAACACACACACCACATGTACACACACCACACCCATACCATATACACCAGACATCGTCTATACCACAAATACCCACACACTCCACACATATATCACACACACACGCCACTCACCACGGCCACTCATACCACATGCCACACCCACACTCACTGCACATGTGCGTCACATGCACCACCCACGCACACACAGACACACACAGCCCCCCCTGCTGCTGCTCAGAGACCTGCAGGAGGCTGAAGGTCCCCTTCCTCTAAGACACCCTCAGCCTCCTCCCCTCTCCTGCACACAAGGCATGTGCCGCCATCGTCCCACCCCGGCTCTGAGGAATCAGGAGGGTGCACACAGACCCCAAGTCCCCAGAAGGTGTGACTTTCATTCACTGCCTGTCACCTGAGAGTTTTCCGGCTGCTGATTTTTCCTGCAGGACTCGTTTTGGTCTTTAGCTGCTCATTTTAAGAGCTGTCGACAGCATGGCAGGGTCCGTGGAAAGGACCTCTCCAACTTCATTATTAACTTCATTTTTCTTAATGTGGGTTTTATTAATCCAGCAATAACATGCAATCTTCAGACAATTTACTAGCAGTTAATGACCAGCTGGGGAAGCTCCGTTTTCTGAGAAAGCTAGTGGCCCTGAACATTGATCCAATCCAAGATTCTAAGTCAGTGTAGCTAAGAATTTGGCACAAAATGCACATAACTTACTCAACAGTCATGCTGTCCTCACGTATCCAGCATTCTCCACTCGTGGAGTCACACTCAGTTAAAAGCCAGACAGGAGCAGATTCATAGAAAAACCTACAAACGTGGAGCTCCCACGGCACGATTCCTTAGCACACAGTACCTATAGAAGGGGTGCAAACCTGCTCTGTTTAATCTTGACTCTCCCTGCAACCAAGGCATTACGTTTTCCAAGTATAAGGAGACAAAAATGCAGGCCACAGTGGATGCGCCTCTGCGTGCATGAACCCACAGAGACAGCTCTGAACGCATCCAAATCCACAGGCTTATTAAATGCTTGGCTTAGGTTGGAGTCCTGAAGATTAAGCAGATCTGTGTGTTGGAACAACAGCTGACTCACTGCATGACTGAAAGGTGATACTCCAAAAGCCTTCCCGCCTCCACATGCGCTGCTGATGGCTAAAGCAACCTGCAAGAGGGTCAAGGGCCTGAGCCAAGGCACAAAACGGTCTCCACAACTCACTCCAACTGTGGCTCCTGCAAAGCCTCCCCTGGGAGCAGTCCACTCACCGTGGTCCCTGTGTGCAACCTGTGCACTGCTCTCAGGCCGCGCTTGAAATCTGGTCCTCAGCCTGAAGAGGTCTCTTCTTTCCCTGTGCTTAGGTAAGGCAGCAGCCCCAGCTGGTGCTCCATTGGCAGACTGGTTCTGGGTCTGCATTGGTCTGCGTGATGCCAAAACAACCCAACCAGTCATCAGACATGATGTCACCTGATTGGGGGTGCTCTGCATGGAGAGAGTTTGGAGTGAGGCTACCAAGGCTGAAGGCCACCCTGCCACCTGAGGGAGTGATCTCTGCACCTCTGCGAGGCTCAACCCTGTGCCTTGGGAAGCCATGGTGGACTAGGTGTCGCGGCACAACGCCAAGCAGGGAAGGACATCGCAAGGACTCATGGACACCCAGGGTGAGAAGGTCCCTGTGCATTTGAACACAGGAGCCAACACTGGTGTCTCTGCTCTCTTTGCCTCAATTAATCAGAATGAACCTGTCTTCCTCCAGGCACAATTGCTTGAAAAGGCTGCAGCTGAGACCTGGGAGACTCCACCCTTTCACAGCAGAGCTGAAGGGCAGGGAGGCAGGGTGTGAATCTTGTCCTCCCAGTAGAGTGTGTGCAGGGTTAAGACCAACACACCAGAAGTGTCTTGAGTAGCTCCTCACTCCCACAGAGAAGCTGCTGAATCTTTCCTACACATCAGAAAGCCCCTGGAAACGAGAACCATGGGCTCAGAGGCCTGCAGCCCACACTGGTGCCCATATCTACCCGTTCCTTCTTGAGGGCAGCCAGGGTGTGCAACTCAGAGTGTATCGCCCTGTGCCTGGGACAACTCCTTGCTCTGGAAGAAGGTCTCCCCAAAGGAAACAAGATCATCTGTCCAACATGGCATGCCCAGGACGCTGAGCCCAGGTTTGGCACAAGGTGCATGAGAGCCAGATTTAGGAAGGGGCTAAACAAGAGATTAACTGATGGAGAGGTGGATTTTTAATGCTATTGGGTCACCCAGGCTTCTTTTTTCTGTGTGAACAAAGGATGGGGAATGAACCTGTGGTCTTTATTGTGTGCAAATCATGCTTGTGGGTGATGGTTCAGTAAATGCAGAATTAAATAATGCATGAGCTCTTTGGGGCTCAATGATGCTAACTGGGTGCTTTTAGCATTTCTCACAGTAATTTGGGGTTCATTGTCCAGTCTGAAGGTGTCTGATCTATGATAAACAACAAATATCGCATTAGCTTTATTTTGGGGCATTTTGCTTCAAACTCTCTATGATTATGATTAATTTCTATATAAATAGTTTTCTTCACTTTTCATATGGGAGCCCTCCTGTGGCGAAAATAATCCCTGTAAAATGACAGCCATCCGTGCTGCACGCTGGCGGCCTCCTT
The DNA here is from genome assembly GCF_048772815.1 of Callospermophilus lateralis. Lineage (NCBI taxonomy): Eukaryota > Metazoa > Chordata > Mammalia > Rodentia > Sciuridae > Callospermophilus > Callospermophilus lateralis. The sequence goes on from NC_135309.1 coordinate 163,023,702, forward strand.
GCTCTCTCAGAGGTGAGACGCTGGGTCTCTTTGGGTGAAACCTTTGACGAGTATTTTTTTTTTCTTCCTGTCAGTGGTACAACGTCTTTGGTGTCTAATGACAGCGTCTCCCTGTGGCGAAGCTTGCCGACCTTCTAGCAAGGTTCTAGGTACAGGTGACAGAAGCCAGGTCCTGCATGGCCGGGGCCGCCTTGCCACAGCAGCACTTGCTCCTGGGTTCAGCTCCCTTGGAAGACAGTCTGTGCTTACTCTTAAGGATTCGAGGACGGCAGCGAGCACTGGGGGACCTCAGCTTTGGGGCTAGTGCCATCTGCTCCGCTGGAGACTTTCGTGGAAATGAACCTCCTCTGGGAAGGGTCTGGTGCACCTCAGCGGCTCCACCATGCCTCTGTGTCTTATTTGGACAGCACAATTGTTTGACCATATACCCACATGTACATAATAAGGACTTTTTAAAGCTTTGAGACAGTATCTTATGGAAAGCAGCAGGATCAGTAATAAAATGCCACTGTTGCTTTTTAAGTGACAAAAGGCAGAGTGTGGAAACTTGTTCTAATAGTTCTCATCTTGTTTTTTTTATTAGAGTTTATTACTCATACATAACAGTTGGGTTCATGTTGACAAATGGTACAGGCATGGGATCCGATTCTCTCCATTTCAGTCCCCACCCCCTTCTTCCCGCTCCCCCGCCTTCCTCACTCCGCTACCCTCCCTGCCATCTATTTATGTATTTATTTTTGATTGGTGCTCTATGGACAAGAAGGTGGATTCCCCTAGTATGTGTCTATAACAGAGCATGGTTGTGCCAAATTCATTCCCCATTCCCCGCCTCCTGTCCCTCCCCCTCCATCTCCGTCTCCCTCTCTGCTCACTAATCTTCCCTACACTGTGGGTATCTGGTCCCCTTTACTTTCCCCCCTTATTTTGCTTTTGCTTCCACACATGAGAGAGAACATGTGGCCCTTGGTTCTCGTTCTACTTTTAGGGCTATTCAGCTTGTTGTTTCTGGGAATCAGAGGTAACAGCAATCAGGCAAGATGGCCTTTTGTACTCAATGTGACGGCACCTGTGGCAGGGGAGGGGCATTTCCTGCAGCTCATGGCTTCTGCAGCCTGCCCAGGGAGGCTGTTTTTGACAGTAAGGGTTTGGACCTGTTAGTGGAGAAGGGAAATCAGGAGTACGGAGAGAGGATAGGCACAGACATTCAAATTCTGCAGTACGGCAGGAAGCCCCATTCAACAAACCGGCTTCTAGAACAAGGTTTTAATTAAGAAAGTGAATAGAAATGCTCCATTTAAGAACTCTGATTGCTAGAAAACTTGGGAAAATAGTATCCAAATGAACAGAGTGGCAGGTGTTCTTGCAATCCAGGTAGGAAGAAGACTGGCTGGGAGATACAGGAGATAAAGGGATATCCATCAGGTCCTGATGGATATATGCTCAGAATGGCACTGAGGTGTCTGAAACTCCCTGGTGGGACCATGAAGCACCTCCTTGGCAGTGCCATCCCAGGGTGGCAGCATCAGCACCTGCCCCTGGGAGCGGGTGCCTTGACCTTCAGGGTAACCAGGATTGGAGACTCCTGCAGTTGGGGCAAGGACCAGCTGACTCTGACGAGCAGCAGGAACATCGTCGTTGGGTCAGCACTAACTAGTGGCTGCTTGGGTAGCAGAGGACTTTGGATCACAGTACACACAGCTGAGCCAGCAGTCCCCACTGACCTGGGAAGCCCAGCAGCTCCACGCAGGGTGTTGCCAAGAGTAGCACCCAGCTTATTGGCAGGGCTTACATGACCAGCTCCTAGTGAGAGCGGGGATCTTGTAACGCAGCCTCTCGTCTCTGCCACTCAGCGGTACTGCCTGTGCAGCCAGACCTGGCCACGTGGGCCCATCCTGTGGAAGCGCCGATTTTTCCAAAGCTGGGGCCGTGCAGCCATTCAGCTGGGTTTGTTTCTGATCCCTGGCACACGCTTTGTTGGCAGGTAGCTATGGAATCACTATTTCAGATTTTAAATTGTCAACCAAAAATTATTAGCTCTGCTTTCTAAGAGGGAGTCAAATTTCTAGCTTCTCAATTACCAACATTTGATTTTTGGTTGAGTGTTTTTTATTGACGTTGTAGAAACATGTCCAGTTTGTGAGGAGGAAGAATGAAAGTGACTTAGGGCTTGGGGCTCCTCTGCCCAGAAAGGAAGAGAGCAACCATGGTTTGGGTGGCTCTCATTGATTTCCTGGTGACATCTATTGGGGCAGGTACACACACACACACACACACACACACACACACACACACACTCACACACACGTGGATGGTGGAGCCTTAGGAGCTGGTTTCACCCTGGGGATTCGTGGAGCACTGCTGATCTCTGCTCCCATCCACCCCTCCCCAGCATGTGTTCTATCTACAGACTTTGCTTGTTGGGTGGATATTTACTGGGGTTTGTACTATGGGGGACTGTGGCACACAGGGGAAGAAGACTCATCCAAGTGCAGTCAAAGGCACTGAGGGCTGAGGGAGGTGCTGGGTCCCTGCAAGCACACTGAGGACGTGCACCGAGTACTGGAGTCCAGTACTGCATCCTGTGGGAGGTCAGGGCAAGGTACGGGTGCTCTAGGGTGAGCCCCAGCTCATATGCCCAAGCCTAATCTCTCCCCTGAGCTGAAGAATTAAAGACACTGACCCCCTTGAGCCCCACCCCTCCTTGGCCTCCCAAGGAGACCCGCAGGTGAGCGTGGCCAAGACAGACTGCCGTGCTCTCTGTAGGAGCCCCCCTGTCTTGCTGACAGCTGGAGACAGGGCCGTTTGGGCCCCTTGCCCATGTTTCCCAGCCCAGGCCATCTGCAAACCTGGGGCCCTTCCCCAGCTCACACCACAGCTTATCTTCCCCTCTCACTCTCTGTCCTGGCCCACACCTGCCACCCTCCTGGCTGCCCAAGGAGCATCCCCACGGATCTCCATCACTCCACCAGGAGCAGCCAGGATCTGCCTCCAGTGTCCATGGGTCACAGGCACTGTTGATTGACAGGCCTCATAGGCCACGCTCTAGTGGAGTGGCCGAAATCCAGAATGCTGACATCACGGCATGCTGGCGAGGACGAGCTACAGGGACACTTGCTCGCACTGCTGGTATTGCAAACTAGCACAGCCACTGCGCAGGCTGTATGACGGCTCCTTGCACAACTAAACACACTCTGCTATACAGTCCAGCAGCTGTGCTCTTAAGTCTTTACCCAGATCAGTGGAAAACTCGGGTTGATTCAAAAACCTGCACATGCCATTCATAACGTCTTTGTTCTTGATTGCCAGAACTATGGAAGGGCAAGACGTCAACCTATAGGCAAGTGGCCAAGCAGAAGGTCACTCAGACATTAAAAAATATGAAATGACACAGAGGAAACTTGAGTTGTAAATGAAAAGAATCACCCTGAAAAGTCTACAACCTGCAAGGTCAACCACATAACACTCTGCAAGGCCAACCAGGTGACACTGTGCAAGGCCAACCACATGACACTCTGGAAGGTCAACCACGTGACATTGTGCAAGGCCAACCACGTGACACTCTGGAAGGTCAACCATGTGACACTCTGCAAATCCAACCAAGTGGCACTCTGGAAGGCCAACCTCATGGCACTCTGGAAGGCCAACCACGTGACACTCTGGAAGGCCAATCTCATGGTGCTCTGGAAGGTCAACCACGTGTCACTCTGGAAGGCCAACCTCATGGCGCTCTGGAAGGCCAACCACATGTCACTCTGGAAGGCTAACCTCATGGCGCTCTGGAAGGCCAACCATGTGACACTCTGGAAGGCCAACCTCATGGCACTCTGGAAGGCCAACCACGTGACACTCTGGAAGGCTAACCTCATGGCACTCTGCAAGGCCAACCTCATGGCACTCTAGAAGGCCAACCACGTGACACTCTGGAAGGCCAACATCTTGACACTCTAGAAGGTCAACCACGTGACACTCTGGAAGGTCAACCTCATGGCACTCTGCAAAGTCAACCTCATGGCACTCTGGAAGGCCAACCACGTGACACTCTGGAAGGCCAACCTCATGGCGCTCTGGAAGGTCAACCACGTGTCACTCTGGAAGGCCAACCTCATGGCGCTCTGGAAGGCCAACCACGTGTCACTCTGGAAGGCCAACCTCATGGCGCTCTGGAAGGCCAACCACGTGTCACTCTGGAAGGCTAACCTCATGGCGCTCTGGAAGGCCAACCATGTGACACTCTGGAAGGCCAACCTCATGGCACTCTGGAAGGCCAACCACGTGACACTCTGGAAGGCTAACCTCATGGCACTCTGCAAAGCCAACCTCATGGAACTCTGGAAGGCCAACCACGTGACACTCTGGAAGGCCAACATCTTGACACTCTAGAAGGCCAACCACGTGACACTCTGGAAGGTCAACCTCATGGCACTCTGCAAAGTCAACCTCATGGCACTCTGGAAGGCCAACCACGTGTCACTCTGGAAGGCCAACCTCATGGTGCTCTGGAAGGTCAACCACGTGTCACTCTGGAAGGCCAACCTCATGGCGCTCTGGAAGGCCAACCACGTGTCACTCTGGAAGGCCAACCTCATGGCACTCTGGAAGGCCAACCACGTGTCACTCTGGAAGGCCAACCTCATGGATCTCTGGAAGGCCAACCTCATGGCACTCTAGAAGGCAAAACACGTGACACTCTGGAAGGCCAACCACGTGACACTGTGCAAGGCCAACCACGTGACACTCTGGAAGGCCAACCACATGTCACTCTGGAAGGCCAACCTCATGGCACTCTGGAAGGCCAACCTCATGGCGCTCTGGAAGGTCAACCACGTGTCACTCTGGAAGGCCAACCACATGTCACTCTGGAAGGCCAACCTCATGGAGCTCTGGAAGGCCAACCTCATGGCACTCTAGAAGGCCAACCACGTGACACTCTGGAAGGCCAACCTCATGGCACTCTAGAAGGCCAACCACGTGACACTCTGGAAGGCCAACCTCATGGCACTCTAGAAAGCCAACCACGTGACACTCTGGAAGGCCAACCTCATGGCACTCTGGAAGGCCAAACTCATGGCACTCTGCAAGGCCAACCTCCTGGCATTCTGGAAGGCCAACCACATAACACTCTGGAAGGTCAACCACGTGACACTCTGGAAGGCCAACCTCATGGCGCTCTGGAAGGCCAACCACGTGTCACTCTGGAAGGCCAACCTCATGGAACTCTGGAAGGCCAACCTCATGGCACTCTAGAAGGCCAACCACGTGACACTCTGGAAGACCAACCTCATGGCACTCTAGAAGGCCAACCACGTGACACTCTGGAAGGCCAACCTCATGGCACTCTGGAAGGTCAACCTCATGGCGCTCTGGAAGGCCAACCTCATGGCACTCTAGAAGGCCAACCACGTGACACTCTGGAAGGCCAACCATGTGACACTGTGCAAGGCCAACCACGTGACACTCTGGAAGGCCAACCACATGTCACTCTGGAAGCCAACCTCATGGCACTCTGGAAGGCCAACCACGTGACACTCTGGAAGGCCAACCTCATGGCGCTCTGGAAGGTCAACCAAGTGTCACTCTGGAAGGCCAACCTCATGGCGCTCTGGAAGGCCAACCACGTGTCACTCTGGAAGGCTAACCTCATGGCACTCTGCAAGGCCAACCTCATGGCACTCTAGAAGGCCAACCACGTGACACTCTGGAAGGCCAACATCTTGACACTCTAGAAGGCCAACCACGTGACACTCTGGAAGGCCAACCTCATGGCGCTCTAGAAGGTCAACCACGTGTCACTCTGGAAGGCCAACCTCATGGCGCTCTGGAAGGCCAACCACGTGTCACTCTGGAAGGCCAACCTCATGGCACTCTGGAAGGCCAACCACGTGTCACTCTGGAAGGCTAACCTCATGGCGCTCTGGAAGGCCAACCATGTGACACTCTGGAAGGCCAACCTCATGGCACTCTGGAAGGCCAACCACGTGACACTCTGGAAGGCTAACGTCATGGCACTCTGCAAGGCCAACCTCATGGCACTCTGGAAGGCCAACCACGTGACACTCTGGAAGGTCAACCTCATGGCACTCTGCAAAGTCAACCTCATGGCACTCTGGAAGGCCAACCACGTGACACTCTGGAAGGCCAACCTCATGGTGCTCTGGAAGGTCAACCACGTGTCACTCTGGAAGGCCAACCTCATGGTGCTCTGGAAGGCCAACCACGTGTCACTCTGGAAGGCCAACCTCATGGCACTCTGGAAGGCCAACCACGTGTCACTCTGGAAGGCCAACCTCATGGAGCTCTGGAAGGCCAACCTCATGGTACTCTAGAAGGCCAACCACGTGACACTCTGGAAGGCCAACCACGTGACACTGTGCAAGGCCAACCACGTGACACTCTGGAAGGCCAACCACATGTCACTCTGGAAGGCCAACCTCATGGCACTCTGGAAGGCCAACCACGTGACACTCTGGAAGGCCAACCTTATGGAACTCTGGAAGGCCAATCTCATGGCACTCTAGAAGGCCAACCACGTGATACTCTGGAAGGCCAACCTCATGGCGCTCTGGAAGGTCAACCACGTGTCACTCTGGAAGGCCAACCTCATGGCGCTCTGGAAGGCCAACCACGTGTCACTGTGGAAGGCCAACCTCATGGAGCTCTGGAAGGCCAACCTCATGGCACTCTAGAAGGCCAACCACGTGACACTCTGGAAGGCCAACCTCATGGCACTCTAGAAAGCCAACCACGTGACACTCTGGAAGGCCAACCTCATGGCACTCTGCAAAGTCAACCTCATGGCACTCTGCAAGGCCAACCTCCTGGCATTCTGGAAGGCCAACCACATAACACTCTGGAAGGTCAACCACGTGACACTCTGGAAGGCCAACCTCATGGCGCTCTGGAAGGCTAACCACGTGTCACTCTGGAAGGCCAACCTCATGGCGCTCTGGAAGGCCAACCACGTGTCACTCTGGAAGGCCAACCTCATGGAGCTCTGGAAGGCCAACCTCATGGCACTCTAGAAGGCCAACCACGTGACACTCTGGAAGGCCAACCTCATGGCACTCTGGAAGGCCAACCTCATGGCGCTCTGGAAGGCCAACCTCATGGCACTCTGGAAGGCCAACCACGTGACACTCTGGAAGGTCAACCATGTGACACTGTGCAAGGCCAACCACATGACACTCTGGAAGGTCAACCATGTGACACTCTACAAAGCCAACCACATGGCACTCTGGAAGGCCAACCTCATGGCGCTCTGGAAGGCCAACCACGTGACACTCTAGAAGGCCAACCACATGGCACTCTGGAAGGCCAACCACGTGATACTCTGGAAGGCCAACCACGTGTCACTCTGGAAGAGGCAAAAGAATGAAGGATCAGCAGCTGCTAGAGGCTCAGGGGAGAGATGAGCAGGTGTGGAAGAGGTGGAGAGCATGGTTTCCTAGGGCAGGAAGGACACAGCAATGGTGTCCTTGTGGCTACATTGTTGTCAAACCCATAGAACTGGGAATCCTAATGTGAACTCTGCACACTATCATTAGTTAATAATAAATCCCAACGCTGGCTAATCAGTGGAAGGAGCTGCCAGGCAAGATGCTAATCGGGTGGTTAGTTTTGTCGAGGGGTTCGGGCTGTCAAACACTGTTTCTGGGTGTGAGTGGGGGCAGATCTGAAGGCGGCTGAAACACAGAGTGAGGGGCAGCCCCCTGTGGAGGGTCCCCAGGAAGAACATGGGCAGGGATGGAGGAGTCCCTATTCCCGTGCTGGGGCATCGGTCGCTGACCTGAGCACCGGAATGCTCGGTCTGCAGTCTTTGGTTTCAGGGATTCCTCGGGCCACTCCCTGCTCCCTCCCCTCCTGTCCCAACCTTTATCTTTGGCGTTGGGATGAGATTTACGTCACGGGCTGTGCTTCTCCAGCTTTTGACCTTGGACTGTATTGCATGCCTGTCCTCCTGGTTCCTAGCTAGCCGCTCCTGGGCCTTCTTGGCCTCCATGCTCAGCTGATCCACTTGCTGTTGGTTTGGTTTCTCTGGACAACCCAGCTAATACATTAAGAGCCGGGGAAACTGGGAACTTCTAGGAACTTCCCCCCCCCCTCGTCTTCCTGCAAACATGAATTGTCATGAAAGGACCTGGTGACTAAAGAGAACACCTCCTGGGCTGGCTGTCATGGACAGGGGAGAACTGAAGCCCGCGGGTTGCCTTGGCTCCAGCTATCGGACCGGCTTCCTCCAGCTCCAACAGGCCCTCTCTCTCCTGCAGGTGCTCCAGATCCCTCTGTGTCTCGGTTTCCAGTCCCAGGAGATCCCAGGAGGCTGCCTTGTCACCCTCTGGAGAAGTACGTCCTGGGAGGCTGGTCCTGGTCCCCTGCCTCTGGAAAGAAGCTCTGGGTGGATAAGGCCTCTCCATCTTCCTCTGGATCTCAAGCCTACTCGGGGGACAGCTGGGGAGATCCTTGTCACACACAGAGGAGTGAGTGGCATGCTGTGGCTCATGTGGAGCAAGATGAGGTACAGGAGGGAGGGGGAGGGTGGTGATGCAGTGTGGGCTGTGCACCTGGTGGCCTGCCAGCCCTGGGTCCTGGGGAACGCAGCCCTGCCACCTGCAGTGGCCTTCTCCCTGGCAGGGGGGGACCACGTGCCCTTTCCCATGTGCCTGCCCCGGGGCATTCAGGGTGCAGCGCCCCCTTCCTCCAGTGACCACACACCCAGAGGACTGCAGGGCATGTGTGAGAGGAGGACCACTAGGTGGTCCTTGTGCTCAGGTAGGAGCTACAGGTGGCAGAAGGAAGGGGCCAGAGCGCCTCTTCCTGAGAAGCCACGGGCCACATTCTGAGATAGGAACACTGTCTGTGGCTCCCCTTGGAGACCACCTGTCTCGGGTTCCTGGCTCCGCAGGGCTGGTCTCCCTGGGTGTGTCTGGACCCTCACCACACTCTCTGTAAGGTGGAGTCACAGAACATTGGCGGAAAGGTGAACGAAGTGATGCCGTGTGGCATTGTCCTGGAAACTCTGCTGGGTGGACACAGGACACTGAGGTCATGTCCTTGAACTGTGAGGACACTTCCTATGCCCTGAAGCCATCTGTAGAAATGAACCCACATAGTTTCCACCCCACTTTCTAGCTAATGTCAGGAAACAAAGGCGTCATCGAAAGGTCAATATCTAATGATTTGTTGTGAGGGAAAAAAAACAATAAATTCTGTGAAAAAAATAAAGTTTGATTAATTTGTGTCAATAAAATCACAACTTTCCTTTCAACAAATTTGAGCTCATCCTGTTTCTTGTCCTCACTCACTAAAGGACTCCTGTGCACGCCGTCCCCTGGCCTCACGGGCCTTGCGGTCTCCTGTGAGGACGTGGCAAGCAGCAAGCCCTACCTGCCTGCCGGCTCTTTCTCTCGAGGGGAAGCTGCTTAGTGTTCATTCTATGATGATCCTCACTGGAGGCAAATGCGCGCCCGTGACAGGCCGGTCCCTAGCCCCCTGGTGAGTGCTGAGTCTCAGTCTGGCTGACTTTCCACAGAGGCGCAGCAGAAGGGCCTGGGCCTGGCTCTGGCCCCTCAGGAGCTCACCGTGGGGCCAGAGGTCACCACCGACCCGCTCTGTGAGTGGTGGAACTAGGAGCCTCCACAGTACCCCGCCATGGGCCTCGGGTGGGCATGCCGGGACACACAGGGGCAGTGGTGTGGCCAGTGCCATCTGCAGAGGCCCAGACCCCTTCTTGGGCATTCTGCCTGAGGTCATCACTGCAGTGGGTGCCCCTGGGCCAGCAGTCAGGGTGTGATGCCAATGCCATCCAGCTCTGGTGAGGAGAGGCAAGGGGTTCCCTCTACCCACGATCCAACAAGCAGTGGCCACGGGAGCAGGGTTTGGGAATCCAGCTGGTTGCTGGCTCACTGGTTAAGGCATGGCTCTTGGGGACCCCTGGGAGTCCAGGATAGCTTTCAACTTGACAGGTGCCAAAGGAGGCTTTCTTGGGATGGGGACTCTCCAGGACAAAGCTTGGGGTGGACGACTCAGGATTCAGGCAGCTGCTGAGGGGAGGGGGCTTCCAGCTGGGGCCATGTCCCCCAAGCCCACGTCTACAGAGAAGGGAAGTGCAGATCACAGTCTTGCAGCTCGCCTGGGTCCATGTAGGGAGATGGGAAGCCACAGGCTTAACAGGCCCACATCCCAGGAGGATGTAGAGACATCTTAATGAAAATAGAAAGATGTGCTAGGGCTGGCAGATTTTGTGGGGAAATAACTGCTCTACCATGTAGAATTGTGGTAGTCCACCCCCAGGTGGGCCCGGTCATCTGTGCCCACTTGTCCCTCTTTGGTTCTGATCCATGGAAGTTGAAAGTGAGAGGCGGAGCGAGAAGAAGAGTACAGAAGGGGAAGTGACCGGAGAGAAGGCAGAGTCACCGGAGCCACTTCTGTGGGACAGAGCACGTCGCAATGTTAAAGCCGTCTTCAGAAAGTGGACTTGAGCTCCAGTGCCTGGGGAGTGGGAAGGGGTAGGGAAGACCCAGGAGGCCCTTGGGGGCTGCGGGATGGAGGGGCCTGGGCTTTGACATGACTCCTGACGGCCACGCTGGTAGGGCAAGTGCCTGCCCCTGAAGTCCCGCGAGAAGGCCAGGACAGCGCTCTGTGTTCCAGGGGACCTCACGGTCCCTCCTGCTCGCAGGACACACAGGGACCTGAAATAAGGCTGCATGGTAACGGTGAGCAGCAGAGGGTCCTCTTGGTACACAGGGCACTGGGCACGGGCTATGGCATTGTCACAGTGTCTTTTCCCTTGCAAAGCACCGGATCTGGCACGGAGGCCATGGGGACTTTCAGGAGCCCTCTTGGAGAGTTCCCCCACTCCTCGGGACCATGCGCTGCAACCCCACGTTACTTCTCAATAACTCCACCAAAACCCAGCTCTCCGTATCCACGGCTTCGCCCTCAGCCTGTTGATGCCTGCCCTTCATAAATCAAAACATTGCTAAGTCTACCCCAAGGTGAGCGACATAAAGGGCTTCATTGTTCCGAGGCCCGCTGACAGAGGCGTTGGGCAGGCCCATTGTCTGTGTGCTGGGACCCAGGCTCACAGTGCCTGGTGGTTTAACCATTAGCCAGATGCGCTGCAGGGTGAGTCACAGCAGCCTGGGGCCTGCGGCTCCTGGACGGTTTGCTCAGATCTGCATTAGGTGCTTCCCCTCAGTAAGATGGAACTCCTTTATTTCAGACCATAATTGCTACATGTGCTCACAAATGATTTACTGTTGTAGATGGCAATGCACCCTTGGAACGCTTGCCAAAGGGCGTCGACCGCTATTGATATGTACATAAAGATGATAGATGATGGACTATACCCACCAAATTGCTACCTGTTATGATTAGTGATCCCCGTGTTTTGTTTTGTGGAGCTTAGTGGTGCAGGATCGCCCCAAGTTCTGGGCACATTCCTGCCCAGTGACGCAGGCACGGGGCTGCTCTCAGACAGGCAGGGCGATGCCAGGCGGGATCTGCAGGCGACCTAACAAAGACTCCAGCTCAGGTTTCAGAGAGCGTCAGAGGTGCCCACACGTCGGCACAGCTGGCACTGCTGAGCCGAGGAGCAGCCGGTTCTGCCGTCGGTCCTCTTAGTGAGTGCCCTGCGTTTACAGCGGCTTGTGGCAGACACATAAGGCTCTGGCCTGTGGTTCTGACAGGATCACAGTTTCCCTCACCTCAGACGCCAGCTTCCTGCCCCATTTCCAGACTGGATGCACTTGCAGTGGGTGAGATATGGCAGAGGGGACTTTAGGACGCAAGTGCACAGGGTCCAAGAGCGTAAGGTCAGGGGGATCGCAGCAACCCCCCAGACGTAAAGTGAAAAGCCAGAAGACAAACAGAGCCCATGTAGCAAAACATCCCTACGACGTTTTTCAATAAGAGCTTTTCCTCCAGTGGGAGTCCTGGAGCAAGACAGAGTGAACAGAGTGAAGGACACCAGCTCTGTGCCCCTGAAGCTACCACAAAGCCGCTGGGCTCCGTCCACTCCAGAACCAAGTGCATCAGTTGGCACCGCCCACCCAGGACCCCCACAGCACTCTCCTGCCCAGACTCGAGCTGCACATGGAGAAGCCAGTGCAGATGGCTCCTCTGGACCCCTGCATCTGCACACGAGGAAATGGGGCCCAGAGAACCCCCCGGTCTTTCTCAGGTCACCCGGCCAGGAAGAGAACTCGGGGCCCAGCTCCCCAGGGCCCCTTTCATTTCAACATTGTTGTTTGAGGGCACCTTCCTGCTCACGGCCCACGTGGAAATCATCATTTTATATAAAGATGAGTCAACTTAACTCTGAAAAATAAATAACTCCAAAAAGAAGCTTTCCATGTGGCTGGGCCATGAGTTATCTGGGTAATTCCAAGGACTTCAATAGTGACTTCTGGCTGGACAGAGCCTTCAAACACAGGACTACCAGGTCTGGGGCCACTTTTCTTCTGTTCAGTGACAGGATAACCCGTGGGGACCACACTGGGGCTCCATGTTGACCCCATGCCATGCCCTTCCTTTGCCTCTGGGGACAGGCTGGGCAGCGCTGCTTCTGCAGCCCGGGAGGAAGCGGAGCCCGGAGCAGGATGTGGCTCTGGAGACGGCCCTGTCCCAGCCGGGCTCTCAGACGCTGCTCCTGCCATTCACTTGGGAAGGCTCCCCGCTCCCCACGGGCCGTTCCATCTGGTGGAAGGGCCCTGTGGTTTCATCTCAGTTACACGGTGAGACGCACAGACCTGGACACAGGCGAAGACAGGCTCCTATTCTTACTGACTCCTAGAAACCAGCACAACTCACCACCAGGGTCAGTCGGAGGCTGAGGGGGGAAGGCAGGTGGGGGCCAAGGCAGGTGGGGGCCTTCAGTGGGGCTTGCAGAGGGACCAGTGAGACAGGACGGGCAGGCCCATGACCGGCTGGAGAGGGCAGGCTGGGGCACTGGCCCGGGAGCTGGCTGACTCCAAGGGGCCTTCCTCCCAGGACAATGAGCCCCGCTATTCGAGCACCAGGTACAGAAACCAGAGGAGGGGCCATCCCAGCCCTCTTCCTCACAGGTGGCTCCGTCCCCAGATGGTGACTGGAGGCCCACCTGAGGGCCACGGGAGCAAGGCTCAGTGAGGGAGCAGTGCTTGGAGATCAAGTGGAACGGAGCAGAATGGAATCCTGTCAGGGTTTGGATGCGAGGGTCCCCCATGGTTCAGAGGGGAAGGGATTTGGGTGATGAGGCCTTACCCAGTCAGTGACTCCGTCCCTGAGAGGGATCCACTGGGAGGTGACCGCAGGCAGGTGGGGTGTGGCTGGAGGAGGGGGCCCCGGGGTGGGCCTGGGGGGCTCACAGCTTGTCTGCTCCCTGCTGTGATGACCTGAGCTGATTTCCCCCACCACTCTTCTGCCATGATGCCCTGCATCACCGCGAGCCCCAGGATGGAGCTGGCTGTCTGTGGACAGGACTCTGAATCTGGGGATCCTGAATAAACTTTTCTCTCTGACTTGTGTTTTACAGGTCTTTTCATCACAGAAGCAAAAAACTGAGTGAAACAATGTGTTTGCTGCTGAAGCAGTGTGACGGCCTTCAGACCTGACATGCAGAGAGGAGGCCAGTGGAGGAATCGGGTGGGAGAGAGCTTCAGGAGGCCAGGCCAAGGCAGAGGCCAGGGCACAGACACGTGCAGAAGGACTGCATGAGGACACGGGGAGATGTCCCCAGGCTGTGGAGCGAGAGGCCTCAGAGGGCGAATGATCCTGGAATTCCAGCCTCCAGAGCTTTGAGTCAACAAATCCCCGTTGGTCAAGCCCCAGGCTGGGTCATGGCATCCCTGACCCCTGCCACAGCACGCAGTTGTCACACCACCTCTGGTGTAAGGGATCACAGCCATGCGTCCTGACGGGGCTTGGGATGGGGGGCTTCTCAGGGCAGGTATGCCAGGGAGCACCCCAACCTTTCCCCATCCAGAACCCCTGACCTCACCACCCACGCGCTCACCAGCACCTGTGGGCTGCATCCATTGGCCATGCCACGTCTGGTTTTGGAGGGTCTGTCACTGTGGACCTAAGCCCCTACTATTTTCCCATGGTGCACGCTACAGGCCTGGACTGTAACCAGCCACCACTGGAGGTGAAGCCCAAGGACAGGGAGCAATCGCAGGGTGAAGCGAGGAGTACGCAGATTGGCCAGGAAGTCCCTGTGAGAGCTAGCACCTGACAGCCAAGCCACACCACGCCAACCCGGCAGCCAGCCGGAGGGGACAGGAAAGAGTGGACGGCACCTGTGAAGCAGTGCTGCTGCAGCCCCAGAGGGTGGGCAGAGGCTCCTCTTTGGATGCATCTCCCAGCAGGTAGGCCCAGGGGCAGGCACTGTGGCCTGGAGCCTCAGAAAGTGAGGCTACCCCAACACCCAGGGCTCCTCTCGTGGTGACTGTGTTCCCTCGAGGCCTCTTAGCAACCTGTACCCTGCCAGCAGCTCTGCACTCGGGGTCACTGAAGCAGCAGTGGGGACGGGGCTTCTTCCTGGAGGCGTGGCTGGTGGAGCCTCCTGGTACCCCCACACCCGGGCCCTCGGGAGCCCAGGCTCGCAGGGAGTGGCGAGCTGCCTAGGTCAGGTCTGGTGGCAGCTGCAGTCACTGTGGCCACACCAAAGATGCTCCTTGGGGGACATTCTTTTGGTGTCTGTCATGGACCCCTGAGCATCTCACCTGAGGGTCCCCCAGCAGGCCCTCTCGGGCCCTTTAGGTGCTAGCTCCTAGAGGGCCAAGCCACACCACGCCATCAGGACACTCTGGGGAGAGAGAGACCCAGTGACCAGGGCAAAGGCAGCGCAGACGCGTTCACAGCTGCCATCTGACCTCTAGGAAGGGCAGGGCTCTGACGCCAGCTCGGTTCCCGGGGCCTGTTACAGAGCCAAGCTGCCCAGGCTCCTGTGAGAACCTCAAGTTGGGAACGAGCAAAAGCTGACGTCAGCCTTGCCGGGGACTCTGCTGTCCTGCAGCAGGCTCTGTGGAGCCCACCACTCACTGCATGAGTGGACGAGCGCTGGTGTGGCTGTGGAACCTCCCCAGAGTATCCTGATGGCTTGTGAAGAAGCGCCTCTGGTCTTGCCATGAGAAGAGATGGCACCTGTGGGGGGCGGGATAAGCCTGGAGATTTAACTCCCTCTGTGGGTAGAAGCCCTTACGATGGGCACTTGTTCCGCACACTCGGATACCCCTGAGATAGGGGCTCTGAAATGACAGATGGTATCTCCCCGTCGCTGTGCAGGAGCATGTGGCCAAGTGTCCCTCGTCCTCCTGACCCAGGAGAAAAGCAGGCGGAGCTGCTTCGCAGCACCTACAGGCTCAGAGTTTGGCTGTGGGTCAGCAATTCTCTTATGGGAGTTGAAAATGACCTTCCATTTGCTCCTTGCTCCCAGCCAGTCTTCCTGAAGCACCAGCTTCCCTGGGGATCTCCCCAGAGCCCTCCAGTGGCACCCAGGTAGTCCTTAGTAAGCCAAGTGCTGCTGGTGGTACTGCCCTTAAGGCCCCTGCGCCCCACCTAGGCTGCCCTCCGTGGACACCCTCCCTGAAGGCCCTCGTCTTTTCATACCGATGCCACTGGCTGAGGAGTGGGCTGCACTGTGTCTGGCCAACCCTGCCCACCTTACATTTGCCCATGATGCCGGATGCAGTCTGACGCAGGGTAGTTAATAGGTAGTGCTGAGTCAGCACAGTTTCTTGAATTAAATCTCCAGAGGATGAGCTGAGGACTCTGCCCTATGACCAGTCCTTTGGCCCCATAGAAGGTGCCAGGGTTGCCGAGGCTCAGGTTGGTGGGGATGCAGCCCTGTTAACTTTGGTGACTTAGATCACTTTAGATCTAAGTCAAATGCTGCAGAGGAGCTCCCCGTGGTAGAGACGGACCCAGGAGCAGGTCTGACCACGTGTTCTCTGCAAATTAGTTCAACAGGTGCAGATGCATGCCAGGAACTGAAGCCTGGCCACGGAGAAGCAGTTTCCATAGAAACGAAGCTACCCTGCCTGCTCTCCTGACACTCTACCCCGGCCTCTCACTCTGCCGTGAGCCGAGGTGTTCCAGGTAAGACCCCGAGGGCTGGCATGGCTCTGAAGCAGCGCACCTAACCAGGCACGTGAGGCCTTAGGCTGACCCAAGCTTCCTGCTTCTCACCTGCCCCCACTGTTTGGCAGGACAAGCCAATGGACAAGTCCACCCCACTCCCTGATAGGTGGCAAGACTAGAGGTGGAACTGCAGTACTAGAAACATGTTCATCTGCCACGGGACCCTGGGCAGAGGCACTACCGCGGGAGGCCAGGGCCCAGGGCAGCCTGGGGCGGAAGGCCACAGAAGCCACACGGCCCAAGGCTCGGCAGGCAGTGCACTCCAGCTGCCCTGAGTCCCACCCCAGGAAGGAAGACAGAAGGACGCTGGGCCCTCTGGCCCTGCGAGAAGCACTACGTTAGCACGTCCACCCCCAAAGCCTCAGGACAGTGCAGGCCAAGCACTTTGTCAAGACCCTCAAAATCAAAATAAAGACTCCTTGGCTGTAGGCAGAACCGTAGCCCAGACGTGCAGGCTGCACTTGGCCTGGGGGGCCCGGAGCCCGCACGCGCTGTCTGGTTCAACTCAGCCCAGGCCACGCGACCTGGCCTGTGGACCCCGACCATGAAGCCTAGTGTACTGTCTCCCTGCTGTGCACCCCAGAGAGTCTGAGAAGCTCCTTCCACAGGAGAATCCAAAAGTGACAACTGCAGGAATTTAGGCACAGGCTCCTCTTTACCCTGGATTCAAGTCAGAATGACTTGAATTATTTTATTTCTTCCAGAGGTCGACATATTTTCCAGAGTAAAGCGCACTGGAGATTTCATCGTTGTCACTGTGGGTCACTGTCGCCTCGAGACATGACGGAATGCCATATTCCCACTTGGCAGAACCACCCCTGAAAACGCCCATTAGGTGGAAACTGGGACTCATGGGCTCCAGCTGTGGTCAAGCTGTTTTCCCTTCATACCACAAAAGAAAAGATGCTGCTCATAAGCTCCACCCGCACATGGCCAGGCCTTCTACTTCAGGCGGATGAAGGCTTTCCATCAAGCACAGTATTTTAAGCCATGAGTGGGAAATGGAAAGAAGGAGGTAGTCTTGTTCACAGTCTTTACTATGTGGTTGTCATCATCTTTAACTTATTGTTTCCTTTTAGGATATAAGGTCCCCAGACAGAGCCATTGTGTTTCTCCGTTCTTCCCAACACTGATTGGTGCCCCGGCCTGTCTCTGCATGTACCGCGAGGCACCACTTTTCTGTGTGAGGCATCTCAGGGTCTGGCGAGCCTCAGGATAGAGAGGGCTCTGCACAGGGACAGGAGCTCATGGTGCTGGGAGCTGCCAGAAGCCTGGGGCTCCAGGGTGGGCCTGGGCAGGAGGAGGCTTCCTGAGAGAAGTCACAGCGTCTTCCTCCAGGTTGCCTGCTGTCTCGCATCTTGTTGCTGATGTGGGTTGCTCGGTGAGCTCAAGAAGGTCTGTTCAAGTCCTAACCCCTGGTGCCTGTGAACGTGGCCTACTTGGGAACTGCATCTTTGCAGAGACAATTAGTTACCAAGAGGTCATGCTGGATGAGGATGGGGTTCTCCCAACTGGTGTCCTTATAGAGAAAGGAGGGAAGCCAGGCAGAGGCACCCAGGAAGCAGGCCCTGGAACAGCAGAGGCAGAGGCCACATCTCTGAGCCCAGGACCAGATACCAGCCGCCTGCAAGGTTGGGGCAGAGGAGCCTCCCCTGGAACCTCCAAGGGCACGGCCCCAGGATGTCTGACCTCCCACTCCGGCCTCCAGACCCTGAGAAGAGGCATTTGCTGGGAGCACCAGGTCTGCATTGCTGCCGGCGAGGCCCAGCAGCGGGCAAGGCTGGCTTTGGTGCCCTTGTTGGTCTCTTTGGGGCTGTTTCCTTCTCTGTACCTGGTGCCCTGGGAGCCTCTGACCCCTCCCAGGTGTGCAGGGACAGAAGGCACTTACTGCCAGCCACTGTAACAGCACTGATGTCCTGGAGAAAGGGAACAGGTAAAATATCCAAGCCAGTCCTTCGCAGGCTGAGTAAAGGAGTCACAAACCAGGAAGTTGCTGGGAAGCGTATTTTTTTACATCAGTTGTGTTCACCATTTTTTTTTTCTGCCAGAATCATCTTCTTTGCATTGGAAATAATATTTCAACTGTCCTTAATTTTTATCACCACACTTTCCTTCATTTCACAAAGAGAAATGAGTGCAGAGTCAGAGCCATTTCCATGGGTGCCAAACAGAGCGGGGAAAGTGTTTTCTACTGAGGCAGGAGTCCCCCTGCAGACCCTCCCATTTGCAGGACCCAGTCCTCAGAGGAGAACAGAACTGGGCAGATCCTACTTCCTGCAGCTTCCAGCTGCTGAGTCCAGGCTTATTTTTTATTTGCCCTGGAGCCTAAGGCCACTGGTTTAAAGACACCTCCCCCGCACAGGGACAGAGCTCCCTTCAGCACCCGTCAGGTGGAGTGCTAGTAGGCGCTGGGGTCGGGACAGGTGGAGACAGGTCAGGGAGTGGAGCGTAGTCCCCCAAGTGAGTCTTTCCAGGTCCCACTTGGCCTCATTCCCGCCATCAGGCCTCCCGACTGTGCAGACAGGGTTGCTATGCTGCGCTCTGGAAAATCGAGGCAAATTTGAGGCCTGGTCATTTAAGCGGTAGGTCCATTGTCCCTGGTTGTGTAATTGGTGATCAAGAAGGCCATAAAACCGCGGGCAGTTGAAAGGCTGTTGGAAAGTGAAAGGGGAGGCTCCCAGGCTTCTGTGAGGGGCCTAGCTTTCACCCTCCCGTGAACCAGAGTTTATGGAAAGGCCTGAGACAAGCCTCTTGTTTAACCTCCAGGAGGGGGACAGCAGAGAGCGGGGAAATCAAAACCAAAGAGAATTAATGAGCCCTCACCTATTGTCCTGTTTCCTTTGTTGTTAAAAAAATCTGGGTGACAAGAAGAAGTAAGTGGAGAGTGTGCAGAAGAAGCTTAATATCAGGCTGTAAATTCCACCAAACATTAACTTCATTACATGGCAATTACCACCCGTAATTGGCAGGAGGGAAGATTCCACCTTCTCCTCATTTACAGTTGTGCAGGGATCAGCACTTTTGCTCCTGGCAAAGGTCACACCCTGATAACGGGTCTCAGTTAATGAGAAATGGGGAGCCGGTGCAGGTGGACTTGGGGTGGCTTCCGGCCAGCCCTCCGCCCAGCACCAGGCCTGGGAAGGCTCGCGGGCATTCCGGTGGGGGCGCTGCGCTGGGTAGACATTAACTTCTTTTTGTGTCTTTTCTTTTTCAGAAACATCTGCAGACAAAGCTTGGGAATTCACCTTGTAAAATCCCAGACTGGAAGGATTTGGATCTCCTTGTACATAGAAGGCCACCTAGGAAAGTTCTCTGAGCTCACTTGTGCATCTTGAGTCACTGCAACGACAGAAGCATCTCAGTCACCACACTGAACAACAGGAAATGCACCAACAAACAGCATGCACTGTCCCCGCTTTGGGCCAGCCGTGGTGGCAGCCCCCCTGCTCCTTCAAGACATGCCTTGGCCCCCATCCTGCCCAGAGCTCAGAGCCTGGGAGGGGCCGCAGGGCGGGCGGGGTTGTCCTGAACAGCCCAGCATTTCCTCCCCATACGGTGGCTCCCAGTGCAGTCAGGCTGGATGTGGCTGCCCAGGCATCGGGTGAGCTGGGCTCCATCTGCAAAGAAACGTGGCTTCCTCCTTGCAATCGAGGCCATACACTCACCACAGGTGCCAGGTTTTCCAGATTCCACTCACAGACTGTGATTTTCCTAAAAGCGTCAGCCGTGCGGTGATTCAGAACCACTCCGTCCGCCACTGAAGAAGGAGACCTTGCTTCTTCTCCAGATAAGAGATGGAAGCCCCTCTCCACCCCTGAAATTCCCCTCCCGCCCCCGGCAGGAACCCAAACAATCAGAATTCTCTCACTGTGTTCTCTGTGAGGCTGGAATGGCTTTGCTTAGTTCTAGGAGGCCTGGTGACGCTGACTGAACTGCTGTGACACTAGAGTGACACACAAGGGACAGTGTCAAGCTCTGAAGGGAGGGAAGTCCCTCAAACAGGCACCATCAGAAAGCCCCCTCTCAGGGGTGTGGGCAGGGCTTGGGCTGTGGCCACAGGAAGGACCCGCTCACAGCAGGAGAACCGGTGGAAACCATGACTTTGACCATTTGGGGTGAGCTGGGTGAAGGGCAGATGGAACATCTGGGCCTATGGTTCAAATGTGCCCCAAAGTTTACGTGCAGACACCTGATCCCCAAACTAGCTGCAGAGGCCCACACTGTGTCCTGGACTTCCCAGGCCACGGGACCAAGAGCCCAGGAGGCTTCTCTCTATTATCAATTACCCAGTCTGTCATTCTGTTGTGGCAACAGAAAAGAGGCCAAGACAACATATTGTATTTACAACTTCCCTTGAGTTTATAATTATTTCAAAATATTAAATTCACAAATACCATGAGACACCTCTTTGTGTAAGGGAATGATTTTTTAAAATAAGTGAGTTCAGAAGACAGAGATGTCTCTTTCTTCTATTCAACAGAGTCCTGGAAACTCTACCAGAGCAATGAGACAGAAGGAAGAAATTAAAGGGGTACAAATAGGAAAAGAAGAGCTCAAACTGTCCGTATTTGCTGATGACATGATTCTATACTTCAAAAACCCAAAAATCTCCACCATAAAATGTCTAAACTCAATGAATTTGGCAAAGTAGCAGGATATAAAATTGACACCCATAAATCAATTGCATTCCTATACCTCAGTGATGAATTCACTGAAAGAGAAATTAGGAAAACCATCCCGTTCAGGATAGCCTCAAAGAAAATAAAATATTTGGGACTCAATCTAACAAAAGAGGTGAACGACCTCTACAATGAAAACTACAGAACTCTAAAGAAAGAAATTGAAGAAGACCTTAGGAAGATGGAAAGATCTCCCATGTTCTTGGATAAGCAGAATTAATATTAATATTGATAATATTAATAATGGCCGTACAACCAAAAATGCTTTACAGATTTAATGCAAGTCCTATTAAGGATCTGATGATGGTCTTCTTAGAAATAGACAAAGCAATCATGAAATTCATTTGGGAAAATAAGCAGCCCAGAATAGTCAAAGCAATCCTCAACAAGAAAAATTTGAAGCAGGAGGCTTCACAGTACAAGACCTTAAATTATACTACAGAGCTATATTAGCAAAAACAGTGTGGTATTGGCACCAAAACAGCCATGAAGTCCAATGGAACCAAATACAAGACACAGAGACACACCCACATAAAAACATTTATCTCATACATACTAAAAAAAGGTACCATAAACACACATTGGAAAAAAGATAGCCTCTTCAACAAATGGTGCTGAGAAAACTGAAAATCTGTATGTAATAAAATGAAATTATTGGAATGTGTCAAACTAAAAAGCTTCTTCACAGCAAAGGAAACAATCAAGAACGTGAAGAGAGAACCTACAGAATGGGAGAAAATCATTGCTACCTGCACCTCAGATATATCATTAATCTCCAGGAAATATAAAGAACACAAATAACACCCCAAATCCAAATAACCCAATCAATAAACGGGATAAGGAACTAAGCAGACACTTCATGCAAGAAAGAATACAATTGGTCAACAAATATATGAAAAATGTTCAGCATCACTAGCAGTTACAGAAATGAAAATTAGAACTACACTGAGATTTCATCTCACCTCGGTCAGAATGGAAATTATTAAGAATACTAGTTACAATAAATGTGGGCAAGGATGTGGTGGAAATAGATACACTCATACATTGCATGTGGGACTGCAAATTTGTGCAACCCCTTTGGGAAGCAGTATGGAGATTCCTTAGAAAAGTTGGATTGGAGTTCAGTTATCCCACTCCTTGGTCTATATCCAAAGGACTCAAAATCAGGACACTACAGAGTTGCAGCCACATCAATGTTCATAGCAGCTCAATTCACAACAGCTTAGCTGTGGAACTAACCTAGATGCCCTTCAATAGATGAATGGATGAAGAAAATGTGGTATTTATACTCAATGGAGTGTTACTCACCTTAAAGAAGAATGGATTTATGACATTCACCAGTAAATGGATGGAACTGGAGATTTTCATGCTCTGTGAAATAAGCCAATCCCCCAAAACCAAAGGCAGAATGTTCTCTCTGATATGCGGATGCTGACTCACAATAGGTTCTGTGGGGAAGGAGCAGAGGTTCGCCAAAGGCAGTGGAATGAACTGGAAACAACTTCCTATGTTCATACATGAATACTCGACCAGTATAACTCCACATCATGTACGACTACAAGAACAGGAAGTTACGCCACACGTATGTCACGTATAAGAAAATACACTGTACTGTCACGTATAACTAAAAAGAACAAATAAAAGTAAATAAATAAAAGGTAAATAAATTGTTTTTAAAGAACAGAATACAAACATATTAAGTGCATGCAGGGTTCCTAAGTGACCTGCCCCTCAGTGTCCAGGTTGGCTGGAGTAGAAACGACTCTGGGGGACAGAGGCTGGACTTCGGTACCTCGGGTGGTTCTGGCCACAGTCCAGGTAAAACGAAGCTGGGACTGGCCTCCTCTTAAAGGTCAGCTTGGGACTATGGCCATGAAGTCAAGGCCCACCCTTCAGGCGCAGCAAAGGGACTCGCTGCTGACCCGCAGAGACACTGAGGCGGAACAGCGTCTCCTCAAGCCCACTCACCCCAAGCCCGTCCCACACAACCACATGAGGCCTGCCTGCCCACCCCTGTGCCCCGGGAGCAGGCCAGAGGTAGGTCTCCACGGAGGGCACCTGGGCTTCCCCGTGGGCATGCATGCCAGGCCAAGCACATGGCTTCACCAGAGCCAAGGCAAGGGCAGCCCGCAGGAAAAGTGAAGCCAGAGAAGACCAGGAGCAAGGGCTGCAGAGACCAGGCTGCCAAGAACTGGACGTAACTCTACTGAAGGCGACCCAAGAGAGAATGATGTGCATTTCCTCAAAAAGCGGAAAACAAGCTGGGCGCGGTGTCCCGGGCCTGAAATCCCAGCTGCCAGAGGCTGAGGCAGGAGGATGGCAAGTTCAAAGCCAGCCTCAACAAGGTGAGGCACTAAGCACTCAGTGAGACCCTGTCTCCAAATAAAATACAAAACAGGGCTGGGATGTGCCACAGTGGTCGAGTGCCCCTGAGCTCAGTCCCCAGTACCCCTATCCCCCAAAAGTTAGAGACATTAGTATTATCTGAGCTGATAATTCCACCTCTGAGTATGTATCTCAGAGGATTCGAAGTTGGACCTCACCAGGTCCATGGAAGCATGTTTTGCAGTTGCCAAAAGTGGATGTGACCCCAGTGTCCACTGAGAGCTATGTGCACAAGGGAAATGTGGTATGTACCTACGGGGACTATCACCTGCATCAACAAAGCGAGGCTCAGGCACAAGCCACAGCCTCCGTGGAACGAGCCTGACAGAAAGGGACCAGCATTATGGCTCACTTACACAGAGCATCCAGAGTAGGCAGAGGCAGGAGGGAAAGGAGGCCGGCCAGCGGGGCTGAGGGCCAGCCGGGGTCTGCATGATGACAGGTTCTGGTGACGGGAAGAAGGGAGGGTCACACAGCTGTGCCCTGCACTCCTTAGTGCCACAGGACTGAAATAAATGGTTGGAATGGATTCTATGCTATGTAGTGGTTACACATTTTTTTAAGAGAATAAAAGAAAATTAATGAGAACAGCCCTGTGAAAGCCCAGGACCCTGAGTGTAAGTTAGACTGAAGCAGAATGACCACCACCGCGTGGCTGGAGGTGCCTCTGGAAATCGCCCTCTGCCAGCGCAGGGCCCAGTGGAGAACACCTGACCCGTCCCCTGCATCAGAGCCACACCGGCCACAGGAGCAAGGGCACCCACCAGCAGGGCTTACAGACAGGAACCCAGGTTCAGCACTGTGTCCTCCGGAGCTTGAAACCGGAGTCCACATCCAGATGTCCCCGGCCTCAAGGCCTTCATGCAACACAGTGGGACCAAGCGGCCATGGCGACCCCTTCATCTGCCCTGGTGCAATGGCCCTTCTAGAGTGGTGCGCAGAGGCTCCTCTGTGTGAAGGCCACAGGGGTGTGGTCATCCATCAAGTCAGCACAACGACGGAGAGAAGTCTGCTTAGCGGTCAGAGTGAGAAGGGAGCAGGGAGGGCCAGCATGATGTCAGGTGCAGAAGAGTCCAGGATCTCGGGGACCAGAAGGGACCTCAGCTGGCTCTGCAGAGAGGAGAGGTGAGGGCCAAACCCACCCAGGCTGGCCACCAGGCTGGGCACTGCACACGTGAACACCGCTGAGCTCTGGGGCTTGAACCTCGGGGCCATCTGCAGCCGAGGAAGAGCGTCCTAGGTGGTAGACTGGGAAGAGGAGGCCAGGGTCTTGAGCAGGAGGACTGTTCCCTGCCACACAGATTGCAGACCAAGACCTGAGTGACAGTCAGAAGTCCATAGCAGGCCATCAGAAAGTCCCCGACCCCGGGGCAGGGTCCCCATGTCACGCCTGGGGAGGAGAGTGGAGGCGTGCTTGTTACCAAGCACCGCGGCAGCCGCTGCCACAGACCAGGAGCTCTGCATCAGGAGGGTTGCCTCCAGACCGAGGGCAGGAGTCCAGGACCACCTGTGGCCAGTCCATGGTCCCTCAGAGGGCTCTCAGGAGGCGCCTCCTGCCTCTCCCAGCTCCCAGTGGGGTAGGTCATCCTGCCCTGTGGCCACGACACCCCCTTCTCCGCCTCTGCTGTCCCAGCCTCGTCTGGATCTCCTCATACGCCCTCCCTCCAGTTGTAGGGTCCCTTTCCTTGCCCAGGGGTGCCCTCACTTTGACAGCAGACCCTTCAAGAATTCAAACCTGCTGAGAATTCAAACAGAGTCGTGTTTCAGCCGCTCACAACATGAGCTTCTGAGTCTGATTTTCAGAGTCTCAGCTCTGTAGCTAGAGGGGAAAAGAGGTTTCCAAGGAAGAATGCAGAGACTGTCGGGTCATCCCCCAGAGCCAGGCTCGGGCTTCTCCCTCTGGTCTCAGCACAGTTGACAGCAGACAGTCTCATCATATGCCCTAATTTGACTGAAGTCTTCTAATGAAGGACACACAGTTTCTCAGCCCGTTACCTCTTATTTGCTCTCTTTCTTGCTTTCTTTTGGACCAAGGATTGAACTCAGCCACTGAGCCACATACCCAGCCCCCCACCCATATATTGTATTTTGAGGCAGTGTCTCACTGAGTTGCTTAGGGCCTTACTAAATTGCTGAGGCTGGCTTTGAAGTCACAATCCTCCTGCCTCAGCCTCCCAAGCTTCTGGGATTACAAGTGTGTACCACCACACCTGGCTCAGTCCACTACCTCTTATGAGCATCTATAGTGAGCATCGACAAGATACCATGCATGATGGTTGCACTTCACACCATGCCTACCCACGGTCCCTTAACTACTGGAAATCTCACAGATGCCTTTCAAATTCCAAAACCAACTCATAAAACTCATCTTTAAAATTCTGTTCCTCTAGAACCACTTCTGACACCCAAATCTGCATCAGTTTGGTTTCAACAGAGAAACAGAACCAGTAGGAGATATGAGGATGTAGAAATAAAGACGGAGAGAGAAGGACAGGTAAACAGAGTCACATACTAAAAAGAATCAGCTCGCTCCAGCATGGACGGCCAGTGCATCTGGACTCTGAGGACCATCAGGTAGGCTGGGGACTCTGGTAGGACCTGATGCGGCTGTCCAATATCATCTCCTTCCTCGCAGAAGCCTCAGCTCTGCTATCAATGCCTCTTAATTGAATAGATCAGGGTCACACAGATCAATGTGGATGATCAAGTAAAAGTCAACTGACCTCACATGTCAACCACACCTGTAGAACCCCTTCCCAGGAAGGCCTATGCTAGTGTTTGACTGAGAACTGGACACTAGGTTTGTCTAGGAGAAAAAGCTGACCTCTACTGGGATGATCCAGACACCATATGCACGGCCCCCCATCTCTCCCACAACTAGAACCAGCTCCGGTGTCTCTTGGAAGATCTCTCTTGTTTCTGCACACTCCCTCCAGGGACAGACGCACAAGCCCACTCACGTGCCCACACACATGCCCACTCACATGCCCACACACATGCCCACTCACATGCCCACTCACATGCCCACACACATGCCCACACACTTGCCCACACACTTGCCCACACACATGTCCGCACGCATGCCCGCTCACATGCCCGCTCACATGCCCACACGCATGCCCACTCACGTGCTCACACATGTGCCCACTCACGTGCCCATACACGTGCCCACACACGTGCCCGCTCACGTGCCCGCACACTTGCCCACAAACGTGCCCGCTCACACGCCCACACACTTGCCCGCTCACATGCCCGCTCACATGCCCGCTCACATGCCTGCTCACTCTCTTTTTTCTCACACACACTTGGGACCTTCAGTCTGCCCAGTTGCTTCTTTCCCCCTTGTAGACCAGCCCAAGCCCCTGTCTGTGTCTCTGGGTATGCGTACCTTGCCACACTGATGGCTCTCTGCTCGACATTTCCAAGAGTTAACCAGGGACGTCCTTGCTCCCGTGACTTTGCCAGACCCATCCAGGTGGGTGCCAAGCCCATACTGCCTCAGTGACGAGAAAGACCAAAGAGGAGTGAACGGAAATGTCCTCGTGAGCTCTCAGAGCTAAAACAGGTTTTTGAAACTCAATGCAAAGCCTTGGGGTTTGAAGGAAAAGTTTTTAATTACAAGAAAATTATTGGCACATGCCAAGATTATGAGAAAATAGAAGGCACTAATTCAGAGGCCCCCACAGAGAGTTTGGTCCTGGGACAGGACCACAGTCCTACGGGCTGGAAGGAGAGTAGAGGAGAATCTCAGAGAGCTTCACGGGTCTTCTGAGGAGGGCGCCTGTGCTCCACCCCAGGGCCAAGGTGTGCTGGGAGGAGGGCTGTGGAGGAAATGCAGAGGGCACAGGCCCCCACATCGGGACCTCGGGCCTCCCACGTGGTGCTCACATCCTGGAGTTCCTCTGGGCCCCACTGAGTCGGGTCCTCATGCCCCTGGGAAGACAGCGACGTGCATGAAGTTGGCGGTGGAGGTAGGGTGACAAAGGACCACAGGGCCTGTTTCCCAAGTGTCTTCAAGGCCTGAACAGGGAGAGCACACAGCAATCGCCCGGAAGGCGGAGAACAGGGCAGTGCAGCAGACACCAACTCGGGCAGGTGAGGACCACCTTGAAGTACGTGGGCCTTCTTAGAGTTTGGAAACCCAGGTCCACTCTCACTGGTGGGACCAGCTCCAGGAAACCACCAGAGGTTACCTTCACACAGGATGTGCCATCTAGACTCCACGGGCTCTGGCGAGTGAGGAGGTTGGATGTCAGGAGTAGCAGGGAGCTGGTTGAACACAAAAGGTTGAGATTTTCACCTCCAAACACTCTTCAGGCCTGTGTATATCTTAAGTTCGAGTGTTCACTCACTTATTCAGCGAGTATTTATTGTGTACAAGGCACTCTCCTGGATGCCAGGAATAGCTCAGAGAAAAAGAAGAATAGATTTTCCTGCTTAAGAGGAAGAAAATAATTCATACAGGATATATAACATTAACTTTTATATTCTCATTTTATTTATTCAATTATTTTTCATTTTATTTTTTCAAATTTCAAGTTCCAGTTTCCTTCAAATCAGGTACCTTAGAAATTCCTTTTCATTTCTCCCATTCCAACCAGTAGTGATGAACCTCATTCTTTGTACAGGTTTCTGGAATTTTACCAAATATTTGTTAAATGGATGAACACATTAATGAGTGACTCCACTTTATCATGTGAGAAAAAGTGCATTTATGAAAATGAGCCAGCCAATTAGTCTCAACAGACTGTGACCATGTCCCCGTTATGAGGACCGAATTGCAATAAAACCATCTGCAGCTCGTCCAATTGCTTATTTTAGCCACTGATTGGTTTGCCTTAAATCCACTGATTGCTTTTCAAATGACTGTGTTTTTATTCCACCAGAGTTCTTTTTAACTTTATTTGGATAGACAGTTCATTTATTTACTAAAACAAGCTATTTCAGGGGCACACCTCCCATCAATCCTCAGTCTTTCCTTAGTGCGTTCGCCTCCCAGGGCAGGGCCCAATGGGAGCCCCCGTTCTGCACGGAGCAGGTGTGTTTGCAGCTGGCCCTCCAGCGCTGCAGGTGTCCTGGCTTCTTTTCTACTTCAAAGAGGGAGAAATAATCCTAGACACCCATAGGAGCCCTCACGGTTTCACACATTCCTGGAATTTCCCTGATTTGTTCATGTGGATCTCCATCACTGGCCACGGCATATTACAGGGCGGAATCTAAGAAGGACCATGACGCCCCGGATGGCTTCTGACACAGAGGCTGCTCTCAGTGGGCTCCTACTCCAGATGTGCTAACGGAGCAGTATTGGGGAAGAAGAGACTTTGCTTTCTCTCCTAGCTGAAGCAATTCAGGAACATGAGCGACTAACTAGGAGATGGTCAAGGCACGGTTTGGTGGCAGCTTGCTAAGGTTTCAATTTTCAGCATGGTTAGGATTACTGTGCAAACCCAACAAGGCTTGTGCGATGTTGCTGGTCACACTTTCCTTTTCATATTTGGATCCTGGAGTTGGGTGGACAGGGCAGGAGCTGTGTTCCTGTCCACCCTCAAGGGGTTCTGGGGCCAAAGCACTGTCCTGGAAGACTCTCAGTCTGGGCTGGGCACATATGCAGCTCCTCTGGTATTGACCCACAGATGTTTTAGAAGGAAGGTGGCACCTCTCATTCTGCAGCTGGTGGCTTACAGACTGGATAGACTTTGTGCACAAGTGAGAAACCAAGGCTTGGAACCTAACAAAGAAAGTCCCTTTTTAGTTCTGCCTTAGATCTTCAATTCCCATGGGATGGAGACCTCTCTTTCCCCTGCTCACTCCTTCCTCTGCAGCCTCCCCAACCAGAAAGCCAAGCTGAACTGAGGCTGAGGAGTGATGGGCTGAGGCCCCGCCGTCTGCAGGAGTCGGCCCCAGAGCCAGCTGGGGAGGTTCCCCAGGCTCCGGAACTCATTAGACGTTTGCTGCCCCGTGATCTGCCTCTTGATAGGTATTACACACATGCCAAAGAATGACGCTGCAACGAACCTGATTTTCCTCTAAGTGATCAAGAGCACTATCATTTCTACTTACTATTTTTTTTGCTGCATTGTTATAATTAAATGACAAATCTATACTTTATAAACATGCACTTTATAATTTGACACCATATTTCATATCATATATATAGTACAAACACATATTACTTTAGAGAAATAATGAGACGCTGTGTCAAATTGTAATATATATTTATAATTCATGATATAATAATATGCTTTATATTTTAAATTGTTTAATTTCCTCTAAGAGTAAGAAAAATGTATGCATTAATTAGGCTAACTCATTTGATGCTTCCTGGGCGCTTGGCCTTCTCTGAGGAGGTGTGCAGGCACCCGAGAACCTGAGGCTTCAGCTAGTCAAGCAGGGTAAAGTTGTCACACAGAGTGGCCAGCAAAGAATTCTCAAAAAGAACAAGGGTCATCTGCATTTCTTCAGTTTCCTGGACTGGATATTTAGTGTTCTAAAAGAAAAAAAAATGTGACTAGTCTGTGGTCAAGAATTGGGGTTTCCTTTTAGTAGTGATAAAGAGGGTATGTATTCATGCAACGTGTGTGCTTGTGTGCATGTTCACATGTGTGGATGCTCATGTGCATGTATGTTAGGATCAGAAAGAGAATAAACAGAGCAGGAAATTGAGAGATCTGTGCAGCTTCATGCTCTACAGTTCACTGAGACTCTTGCAGACTGACAGAAACAAATGTCACTCTGGAGGCCACTTCGTGACTACCAAGGAAGAGGACCAAATTCAAGCAGTGACTGTCCCTCACTGTTAATCTTTGCTTTCCTTTAACTTCTAGAGCAGAAATGCAGAATGGCCTGTTACCCCTTGTTAGGCTACACTTACAAACAAAGCAAAACTTCAGATAAACATAGTACTAAAAATCATACTGGGCATGAAAAGAACATTCAATGTTATCTGTCAATTTTAAATAAATGAACAAATAAAAGATAATACCAAGGGTGTAGAAAGGCGTTTTGGGGAGTGGTGAGCAGGTGGGCCCAGTCTGCGGGAACAGTGGATCTCCTCTAACTCCCCGGGGAGCCGTCCTTGCCTCCATGTTCTGGCTCATTTATTTTTCCTCCGTGTTCTGGCTGATTTCTGCCTAGACAAACACACTTTTGTGCGAGCCCTGGCTGAGAGTAGAACGCTCCATGAAAATCTAGCCAGCCAGCAGGACCATGGATCCCTGGTTTTTGTATTTTGTTCCCCTTTTACATAAGAGGTGAATCAAAGCTCACTGCAAAAAAAAATTTCTTTAAAAAGAAACTCACTCATTTTTGTATGTGTGTGTTCATGTGTGAAACAGTTGAAATTCTCAAAGTAAAGCCAAAAATAAAGTACGGTGGAAAATTTATTTTACAACTCTGGTGACGTGTGAAGGTGTAAACCCTCTTACGTTGCTTTCACTGAAGAGGAAAATACTTACTCTGCTCCAAGATCCAACCCTCTGGGATTGGGATATTTGTGTGTGTGTATGCATGTGCATGTGTGTACATGTGTATTATCCAGGTCCATGTGTTATGTACAAGGATTATTGTTATATACATGATTATTTTACAACTTGTTCTTGTTAATAAATTTTAGGAGGGTTTCATTTACTTAACGCTTATTGAGGAAACAGTTTATTTGCTGCAGTGTTGGTACTGAACATGCTGAGCAGGGTCCTCCCTCCAAACAGATTCCTTCCCCTCTGCCTAAGGTGGCACATCTCATTGCAGCAGGGTGGACACATTCCAGCTGCCCCACGCATAGGTCAGGGTAAAGCACTGGATTTTCAACTCACAGCACAGAGGCCATGGGACCCAATCCCTCCACTCCAGCAGAAGGTTGGAGATCTCGAGCTGAGCTCTCAGTGACCGAGAGCCAAGGTGGGCAGTGATTTTTTGGAAGACAGTTACCAACAAGCTGAGTGGCCTTCTCTGCAGAAACTTAGAACTTTGTGCATTCCCACCAGGGCCACACATCAGCTTTAAATCCCGTGAGGACCCTACTTTCATGTCCGTGGGAGCCCTGTCAAGGTCAGCTGCTGCTTCATCTTCGTGGGGAGTTCATGCACCCATGACCTCTGAGCAGGCACACGGTGGAGCATGTTCACAGAAACCCCTGCCCCTCCCCTCTCACCCTGGAGGCTCTGTAGGTCCAGGGGAGGCCATGCCACGTTCCCAGAGAGACTGCTTGCTGCCTGAGAGCTCTGTGTGCTGCCACCATGCCCTGAGCTCCGCAGACCTAAGACCTGCTGCCCAGTGGCCAGCTGCCACTGGCAGCTAGGGCTGCATGGAGCTGGGGCAAAGGAGCAAGGATGGAGAGGACATCCTAAGCCTGAGGGTGTTTGCACAATGACAACCAGACCATGTCTTTGTCACTGCCCGGTGACCTTCCCCAATTATCCTCTCTGGGAATGTGCATGAACCCCTCTTCCGGACCTTCCATAAACTGGGTGGAAGGGCACCCCTCTTCCACATGCCTTGGGAGTGGCTGCAGATCACCTCTCCTCCAGGTGCCCTGGGCGTGTCTGCAGAGCATTCCTCCTCCACCTCCTTTGGAAAGGAAAGACACTGGTCTAGAATTTGCTGAAGAACACTTTGAGAAAAGAAATCACGTTCTTATATGGTGAACTGACTGGAATACAGGAATGACCCTGCACAGGCTTGCTGGACTAATATAAGCAGAGTGCCCTCTTTGTGTCTCCTCTCCCCAAGTTCCCAATTTGGAACTCATGCCACTCCTCACATGCATCTGTGCCTGGCAGCAGTCCAGGATACACATGGCATGCTCAGGTGTGCAGAGGACCAGGAGCCTGAGCTGCAGGCAGTGTCCCCAGTGGTGAGGCTGGGTTCCTGCTGCAGTCCCCACCTGCTGACTCCTGACCTACCCAAAGGCAGGAGTTTCCCATCATAACCCTCAGGTCCCCACAGGACTTGGCAAAGAGGGAAGCCAGGAAAATATTCCCTGAATGAATAATGGGCAGATGCTCTTGTGCCCTGGCTGGTATCTCTCTCATGACTGTCATTCAGAAAGATTTGGCCTGAGGTTGTTGGAGGACCCCATTCTCTCACTACATAGGTTCTAGAATTTTCTAGATAACAGACAACCTCCCTAAGCCCAGCAATGAATAAATTCTGCTTTTGAAATTTGACCCTTTCCCCTAACTTAAGAGTTTCTTCTCCCCGCACCCCCACACCTTCAAGTATAAGGGAGGAAAGGAAGCTGGCTTCCTACCACCCCCCTTCAAGGGAGTCCCCACACCCCTTATTCCAGGAGTGCTAGTGACATAGAGCCACAGTGCCCCGAAGGCGCTCGGCATGCACTCACTCCTCTGCTAGGTCTTGGACAAGGTCAGCAGAGTGGGTGCAGTCTAGACAACGCATCTCTAGCTGGAGGACCACAGCTGCAGGTCCACCACCTCGGGAGCCGTGCAGTCTGCTAAAGCTGCTGTGTCCGCTGGCCCAGCAGTGTCCTGTCTTGGAACAATACGACAGGAATGACCACACATACTCATGAAAGATGGCAGCTCTCTGTAAGCACCCAGTGGGCCATAACCAAGCCCAACTGCAGAGGGCAGGTCAGCTCGAGGTGCTGTCGTGATGGAGCAGCTCAGGGCAGCCAAAGGGCAGGAACTGCAGCTCCCCAGAGCCACAGAGAGAAGCCAGCCTCAGGCACATGCATAGGTCAAGACCGGGTAATGTTGGCCTTTGGTGACAACATCCTGTTGGCCTCTGGGTTAGAGGACAGAGTCTAATGACCAGAGGGGTCCTCATGATGGCCATGAGTACCCAAAATGTTCTTCCTCACTCTGTTGAGCCTTAGAAAAAAATCCCTGTGTCCTACATTTAGGGTGGGCCCCCCTTTGAGGCAGGTTCTATGAAATACAAAGTTCACCTCCATAGGAAAGAAGTAGAGCGTGAACCCGGATTCAGACTCAGTCTCCTCCTCACACCCACGTGATGCCAAAAGGGGCTCCTTGGTGTTCCAGGTTTGTGCACACATCATGGGACCCTGACATGTTCTCGTGGGTAGGTGACGCAAGAGAGGAACGAGGTACCGAGACCTCCACGTCCTCACTCACAGGGCAGATGTCCCAGGCACTCAGCCCGGCTCAGGGCAAGCCGAGACTTCACCTCAGAGACCACTGCCCTGCACACAGCAGCCAACGGGGGCTTAACTGATCAATTCTCAAGTTAATTTTCCTAAGGTGAACGTAAAGTGGTGTTAGGCCCATGGCTCTTAACATCTGTTATTAGTGAACCTCAATGAAAACTTAAAAAGAGTCTCCACATTTATTAAATTATCACATGATGATTTTCCAAAAATCACACATTCCCTAGACTTTCATGTTCACTGAGAGGTGTTAGAGTTGTGTTTTGTTTTTGGCAAATGTGGGGGAATTTCTTAGCCTATTTTCAGTTATGAAAACCTATAAAAACGTATTTTTCCTAATTCAAAAAAAAAACAACAAACACTTGAGGACTTCTAAAAAATCAGCTGATCTTCACACTCAAACTTGGCACATAAAGAATGTCTAATGCAGAGTCTCTGCAGACTAAAGATGTGTCCCAAGCAAAGCTCATTTTACTGTTGTTGAGCAGCACGTCAAGCACACGAGGAACTGGATCACTGGTGCAGAGGGAGCCTGCAGGCGGGTCCGTCTTATTAAATAAATGTGAGCTCAAGGGACGCCTGCTCCCAAGACGCTAGTGGCCAGGTCCTGATCACACCTCAGGCACATTTGTAAATATGCAAATTAGTGAAGTAAAAAGCCACTTACCCTAGAGTGGAAAATTTTATTTCATAGTTATTTAAAGCTTCAGTTTTATTCAGGGAAAAGAGAACACATTTGGCTGTGTCTTCTGTCCATTAAAATTTCAGAATAAAATGGTAAAAAGATGTGCTCACTGATTACATGTTTTGCTTTCTGACAGTATTTTTATGTGTTTATAAATTTATAAGTTTTTTTTTTATAATTTATAGAGTGTGAAGGGGCCTGAGCTCAGGTGCTGACATCCACAGGAAAGAGCTGTGCTGGCCTGTAGCTGTGAACATCGCGCTCTTCCAAACTCACTGCAGAGCAGTGCAGAATGTGGTGAGAAGGTCCCAGGAGCCGCGTGCGGTTGCCTAGCACCGCCTAGGGCTGCCTCCTCGGCTGATCCAACGCTGGTGTTGGTGGACGCAGATTTCAAAAGATGGACGTTGGTCCGCCTCTGCTTGTTTGCTCTCCAGGGGTCACTGTCAGGGAAAGGGGACTCCTGCTAATGAGCAACTCTGCGGGAAGCAGCAAGGCTCCCGTTGGGTGGTTCTGTGTCTGTCCAGTTCCGGTGGCAGGGTCTAATCCAGGAATGTCACCATGGGCTCCCAGGGCTGCCATGTCTGCTGTATTCTTGAATAGATTCTGCATTTTTCCCTTCTTTATAAAACGAACACTTCAAAGAGTCCCAGGGATATACCTTCCAAAGTGTCCCCCATTCTGTCTAATTAGCTCTCCTGAGGGATGGACTTGTCCCTCCCCGATGTTTCCAGGGGAGCAGCAGGAGCACCGTCACCAGGGAGTTGTGGGAAGGGAGTTAGGGGCACCCAATCTGTGCCTCTGACTCAGGACCCTCTGGGTGGCCAGGGCTGAGCCTCAGTGGCCTGCCAGGGGACCCCGCATTCCCAGAGGCTGGGGCTGCAGAGCCTGGGCCAGCAGCTGAAACCTCTGGGGAAAATTGCTTCCCAGGAGCTGCTGACCTCTGCCCTCACATTCTGTCAGAAGTCCCTGAGCTCAGGCTTCCCTGACACCAAGGTGACACTAAGGGTGTCCTGCAGGGCATCGCCCCCACACAGAGACCCAGCGAGTTCTGGGTCACACAGTGCACCTTGCTGATGTCTCCCCAGGTGGGCCTTTGGTCCCCTCCCGTCATAGAGTGTGTCTAAGGCCTGGCTCGGTGGGTGCCTGGGGGTGATTCAGCAGTGGCAGGCAGAGAGCCCTGGCCGTCCTGCTGGGCCAGGTGCTGCCCCCAAGCTCCCGACTTCCATGCCTTCTTTGATCTCCACACGGACTCAGCGGCCAGCACCACCCTGTGTTCAGGGGAGGAGCTGAGGACCAGCAGGCAGGGTCCCTTGCCACAGGTAGCAGGGGTGGTGGCAGGGCCTGGCCAGCACCCTCCTTATCCAGGTGCTCTACTGCCCCAGAGAGCGAGGCTGGTGGTGCAGGAGAAGGCCTAAGGCAGAGCGGCCAGTGGACAGAGGGGCAGTGGTCTCCGTCCTCCCTCACTTTCCTCTGAGACCCTCATGGACTTGATAAAGAATGGAAACCCACTATGAGGAGACTCGTTGGAGAGGGGGTCCACTGTCAAAGCCTGAGGCAGGGGCGTGGCAAGGGCACCTCAGGGCCGGTGGCCTTACCTGAGAACTCAGTAGAGCTGGACATGGAGGCCCTGCTAGGGTGGGGGAGGACTTGACGCTCCCTTATTCCAAGACTCCAGGTGTCTCAGCACCTGTACTCTGGGCTCCTGTGGGATGAGCCAACCTGCAGAGCCATCTGGCCATGTAACAAGGAGACGATGCACTGGGGCCTGGACCAGGGCTGTGTGATCCCGAGAGGACTCCTGTCCCTCTGGAAGGGCAGTGGTGATGGGCGTTCACCTGCCTAAGGCCTAATTCCCTCTTCCCTGGGGAGGGCTCTCTGAACACAGTGTCTTCTGGCTCGGGTATGCTGTGACATTGAATGGGGGTGTCCTATGTGGTAGGATTGAGGTCCACTGTCCTTGGCCATCACAGTAAGAGAAGGAGTTCTGAAGAAGCCATGCACATGTGAACTGAACCAGGCTTCCCTGCCCTGACCCAGCCCCCTCTGTCCCTGAGCACGCAGCACCTGGAGCCTGGTGGGCTCTTGGCAGAAACCCCTTGTCCACTCATGCTGGGGGATTCTGTCCTGGAGGGCTCTAAGCTGCCACTGGAACCCAGGAATAGGGTGGACATGCCCTCTTAAGAATATCACCCCCTTCATGGTTGGACACTGAGGTCCCTTCACCACAATGGCCATTGCACAATGGTGTGTGTCCCTTCTCTGGGGGGACTGGTCATGCAGGTCCACTTTCTGTGAATAAGGGGAGAGGGTGCTTTTCTGGAGGCGAACCCAAGAAGCCAGGGGCCCTCTCTCACCTGGAGCCACTCAGCCCACAGAAGCAAACGCCTTCACAGGTGACTTGGCCTCTGCACCAGGTGACCAGGAGGCAGGAGAGCTTCAGACCCTGGGTGGGGAGAAGAGTTGGAGACGCCAAGGGGTGGAGACGCCAAGGGGTGAAGCCTGCCCCACGTGGGTCCTGTGGCCAGAGCCTTTTTCTTCCAGAAAAAATCTGACTCCAAGTAGCTCGTCTGCAGTCCTGGCCACTGGAGCACATTCCTCTTCTCTCTGGATGCTGGACGCCCACCTGTGACGGAGCCCTGGTCTGTTTAATGAGAAACACAGACACAGGGGCTGCCGAGTAACGGAAACCCGAGTCCCGTGTTCAGATCCCCACAGCGGAGGCTCAGGCCAACCTCCTGTCAACGAGACGAGATAATTAGTGTTCTCGGGGCTGGGACACGCCGCGCAGCGCTGTTATTAAGAGCCTTGTAATGGGCTGTCAGGCCCACAGGATGTTAAATGATGGAATCAATTGCTGGCTTCACGGGTTTATTTGGGAGAGTTCACGCCCACTCTCGCCCACGGCAGCCCGCAGGCTCACCCCCTGGCAGCCGGCACCGTCCATGCCACTTTTCTGAAAAAACCTTGAATTCTGTGTGTGCCCGTCTAGGCAC
Source organism: Callospermophilus lateralis (assembly GCF_048772815.1). Lineage (NCBI taxonomy): Eukaryota > Metazoa > Chordata > Mammalia > Rodentia > Sciuridae > Callospermophilus > Callospermophilus lateralis. Next base: position 163,060,686 of record NC_135309.1, read on the forward strand.
AGGACTGTGTTCATGGCCCTGTGCGTCCGCATGTGACCACGTGTGAACGTGGCCTGGGGATCACTGGGACACATGTGTCCCCATGTTCCTGTCTCTCTCTAGATGAGTAGGAACAGAGGGGAAGGGACACAGAGAGTGTGACCTCCTAGGCCCAGGCCTTCCGCCCTGGAGACCTCTGTGCCCACCTGCAGTTTCCTGGGGAGGGACCCATCGAGGCTTGGAGTTGGCATGTGGGGGAAGCTGGGAACTTGTGGCTTTTGGAAACAGCCCCTGGACTTGAGCGAGCTGGGGACAGGCCAGCACCCTGGACATACTTGCTGTGTCTTCCTTCCCCAAGCCGGGGGGCACAGGGCCATGTTGTTTGTACCCGAGGCAGGGAGGTCACATTGCCCCCAGGGACCTGCTCCATCTTGCCTCTCCCTCACTCCCCCAAGCTCTCACATAAGGTGGAGCTTCCCTGTGGTGCAGCTGCAGGCCCCAGGTGGAACGTCAGCGCGACTCTCCTGTCCCAGGAGCATCTGGCTTGGCAGATATGGAGACTTATGAGGGCAGAGGAGAAGCACGGAGCGTCAGTCTCCAGGGGCCCACAGAAACATGCAGCTAAGAGGTTCTACGCCCTCCCTTCAACTGTGGGGCCGTCACTTCGAGGGATTTGTGGGGCGACAAAGGCAGGAATGAAGGGAGAGGTGCCCCATGGGCAGAGCCAGCCCTGCAGAACCTAGGAGGAGCTTCCCGCCACCCAGGCCGCAGTGCAGCTCCCTGTGCCTTGTCCCAGGGCCACCGGGCCTCTGATCCCTCTAGCTCTTTTCACTACCGGGGTGCCCAGTGGCCCCCCAAATCAGTGAAGTGGCCTCATTTGGAGAAGGAGTCTTTACAGGTGGATTAAGTGAAGAAATCATCTTGGGTCACCCTGTGGCCTCAAACACAATGACAGTGTCCATATTAGACATGCCTGGGAGAGGGTGCCACAAAGCCAGAGGAGAGACTGGAGCGCTGTGTCTGCAGGCCCAGAGTGCCCAGCACTACAGCCAGCCACCAGCAGGGCCACGGCCAGGCAGGGAGCCCTGAGGCTTGGAAACCGCGGTGCCCTGCCTGCCCTCACTGGCCACATCAGGTCTCCAGAGCTGGGAAAAATGGACTTCCGCTGTTTGGAGCTGCCTTGGGGACAGCCCAGCCAACTGCTCAGCACCCCGATGCTTGCACCCACCTCTGCACCTTCTGCTCGTGGCCCCCTGGCTTGCTCCCACATGCCTCCACCGCCCTGCTCTTGCTTCTGCAGGTTCTGGGCTTCCTTCGCATTTCTCAGTGTCGGCACGTTGCTGAGTGCCTCCTCCGGGAGCGCCCCACATTCTCAAAACAAATGCCAACTCGCCAGTTCCCGGTATGGTGCCTGCACACAGTAGGAGCTTCAAGCAGGAATGAGAAAAGAATGTCAGCCTGCCTGTGGGTGGCTGCCAGCCCCTGGTTTATCACTGGAGTCACAGGGCGGAGTGTCATGTGCAGCAGGTGCTGGTGGGCAGAGGGTCTGCAGCCTGGCAGCTCACGCATGGAGTGCAGGCTGGGGTGGAGACGTGAGTCCGCCAGGCTAGCTGCCAGCAGCCAGCATCTGCACACCCCGCCCCACTGTGCCAAGCTGTCTCTTGCTGGTGACAACCAACACCTCCGTTTGGGATAAGGACCCAGAGTTCAGAACTCTAGAGCCACACCCTGTGGACCAGACACCTCAGGTGCCTTTCAGTCCCTTGGCCTTGGCTGGCTCTTGTTCTAGCTGCCTGCACATTGACCGGCTCTGCATGGCAACAGGCAACTTAGCCCAGATTCCACCTGGTCACTGGGCCCTGTCCACACTGTAGGCTGCTACCTCCTCAGTGAGGCTGGGTGTTGAGACCTCCATCGGACCCTCTCAGGGCTGGGAGAGAAACCGCCCTGGACACGAGTCTTGACAGCGAGAACCAGCAGTCAGGGGCTCACCCTCACCCTCCCCTCCTTCCCGCGACTGCCCCCAGGCATCATTTGGTGAGTGGAGGCAGCGGGTGTGGTAGGCAGAGGCCTGGATGAGGACCCTCAGACTGCAGGAGCTGCAAGGCTGGCTCATTACTCAGGAGAGGCACCGCCCTTTAGCTCTGAAGCTGATGTTGATGCTCAACTGGAAGACGCTCCCCACGAGGAATGTTTCCCACGAGGGTGACTTGTTTAAGGCAGTCTCCGCACATTGCCTATGTGGCTTGTACCTACCCCACAGGGCTCAGATACAGCCAAGCCTCATGCAGCCTCACCAGCCTAGTGCCTGTGGCAGGACATGTCTGATGGTGATGCAATGCCTGGCACCAGCCAATGGCACAGAAAGCCACATTCTGTGTCTACACTGCAGCCCAACCCCTCTGCTCCACACTGCACAAACCTCATGGTGCGGCACTCTGTCCACACGAGGCAGGCAGCTGAGAGAAACATCGGCAGGCATTGCTGTGAGCACAGGCTGCAAAGGACTGGAGCCACGTGCAGCTGCAGAGCTCAGGAGGCAACGTGTGGGAGCGGGGCCAGCCCTGTCAACGCGAGCGACCCAACACAGCCCGCGCCCACCAGGGTGTGTGTGCTCTTGACCCCAGGGACCCTGAAGTCCCCACAGGGAGCAGCAGCCTGTAGATCCCACCCTGCCCCTGAAGGCGCTGCTGAGCACGTGGGCAGCTTTTATGCACACACGTGTTTCCTGGGTGTGGGTGTGCGTGCGTGTGCTCTCTGTCGGCCTGTGCTCTGCGTGCACATACGCCTTGGTCAGAGATGCTATATCAGGTGGCAGTGCACACCCAGGAGTCTGCAGATGCGTTCTCTGCTCCTTAGAGAAGTGTGTAGCCCCAGATTCTAGAAATGACCATCGTATACTGGAAATATAACAAACTTGAGCAAACAGAACCAGGAGTACCCTTACAGCTTCTTAAAACACACCTGGTCCTTTGCTTGCTCACATTTGCAAAACGACCCTGACATGGGGCACTTCGTATGTATGTGAGAGGGGACCCCCAGTTAGCCCCCTCCAGTGTGGGTGGGGCTGCCCAGCAGAACCTGGCAAAGGTTCCTTCTTTTTGAGCCTGGGTGGCGCTCCAGTGTGTGAAGCCACCGTGATGTCTGGGGGGCGCCTCTGTGGAAAGGCATCCAGGGTGAGTCCAGATTCCGGCTGCAGTGAACAGTGCTGCAATAAACACGGGGCTGCGGGCGTCTCTTTGGCATAAAGACGTCAGCTCCTGGGCAGGGATTGCTGGGTGGCATGGGGATTCTGCTTCCTGGGGCCCCACACTGTCTCCACAGGGCCATGCAGCCCCAGAGCAGTGGTGCGATCCCCTTTCCTCCGCACCTTCCCAAGAGCGCCGCCGTTTCCTGCCTTCCCCGTGATGTCCTCCCCAGCTGGGGCACAGGTTCATGATCTTATTGTCAGAAGAAGTGAATCTGTAAAGAAATCCTGAGATGCATTTCCTCAAAAGCCGAAAGATCTGCTGACTCTACTGGTGTATCTGCTATAAATCAAAATCCACCATATTCATTTTTCAAAGCAAAATAGTGTTTTTCATTGGCGCTATTTCTTATAGGTCTTTGAAGTGGCCTTAAAAGTGTACCTACGCATCTAAGAGTCCTGCAGAGTACAATTCCTTCCTGTTATTTTGCCAAAGTCCTGCAGAATAGGGGTTGGTTTTATGTTAGCTACTCTGTTCTACTGTTAAGAACACCGGACTAGACTGTTTCCAACAGAGCCATCCTCGCCTAATTATGGAAGAAAGGAAGGACAGAAGGCAGGAGGGCACAGGGAGGTTTGGATGAAGGTAAGATTCTCTTGAGCATGCAAGAGCTGGACGGAGCACATCTCATGTGGCCCTGGGGCAGTGACACAAGCCACACTTAGCCACCTTAGCATCTCAAGTCACCGATTCTCCTCCTCCACCTGAAGCTGGGCAGCAGAAGAAGGGGGCACTTAGGAGCAGCGGGTTTCCTGTGGTTTGTGTCGGTGTGTTTCCCCTCTGCAGCATTATTCTCATATGGAAACTAAATGGAGAAAACCAACTAAATTAGAGCTAATCAGAGCTTCATCATGGCATCCAGCACGGCGGATAATATTCCAGTGCTCCATGCAATTAAATTCTTCAATTATTCTAAGTGTTATTATGCTAATTTAAAAGGCTAGGATTATTAGAAAAATGTATAAAGAATTATGCTCAGTTATAGCATTTTATTTATGTGATTTCACGTTAAATTATTTAAGGTATGGAAATTATAAGAGTTATCAGGATGTGACTTCAGCCTGTCCCACTGGGACACTCAGCAAAGCTGAAGGGAAAATTTGTCCCATTTCATCCTCCCAGGGGGATAATCTCGCAGCTTGAAGGATGATCTGCCAGGATCTCTGTTAGGGAACTCACCACGTATGCAGTGGGCTGTCCCTAAGCCCCTGGTCAGCTTGGGCACAGCACTTTGTCCCTGGAGGAGCCCACTTCTCTTTGTTGGGGGATCAGTGTCCTCTGCACTCACCCCTTTATTTAACAGGAATCTCAGAAGGGACCAGGGGCTTATGAAAGGGGACCCTAAGGCCCTGAGGCTCCTACACTGCACCCACAAGTCTGCCTGCCCCCAGAAACATCTGCCCCTGGGGGGGGCTTCAACAGGACCTGTGGGTGCCCTGACTGTCAGGGACTCTGCTGAGACCCACACCCATCTCTACCTCTGCCCACTCCTCCTCCACTCTTTCTTCTGCTCTGTTCTTAACACGCCTGCTCCCACGGCCCCTATCTCCCATTCCCTTTATTTCCTGTCTTTCCTTCACTTTCATGTAGTTTTTTGGTCCTAGAAGGACTTGTTCTTAAAATTTTTTTATCTCTTACTCATACTTTCATTCAACAAAGTATATTTGCCTTCAATATGTTGAATTTTGGAGGAGACACATGCACAGAGGCCACCCTGCCTCTCTCGTTCTCCTGACCCCACCTGCACCCACCTGTGTGGGTCTGCATGGCCTGCAGCTCCCCAGAAGCCTCACCTGGAGCTGTCCGACCGTAGAGCCAGAAGGGAAGCCTCGCTCTTTCACCATGTACACCAGGACTTTGTCCCCTCTCCACCTGCACCTCTGCCACTGCTGCTACCTATACCAGGGGCCCTCAGACCAGGGAGGGGCCTGGACCCCTGGCCTCGTATACCATGTCAGAGGTGTTGCTGCCTGACCAGGCAGGTCGGTCAGGGAAGGAGGCCAGCCGTAGCTGGGAGGAAGTGTGGCTGCACCCCGGTCCTGCCTCAGAGGCCAGTCCTCCAGCAACACCTAGAAAATGAACAGGGTCTCGCCTTCCGCATCCTGCACTCCACAGCCCCACTTTGCAGCCCATGCAGGCCCCCTCTCTAGCAGGCCCCTGAGTATGTGGCTGGGCACCATGAGGGGCCCCACGAAAGCTCAGGATCGGAATGAACCACTCAGGGACCCGGTGCTGGAATCTGGGCCCCAGTGCTGGGTTGTGCTTTGATGCCCCACCCGAGCTGCCCTGGCCCAAGCGGTGAGCACAGAGGGGACGCTGAGGCAGAGACACTGTGGGCTCCGGATCCAGCTGGGACCTCCTCGATGTGTCCACCAGCACCCCCCCTTCCCTCCCCCTTGCTCATGCCTTGAGGCTTTGCCAGTCCCCCCTGGCTCCCTCCCACTTTGCTTGGCGTGAGTCGTTCCCCTGATAAAATCCTAGTACAGTTAATCTGTTCTGGCACCTGCTTCTGAGAAGACCTTGTCCTCGCCCTGCATGGGCTGACATGCCAGCCCCTTCAAGAATTGTGCAAGTTTCCTTGGGCTCTGCTCTCTCTCTTCTGAGGCCCGGTCTTGAAGCACTAGGACCGAGATCACACACTGCAGGCATGGTCCAACAGAGATGGGTGAAGACTAGGTAGACAATCGCGGATTTCACACTTCAGCCCTCCAAGCAGGAAGAACAGGTTCCCAGTGTCTGTGACACTTTGGGTGTTTGAACTCCAGGGGACCTTTGGAATTGGAAACTGCCTCTGTAGATTGGCCCTGGGTAAATGAGCAGCCTGTTGCCACCGCTGCTGTGCTGTGGTCACCTCATGACTAGAATGTTCCAAACCTTGACTTTCTTGATCCAGAAGCACCCGGAACCGGCATGAGCCACGTGGTGACAGGGAGAGGGAGATGCAGAGGTCACCTTAGAGTGTTCCAGGGCACAGCAGAGGAACATCCAAGCGTCTCATGCTTTGCATGACATAGTAACACAGGGCTTTGAGTCTCCTTTCATGGAGAAGAAGCCCTTGAGGACAACACCAGGTGGCTCTGGACATCTGGCGGCTTCCACAGGAAGGAGAGCAGGCTGGAGCTGCGATTCGGCAGATCCGGACTCCGGTTGAAGAAGTGCACGTGGGAGGGGGCTGGATTGTGGTTGCAGGTGTGAGCGCCCCACAAATGCACATCTCCCTACAGTGCGGGGAGGAGGGGTGGCCTTGGCGGGTGGAGACGTCCTGCTCACTGGAGGTGCTCAGCTGCCACTCAGGGAAGGTGCTGAGTGGTCAGGTTGGATTGGGTGGCACCTAACTTCTTCCTAAATGTGTGATTCCTTCATTCAGTGTTTTATAGGTTAATTCCAGTGAGATTGTTCACGGGGTCTCCTAGGCCAAGCTACTTCTCTCCAAGGTAATTCATTCAGCAAACCTGAGCACAAGCTTGGAAGCTAAATGTCCTCTTGGGGACCTGAGACATGACCCTAGTCCCAGCCTGTGTTGGAAGACAGACTACGTGAAAATATTCCATGCTCATTGATGTTTTAGCAGATGAAAATAATTTTACATTTTCAAATTAAATTAAATTTACTTTAAACTGACACATAAAACTTATATGTTAAATGAGGTTGCAAGTGAATTTTCACTACGTGTGTGCATTGTGTAATTTTAAACAAATCCACCTCCTCGCTGACCATTTCTTTATGGCAAAAGCATTCAGAATCCTCTCTTGCAACTTTTTGAAGAAACAGCACATTATTGTTACCTGTAGTCACCTCCACAGCAGTGCCCCAGAGCTGCTTGCTCCTGATGGTGGCTGGTCCCCACCCAATCAGCCTCTCCCCTCCCCGCCCACCTCATCCTCCCCAGCCTCTGGAATCCACCCTTCTATTCCCAACTTCTTGGAGATCACAGTTTTTAGATTCTGCATGTGAGGGAGGTTATTTGGCATTTGTCCTTCTGTGCCTGGCTTGTTTACATAATGGTCTCCTGTCCCACCTATGTTGTGACTAATGACAGAACTTCTGTTTTATGGCTGAATGGTGGTCCATGTGTGATGGACCACATTTTCCCCACTCATTCATTGGCTGAGGGACACCCAGCTTGCTCTGTCTCTTGGCTGATCTGAATACTGCTGCCCAGAACGTGAGAGTGCAGGCATCTCTCCAACACCTGGGGTCCTTCCGAGGATGCAGACCCCCCCCCCCAGGAGTTGCACCACGTGCTTGTTCTGTTTTTGATTTTTGAGGAAGCTCTTACTGCTCTCCACCACGGCTTACTAGGTTGCATTTCCACTGCCAATGTCCACAGCTCCTCTGTCTTCACCCCATCCCCAGCACCTGCTGTCCCTCACAGTTTTGGTAATAGGCTTTCTTACTGGGGTGGGGTGGCATCTCGTGGTCTGGATTTGCATTTCCCTAGTGACCCTGAGCATGTTTTCATACACCCCTCGGCCATTTGTGCATCTTCTCTTCAGTCTATGTTTGGCCCATTGTCTACTTTTTAATCAGGTCACTTATTGGTGGTCGAGGTTTTTGAGCCTCTGTGCCATCTATTTACGACCTCCCGTCAGATTTGTAATTCACAGACATTTCTTCCTTGTCTGAAGTCATCTCGTCGTTCCAGTGACTGCTTTCTTTGCTATGCAGAAGCTTTCTAGTTTGATGTCATCTCAAGTGTTTATCTTTCGTCTCATTTCATATGCTTTGGGAGTCTTGTATTAAAAAAAAAAAAAAAAAATCTGCTCATTCCAATCCCCAAAGTGGTTTTTCTGTGTTTGCTCCTGTGGTTTCATGGTCTCGGGCCTTAGTGTCAGCCATTATCCATTTTTAGCTGATTTCTGTGACTGGGAAGATGTTGAGTTTTCTGCCTGTGCACATCCAGCTTTCCTGTGTCCAAGCCAGAATGTTCTGAGCCCTATAACTTTGTAGCATATTTTTACGTTGCATTTTGTTTTGTTTTGTCAACATTTTTGATTATTAGGAGCTTATGTTGTTCTTTATTAAATTTTAGGATTGTGTTTTCTAAGTCTGTAAAGAAGTTGTTGCTATTTTGATAAATATTATAGGGAGCTCAGTGATAACCTTGATTAGTGTGGGCATTTTAACCAGAGTGTTTCTGCTACCCCATGGACACAGGAGGTCTTTTCAATTTTATTGGTGTTCTCTTGTTTCTTTCCTCAATGTTTATAGTTTTCATCATGGAGATCTTTCATTTCTTTGGTTAAATTGATTGCTAGGTATTTTTTTAAGTAGCTACTTTAAATGAGGTGTTTTTTTGATTTCTCTGTCAATGGTGCATAGCAACACTGATTTTTATATGTTGATTTTTCCATCCTACAACTCTACAAAACTCATTTATTAGTACTAATAGTTTTTGGTTGAGTCTTTGAAGTTACACAATCACACACACACACACACACACACACACACACATGCAATCTAAAGTGAGTCTTGATAAGAGTAGAAAATTGAATTCCTCCTTTTCACTTTGGAACCCTTCATGACTCTCCATTTCCTGATTGCTCTGCCCAGAGCTTGCAACACTCTGCTGAGTAAAGAACGTGGGCATCCTTGCCTTGCTCCAGCTCTGAGAGCAGCGCTCAGCCTTTCTGCTCTCAGTGCGATGCTGTCGCAGGTTTGTCTTATGTAGCCTTTATCACGTGAAGGGGCCTTCCCTTTAACCCATTACCTTCTCTGCACCTACGAAGAAGATCCTGTGGTTTTTGTCCTCCCCTCTGTTGATGTGATGTATGGTGCTTGTTGATTTGCATAAATCAAACCATCCTTGCATCCCTGAGATGAGTCCTATGTGATCATGGTGGATAATAGTTTGCACGTGCTGATGGGTTCAGTTTGCCAATGGTTTCTTGAGGACTTTTGCACTTTTGTCTATGGTGGGTACTGGCCTCTGGTTTTATTTTCTGCTTTTGGTTTTAGTGTAAAACTGAATGTGTTTGCAATAATTGACTAATTGCCTCCTCTCATTTTTTCTGAATGATCTAAATGTTTGATAGGACTCTGTTGGAGCCATCGGGTCCTGGGCTTTTCTTTGATGGGAGATGCTGTGTCAACGGCTCAGTGTGGTCACTGGCCATTGGTCTGCTTGGGTTTTCTATAGTTTCATGGCACAGTCTTGGCAAAGTGCACATGTCTGCGAATTTGTCTATTCCTTTGGGTGGAAGCTCCTCCTTTAGTTCCTAGTAGAAGTGTTCCATGGAGAAGTGATGCCTTTGTTCGGAGTTTACATTGAATGTGAGACATGCTTCAGGCCACTGCCGTGTCCAGACACCAGCTGAAATGGCAGAATTTGGCCAGCGGGAGGCCTTGGCCACACCTTGCTTGCCTGACCCCAGCTCTGCATGGTCATTCTGAGTGCTCTCACCTCCTAGAGGGTCAGGGGCCATTTACATCCATGCTCAGCAGAGTTTTATAACTTTGCTTTTAAAGGAACTGGTTTACTTTTCTGTTGGTTTTTTAAGGCATTGAACAAAAGATACTCTGAGAATTTTGCTATTTGGGCTCCAAAAGCCTTAACATGGTCTAGTGCTTTACCACGAAGCCCGGGCCCCTGCTGGATTCAAGGTCTGTGTGAGCTGGTCTTGTTATAGCCCCTCATGGACATGTGACCGTGAAAGTTCGCCCAGAAGGTTATAAATCTGACCCTTGGTTGCAGCCTCAGCAGAAAGCTGAGGCACAGATCGGCTTGAGAGATGATTTATTCTCCCCACGAGGAGGCGGCTCTGAACAGCCCCAACTGTGTCAACAGCAAGAGCCGAGGAGCCTGCGGCACGGGCGCATGGAGAAGCCGTCTCCGCTGATGAGTGCATCCTGAGGAAATCCGCAGGTCCCACGGGGAGAAAGCTGGAGATCCTGCTCGCTCTGAAGATCAGTGTGCTATGCACTTCCTAAGTGCACTTGACTTAAATAACTTCAGGGGAAGCCACCGGGAGGTCCAGGCAGGACTCAGGGTGCCCAGTTAGTGTGCATTTCCGATACACAAGGAAAGCTGGCTTAGTGTAAGTATCACCTAAACATTGCATGGGACATACTCCTCATACTAAAAATCATTCACTGTTTATGGGATTTCAAATTTAATGGGGAGCCCTACACTTGGAGTCTGTCTGACACACTTATTTCTACTCTTGACCGTGACCCATGTCAACCGAGGGACAGTCCTGTGTTATATCCCAGGCACAGGGTTTAGAGTATCTTACAAAATGTGAGAAGGTGGCACACTCCAAGGAATGCACCTGTGGGCTTGGGTGGGTGGTTTGGCTTGCTGGGACTGCTCTAGCAAAAAGCCACACACCAGGGTCTTAAAGGCAGCACAGATGGCTTCACAGCGCTGGAGGCTAGAAGTCTGGGCGGGGTGGGTTCCTTCTGAGGCTGGGGTGAGAATCTGGTCCTGGCTTCGCTCTGAGCTCTGTGGTTGGCTGGCTCCTGTGGTGACCCGTGGCTCTCATCCTCACGTGGCTTCCCTGGTGTGCCTGGATTTTTCCTTTTCCTAAGGACAGCAGTTGCATTGGACCAGGGCCACCCCTCTCTTTAATTTGGCCACTCTGTGAAGCCCTACTGTACGTAGTGTCACATTCCGAGGCATGGCGGCTGAAACTTAAGGATATGAAGTGTGGGGTGACGCTACTTAGCTGTGGCATGGGGCACACTCAGCGGGAGGTGGGAACAGCACAGGGCACTAAATCACATCAGCCGCTGGAGTGTGCTCCTCCCAGACCCGGCAAGACCCCGGCTTTGCTCAGGCTGAATTGTTGCCAAACAATCCTTAGAAACAAAGGCTCCTCAGCAAGGGGTGTTGCCTCACCATCCAGGGGGATTTGAATTGTCCACTTTCCAGAGATCTCTTGTCCTCTTGGTTAACAGAAAAGCTGTGGAGGAGAGGAGTCGCCATCCTGCCCTGGGCCAGACAGCCAGGCCGCCAGCGGGCACCAGCCGTCCACACAGGACGTCGCCCCAAGTCTGCACACACTTGAGGCCACTGTGTGCACCCATATCAGGTGAGGCTGGGAAGGAACAGATACGCAGCATGGACACAAGCCTGCCATGCCTGATGGGCAGCTCGGTCCTTCATGTGACAGAGGAAGACATATTTGAAAATTGTGTGTCTTGGTGACGCGTGGCCAAGGAAAAGGTTGGTGGACTAGGGAGGAAGTCTCTGAGCAGCTCCTGCACCCAGTCCCCCTCTCCAAAAGCAAACTGGAAGTTCAGTCAGGGCATGAATCCGGCTGACCACGCCGAGGGAAGGCCAGTCTTTGTTAGACAGAAGTGGGCCCCCTCCCTGACCCTCACAGCAGACAGAAGCCAGATCCCCACAGTCCCCCCCATCCCATCCCCAGACAACCCTGAGTGTCTTCTCTTTGCCCTACCCGAGCACCAGGCGGTCCTCCACCCTGGGATGGGGTGACACACCTAAGGGACACAGAGCTGTTACTGTGGGAAACATTTGCACAGTTCTCACCCTCAAAATGTGAGCATGCAAAAGAGACTTGGGTCTTGAAGAAGTTTGTTTGCTCTGTTGGAATGGAGCAGGTGAGGCGGTGTCTGGGGGCCATGTGCAGGCGGGCAGCCCTCCCTGTCAGCCCAGCCACCTGTGCTCACCTCCCTCTGCAGCCAGAGCAGACCCTCCACAGGCCCATGGCCGGGGCCCCGCTCTTGTCTCGGCTCTGAGCAGTGGGGCTGAGTCCCAGGCAGCGCTCCGTCTCTGGCTGAGGCGGCCCAGTGTCCCCCTCCAGAGTCTTCCCGACAAAGTGCTGGGCCCTGCCATAGCTCATGGGTCGGGGCTCATGAGACGTAGGTCCTGAGATCCGCCCTGGGGCCAGGAGGGTCCCAGGCCTATGGCACCCTTGGCCTTGACCCCAGCTCTGGCTCTGAGCTGGCCTCCGAGGTTGTGCTGGGGACGGGTCAGCAAATGGCGCCTCCTGAGGAGAAGCTCCCAGGCAGAGAGGAAAGATGCCCCAGGAAGTCCAGGCCAGCAGGGAGTGGGAGGTGAGTGGGAAGGGCAGCGTCCATCCAGGTGTGCCGACCCAGGACGCCACAGAGAACAGCCAGAGATGGGGGGTGGGCACGTGGTCCACTGAGAGTCCAGTGACATCCCGAAGGAAATGTCCCTGTCCCAATCCCGGTGCTGTGCACGAGACCTCCTGTGGAAGCAGGGTCGTCACAGATATAATGAAAAGAAAGCCACACTAGGGGAGGGTGGTCCCCAATCCCATGACTGGGGTCCTCCTAAGAAGATCAGGACTGAGAGTGAACACTGCGTGAAGACCTGAGCAGAGAACAGGGTAATTCCACCACAAGCCAGAGACTGAGGATGACCCCACCAAGGAAGAGTCCAGGGGGGCTCTGCCCTGGAGCCTCTGGAGGGAGCACAGCCCTGGAGATGGTACACTCCGTGCTCCAGAACTGCCAGCCAACCCATGGGTGCTGCTCCAGTAGCCTCAGGACACACACACCCAGAGAGGCCTGTCCATCATGGGTCCAGGGTCCTTCTCGGGGTCTCCTCTGGGCAGTGCAGCCTGCCCTAGGCACAGAAAGCTGGCCAGAGGGAGCCCCAGGAAGCCCTGATGGTGAAGTTGCTGGGGAAGGCCCAGGGGATCCAGACTGGCCCCATGGAAGCCTGGTTCCACTTGGACACTGACCACAGGGCTGAAGAGAGTTGGAGGTGGACTGCTGCACTGGGTGTGCTCCCTGAGGAGGCCTCCTTGTCCTGCCTGCCATGTCCTGACCCTGCCCCAGGTGAAACTCAACTAGATCAGCTGTTCGTCAGTCAGTCAGTGAACCCACCTGGGCGCCTGCATGTGCCCCTGTGTTGGGCACTCAGCGGGGGCTGCCGACCTAGGAGAGCCCTTGCCCTTGAGGGACCCAGAATCTGCAGGAAAGGCCGGGAGGGGATTTCCCCCAAGGACCAACACCCCCCAGGACCCAAGGAAGCCCCCTAAGGTGAGTCAGAGGGGGCCACGCAAGACTGACCCTAAGCCACGACCTGCCTCTCACAGGAGGAGGGAAAAACTCGCCTGCAGGCACTCATCCCAGAACTGGCCAGACCTCCCCGTGGAGCCGCTTGTCGGCCTCGGACCTCCTGCGGGCCTCCCTGGAGGACTCCCTGGGTTCAGCTGCCTTCCTCAGCGCCCGTCCCTGGGAGCTGGCCACCTGGCTTGTGCCCCTTCTCATGGAGAACGGGCAGCCAGAGCCTGCCCTCGGGTCTGCAGCTCCCTCTTGCTGCAGGGGCGCCTGACCTCCAGCCCCACCCCCCCCGCCTCCCTGCCCCATATGGGTCCAAGAGCCTCGTGGGGGGTTGGGGGGGGTCCCTTATTATTCGAGTTCTAAAACTCTTGGTGCTTTTCAGACTGGGAGACACCCCAGCATCCTGGCAATATCCTGGCCTCACCGCACTGCCCTTGGTGTGGAGGGGGCACGGCTACGAGATGGACTCCCCAAAATGAGGCCTCATTCCCCAAGCCATACTTCTTCCGCCAAGGGGCTGCTCCTCAGATGCAAATGCTTCCCTCCAGGGTCCCCAGGGGTCCTCTATCTGACAGGAGTGCACTCCGGTCATCTGCCCTGGGGCCCCGCAGTGCAGCCTTGCCCTGGCCCCTACAGGCAGGTGTACATGAGAGCCCCTGGGATTCTCTTGAGAGGCCCAGTATTTGTGCACATGTTGAGACAATTCTTCCAAACCCAGGCCAGTGGGCTGTGTTCAGGCATGATAGTGAGGGCATCTGGGCAAGGTGGCACTACAGTGTCCTGTGGAGAGGGAAAAGGGATTTATGGCTTTGGGAAAATGGTCTTTCTCATCCTCAATACCTGGGCTTCCAGGGACAATAAGATGGGTAATGATGTTTATATCAGAATTACTGAGCAGGCTAAGTAAGAGTGTCGTACGTGTGTGAATTACAGGCAGTGATATGGTAGGAATGTTAGCTCTTACCACGCTGAGTTATTATTTCAGCTTCTTCCTTTCCCATTGTCATCTTGAATTTCATGAGTACTAGCCCACAGGAGGCCTGCAGCCTGTCCACCATGTGCAACCCTCCTCTCCTGTATTGTGCACTGCTGGTAGTGCACTCCATGATGAAATGGTCACCATAATGGATTGTATCTGGAGTGTCCCACAGAAGTTCATGCATTGAAACATGGGTTCAGTGGAGAAAGTTCTTAGGCAGTGACTGGATCATGGGGGCTCTGGGCTCATCAGTGGATTATCCACCAATGGCTGATGGCCTCCTGGAGGTGGGACCTGGCTGGAGGAAGGAGGTGACTGGAGGTGTGCTGTGGAAGGATTTGCCTTTCTCCAGTCCTCCCTTCCACTCCCTCTCTCTCTCCTCTCCCCCTCCTTCCTGCCTGCCGTGAGCGGAGCAGCGTCCCTCTGCCTCACCTTCCGCCATGATGTCTCTGCCTTGGAGCTGCCCGCCGTGGACTGAGCCTCTGAAACCATGAGCCAAAATGAACCCCTCCTCCTCTAAGTTGTTCTTCTAGGTATTCTAGTCACAGGGATGGTCAGCTGACAGCGCCGTCACCAAACCCCGTGCAGGGCAGAGAAGGACCAGTGCCAGTCTGGCTGTCCAGGACTGAATGCACCCCAGGGACACACAATCCCCTCTCCCCTGGGCCTCTGCGAGCTTTCTGTTCTGAGGGATGTCAAGGCTGAGCCGTGCCCAGCTGGGCAGAGTAGGTGAGGCTTTACCAGAAGGCTGACTGGACCACACACCCCCTCCAAACGGGTAACGGTAAGTAGCCACTGCTACAAAAACCAAATAAACCATGTCCTTGAAAGAACAGAAACTGAAGTGGGGGGATGTCCTCCAAGGACAGCTAGGGGCTGGGCAGGCCAGTACAGAGCTAAAGGCACTGACACTGGGCAGCCTGTCCTCCGTGGGCTCGGCTGCTGGTAGTGCACTCCGCAAGGGCTTATCCGTGTTAACATAAACCCTCATTAGAGGGGATTAGGAGGGAGACAGTGACAAACAGGACGGACACTAACCCTCTGAGGACCCCAGGATGGCGCCTTGCACTAATTATCCTTTTAAATGACTCAATGCTGAGACGCATGTCAGTGTGTGTGCACGGGCCGTGGGGGATTGTGTCAAGCAGACGAGGCCTGTGTCGTGCAACAGTTCTGTGTTCTGTGCCCCATGACTCACGTGCACACTCCCACAGTCACACGCAGCACACAGCCTGGCGTGCAGAGGTCCGGGCACACTGCTTGAGCAAGGGGGCGGGGAAGGTGTCCTTCCCGCCTCTGGTCACCAGGTCCTGAGGACGAGGCCCCTGCACGTGCACATGTCCACAGGTACCTGCCGTCTATTGCAGGTGCTCCCTGCCTCCAAGGTATTGGGGACAACCTTGGGCCCAGTGAGCCTGGGATCTGGCTCGTTTGTGGGGGCAGGCGTTCCGAAAAGCACCAGACTTCCTGCCTTCTAAAACCCCATTTGTGTAGACTGAGAGGGCAATGTCGCGGGACCCACCTTGCACACTAACCGGTTTGAGGAAGCCTCTCCCTCTGATTCTCGCCAGGCGGAGCACCCCTGCAGCCTGCTTAGGCACAGGAGATGGACTTCCTCCTCCCAAGTCCCGTGTCCCTCTGCCTTGCTGGAAGCAGCCCCTTGGCTGTCTGCAGAGCTTGGGCACAATCCTGGAGTCTTCAGGGAGCAGAGAGCGGGACTTTGAGCTCTTCGGCATCCCCTCAGAGGCTCCGCTGAGGGGGGAGTTGGAGTGTTCTCTTACATGCTGCTGCTCATGTGTGCGGCCAACGCAGCCCAAGACTGTGCCCCATGAGAGGGTCCACGATGCTCTGGAAACACATGGAAGGCAGGCTCCACCCAGGCCCCACGGGCCAAGCGGCTTGAAGGCCAGAGGCTGCGGGACTTCCTCACTCCTGCCTGGAAGCTTGAAGTCAGTATGAACTTGGCCCCAGAATATCGCATCTGGAGAACTGCAGGTGGTGAGGCCCAAGGATGGACATATATGTATATAGGTGGCAGATGCCACATCTCTGTCCTCACAAGACATGGTCAGCCAGGTGTGGACATGAGAGGCAGACTGGAAGAGGCCCAAGAAAGCAAGGTCATTGCACATGTGGGCACAATGCCACCCCCTGGGAGTTCTCTCTAGATCTCTCCAGGGCCACCGAGGACTCCATCCGGGCAGCAAGTGAGGCAGCCCTGGATCCAGAGCAGGTGACTCTGTCCTTGCAGGCCCTGCCCTGAGCTACAGTCCCTAGCAGATGTTGGTGACAGGTACTGATGTCCCCAGAGCTGCTCATGCAGTAGACATGCTCCTTGGGGACAATTCTGAGGCAACTGATACCGACTGTCACATAGCCTATGGGGGTGGTGACACAGGTGCTGTTCGCTGTCCACATGCTCGTCACCACTTGTGTGGTTCAAGGTGCACCCAGGCATGGATGTGAGATGCAGATTGCTGGGCATGGCCTTTGAAGTGAT
The DNA here is from genome assembly GCF_048772815.1 of Callospermophilus lateralis. Classification (NCBI taxonomy): domain Eukaryota; kingdom Metazoa; phylum Chordata; class Mammalia; order Rodentia; family Sciuridae; genus Callospermophilus; species Callospermophilus lateralis. Next base: position 163,077,391 of record NC_135309.1, read on the forward strand.
GAGCTCTTGAAAGGGGGTGGGCACACATGCAGGGTGGGTCACAGACCAGAGCAGCTGCTCAGCCTGGGCCAGCAGAAGATCCCAGGAAGCCCTTCGGAATCTTGCCTAAGAGGAAGTGAGGCCCAGCGTGACGCTGTGGAGGGCCAGAGACCGTGCAGCAGAGAAGTGGGGGTGCTGGCACCAGTCCGCATGTGGTCCCAGCAGTGCGCTCCTCCGCCTGAGCTGGCTCGAGCTCCCTGGTGCAGCAGTGGCCAAGCTTCGTTACTGATCTAACCCCAGAGATGCGGTTCACATCCAGTCACCTGCAGAATATTGACCGAATAGAGGCGACCCCAGTCAAGAGGCAGAGCTATCAATAAGCCTATTAAAATTCACAAAAGAAAACAAACCAATACTCCGTTAGGCTCCCTTTGCTGGGGACAGGTCATCTCTGGAGGTCAGTACGCTTCAAGGCTCCTGTGACTCTAACGACCAGCACGGCTGAGCAAGCCCTGGTTCAGTCTGTAGCTCCTAAGTTCGATGATTTCATGCTCAGCCTCACCCTGGTCCTGCGGGTGAGGACGACTCCTCAGGTCTTCACATAGCAAGGCAATGTGCAGGAAGCAGCCGGAGTCTGCTCAGATTTCCCAATGTAGACAAACACATGGATAAACTCACCCCAGTAATGCTGTAATGCGGAGTCATTTATTTTCAGGAGATAATTGATGTAGTCATGGATAAACACATTTGCTACCCTGTTGAGTGTAGCTGGTCCTAAGAAGCCATTTACATTTTTTAGATACATTTAACTGCATCTTACGTGCTGAGCTCTATTCCTTAGTGATATTTGCAAATTTGAGTATTCACAAAGGTCTTTGAATATATGTCCACAATGCATATAAAGAATGTGCTACATCTTAGCACAGGAAAGAAGACCATGGAGAGAGAGAGCCTACGGAAAGGGGGAAGATCTTTGCCACCTGCTCCTCAGACAGGGAGTCAATATATACCCAAATAATATATAATTAGAATATAAAAAGGACTCAAAAAGCTTACCACCAAAAATCAAATAACTCAATGAAATGGGCAAAAAAACTAAACAGCCATCTCTCAAAAGTACAAATACAAATATATGAAAAAATGTCTGGTGTCTCTAGCAATTAGGGAAAAGCAAATCAAAACTACATTGAAATTTCATTTCACTCCATAAAGACAGCAATTATCAAACATTCAAATAATAATAAATTTGGTGAAAATGTAAAGAAAACACTACACTCACACATTGTTGGTGGGACTGCAAATTAGTGCAACCACTCTGGAAAGCAGTATGGAGATCCCTCAAAAAAATAGAAATGGAATCACCATAGAACCCAGCTATCCCACTCCCCAGTACATGTACAAAAGACTAAAATCAGCATACTACAGGGATGCGGCCACATCAATGTTACAGCAGCACAATTCACAATAGCAAAGTTGTGGAACCAACCTGGGTGCCCTTCAACAGAAGAATGGATAAAGAAAAACTGTGATATATACACACAATGGAGTATCATTCAGCCATGAAGAACGATGAAATCATGGCAATTGCTAGTAGGTGATGGAGATGGAGAACATCATGCAAAGTGAGACTATCCTGACCCAGAAAGTCAAAGAGAGAACATTTTCTCTCATATGCAAAAGGTACAGCAAAATAAGGGGGGGAATTGAGAAGGGAGTGAAAGTCCCATGAAAAGAAAGCGAGGTCAGTGGAGTGGAGGAGAGGGACAGAGGGAGGGAGGGTGATGGGGGAGGGAGAGGTGGGAGCTCTGTCCTAGGCACGCACATGAGCATGCCACAGTGGATGTCACTGTATGGGTTTCTATAAAGCACTGAGCTAAATGAACAACAAACAGAAGGCAGACCAGTGAGGCAGGGGAAAGGAACAGGACTGTGTGGAGAAAAGGAAAGGAGAAGAACTCAGGACTGAATTAGAGCAATCATAGTCCGCGTTTGTGTAATTAGGCCAAAAGGAACCCCCAAATTTATGTCTAACTATAATTCACTAATAAAAACATTTTTTAAAAAAATTAGCTTGCATCCGAAAGCTATTGTCTCAGGACAAAAGCAAAAACTGCTCGAATTGAAAACGAAGACGAGGCATTAACGTGGATCAGAAAGGAAGACCAGTAACCACCCAGCAGAGCAGGGTGTGTGGATGTCATTAATGGGTTGCTTGTATGGGGCGAGTCTGGCGTAGCCCGGCTCAGGAGACTGACCAGTCAGCAAACTCTGGGCACGTGGGCTTCCCTCGGAAGGCAGGAAGACAGAGCAGGGCCATGCACACCTCAGACGGCCGCTGCCTTCCTCCCCCGCCAGGGTGACCACAAGAGGTTGTGAACGGTGTGCAATGTCAGATGAGAGCTGCACAGAGCCAACGTGGACCAGGGAGCAGATGTCACCCCAAGGACAACCAGAGCGAGCAGCAAGCAGCTTGAGATGATGGAAGTGCACGCAGCGATGGCGAGACTGTGTAAAAAGAAAAAGCCACAGAGAATTGCAGGCCTCTGGAATGCTGCAGACCATGGAGCGTCCAGCGATGGGCAGAGAGGTTGGCCTTCCACCTGAGAACTTGGCTGCTGCCCTCAGGCCAGACAGGGAGTCGTCACCACATCCCAGCCACACGGACCGACCCACTCAGCAACGCGATGACACCCCCAGCACACTCAGCGTGTGTCCCACACATTTAAACTACCAAGTGCAAGTGTGAGTGGCCTTGAGCATCATCCTATTGGATCCACTCTTGCCCTGGGAACTGGAAAACCTTCCTTTACGGGATCAAAGGCTACTCGTGTCGTTTTGCAGGCTCTCCATTAGGTTCCCATTAAAAATGAATGCTGCTAATAATTTCATCTATATGCATTAGTATTGGGGGGGAAAATACCTTTGCTGAATTTGCCTTGAAATCCAGAATGCTATCAGGAAGCACCATGACAAGTTATAGCATCATGGCATTTTCCTGATTTATGTCTATTTCCTGATTGTAATGTCGTTATTATGTGACAAAAATCATGGCCTTGGGAAAAGCAGACTTCTCCGGTTGAGCTCTGTTGTTTCTCTTAGTCTCAGCAACGCTACTTGGTGTTCTGATGCCTGCATCATGAAGCCTCCCACACTTGGATGGTCCCTTCTTTGTGAGGTTTGTGTATTTCATGCCAAGATGATATAGTCTAGAGCCAGGTGGATGGCATTTCTGACCTGTTTCTGCTGCGGTATCCCCTCCTCCTCTCAGCACAGCGATGAGCATTAGCAGTGTGCAGGCTCCTGGTGCCTTGGCTGATGGCAACACCCACACACCACCCTTGGCCCACCATGTCATGGCCCCGAAGGCATTGTGGGTTAGCGGTGATTTCATCTCCTCATGCATGCATAATGTCACTAGCTTTGCATAAATAATAATAAATAATTGGTGTGTATAAATAATTTATCATTATTTTTGCAGTAGAAGTAGAATTCTTAGACATCTTTTAAACAAAGGGAACTGCAAACATGATCTCAATCAGAAAAGGGGTTAAGTCTTTTTTCAAATACAACTTTCAGAGCTCATATGCATTCGTTGTATATTTGTGATTTCTTCCCAGAGAGTTTACCATGTCACCCAAGTCTGAAAAGCCTGGCACAATACCTCAATCTGAGTCACAAAACAAAAAGGAAATAAGTTCAATATGAGAGACTTCTTTTCAAAATAAACTGAGCAATATCTCTTATGAAGAAAATCATTGTCCGGAGCTGGGCTACAGCGCAGTGGAGCACTTGCCCGGCAAGTGCAAAGTCCTTGGTTCCATGCCTAACACTGAAAAAAAGATAAATAGGACGAAAATGATTCTCTCTCTCTCTTTTTTTTTTTTTTCGAATAGTGAATCATGTCGAAACCTTCACAATTATACGCATTATTATGTGACGATTCTGTCTTTATTTAGTTCAGGAAGTATTTCAGATTGAGTTTGGTATTTAAATTTAAGTCTATGCAGAACTACTGAGAAAAATCACCCCAATTGGAATCCGTGAGTTGTCGACTTAAGGAGGGAGAGGAAAGAGACAGCACTGAATGAGTGCACAGCACAGGCAGGGAGCCCCCCACTCCGGAGCTCCTCAGTTCCCGCTCCCTCCTGGGGTGGACCCAGGAGGTATGGCTGGACCACAGGGTGCACCCACAGCAGCCTGCAGCAGACACCAGCTCACCCCAGCTGCAGAGGCCCAGGAAGGCGAAGGGTGATTTTGTCCATAAACTCTGTGTTTTCATATCTCAGGTTTTACTTACATCTCTGTCTTCTCCAATAACATTTTTAATTTTTAATTCTCACATAATTCAATCAGTTTCAGCAAAATGAGTTTCTGTGAAATAATTGGGAAGCATGAGAACTCCCCAGAGATAAAAAGTCTGCAGAGATCCAAGTCCTCATCGCTCCTGGTGGCTCCCTCAGTCCAGGCTCTTTCTGGCCTCACACGTCCTCTCTGCCAGTCCACATGAGGTCTTCACTCACGTCTTACCCAAATTTGGAACAAAGAACAGTATGCTTTGCTGTGGCTCTTTACAACCTCTTGGTCACAGCCCAAAACTGTTACGTCTGTATTTGATTAATAAACACCTTTTGGCCTAGATTGACTTAGACAATCCTGACCATGACCTGGAGGAGCCTGTAGGTTTGGGAGGAGGGATTTTGAGTCCAATGCCTCTCTCTTCTCAGTTTTGTGGATACTGCTCACCTGGCAGAATCTTCAGAACACTGAACACATGGGGCCTGCCAGGTGCTGAGGCTTCCCCACCAGCCTAGTCCCCTGGATCCCGCCTTTGGCTACCTTCAGTTGCACCCCACCTCCTGGTTGCACCCCACTCCACTATGGTTTTCTCAGATCCCCCTGGTCACCCCAATCCTGTGCCTCTTCCCTCCCATCTCTTCCCCTGTCTGAATCTCAGGCTCTTCCTTGTCAGCTGGACCCTTTCTGGACCATTATTTGCATTTCTGAATCTTTTATCAGCCTGCTCAGATAAAGAATTTGCCTCTACATATTAAAAAAAAAATAAAAAACTTGGAGACCCACAGCCAGCCTCTCTCCTCCTGCAGAGGGTGGTGGGTGTGGCCCACTGGCAAGTGGCTCAGTGGTCCGTGCAGAGACAGATGATGGTGGGGTCACAGGCAGCAGAGACCCAGGGCAGGGGTGGCGTGCCAGAGGAGGGAGCTGAGCATTTGGGGAGTGGGTGGGAGGGGCAGAACTCACAGCTGGGGACACAGGGATGGCCACCGAGGGCTGAGAGCAGAGCCCAACTGTCTGGAGGAGCAGGAAGAGGGGTCCTGGGCACGGCTCTGCGGAAGTCCTGGGTGTTATTCTGCAGCTTGGCCTTGTCTTCCTGTCACACCTGCACCAAGCCTGTCACCTCCTAGAGACATGCCATGATTTGGGGTGATTTTAAGCAGGATTTTGAATTCCTGGGCTTAGAAAGGTCCCTCCATGTAAGACTGGTTCTGGAACGCTAATGGCAAGCTCTGGAGGTCCATGAGAACCTAGAGTCGGTGGTGGATACAGGAAGACTCAGCATGCCATTCTGACACTCCTCTAGACCCAGGACAGAAACTGAGGACAGAGTAAACCCCAGGAGGACCACAGGAGGTCAGAAGCACTGATTACGAGGGAAAGACAAAGCTGATAAGAAACAGCAAAGCCCTCCGGTGACCACGTCAGGGGTCAAGTGAGAAGGATCCCTGTAAGGTGGGCGTCTTAGCCGCTTTCCACCCCAAACAGCACCTGTGCTGGCCACGTTTGAAGAACGGTGTATCTGGGCTCACAGTCTGGGGTTTCCAGTCCATGGTCAGTTGGCTCTGCTGCTCTGGGCCCGGGGGGCGGGCAGCACACAGGAGGAGCTCACAGCAGAGCGAGCAGCCCACCTCACGACAGCCAGAAGCAGAACAGAGAGCCCCCACACCCCCCACCCCCTCCACCCCCCTGCAGGCCTACAGCCCTCCGCCAGCCCACCTCCTAGAGGTCCCACCCGCTCCCTGCAGCGCCACCCTGCAGATCAAGCCCTTATCACAAGGGCCTTTGAGGAACATTCAGGATGCAGCTGTGGAGCATGAGCCTAGTTTTCCTCCACGCTGTGCATTGGGGGGTCAATGTGTGCCCCTGTTGAGGTCCTCAAACCTGAACGTGAACTTGCTTGGAGATAGGGATTTTTGTGTTTGTCGTCAGGCTAAGATGGGGTCGTGGTGAATTAGGTGACCTTCAGGCAGTGACTGGCATCCCTGTCACGTGAGGGAGTTGGGACACAGATGCAGCCAGGGGAATACCAGGTGAGGCCAGAAACATCCGAGCCATGCGGGAGGCAGAGGCTGGGGTGGCTTGGCCACAAGCTGAGACCTGTCAGCTGTACCGGCCAGAGCTGTGAGATGACCAATTTCTGTTGCCTCACTCGCTCAATGGCCATCTCTAATGGCAGCCCATGAAACTAATGTGGCATGTCATTTTTTTTTTAATAACAAAGGTGCACAGGTCTCCTTGAACTGCTATGAAACAGACCCCCTTCTCCCTTTGAGCTTCAATGTTAGCGTACAGCCCCAAAGCGGTCATCTCATCCACCTGCACCAGGGTTTAGGGAGCCCACCATTTTGCTAAGGTGCCTTGATTTTTTTTCTTGTAAGAGAAGACTTTGTTCACTGATCAGATGTGGGCCAGGGTGCATTTTTACCAATTCCTAGATTGAGATGCTGGTTGCAACCAACACCATCTATTTCCTTTATGAGGTTTAGATGCCCCGAGGAGAGAAATACATTGGATAAAACTTCAGGAAAGGGTGTTTCACTGGAAGCATGGAACAACCAGATTAAACTTCTCATCAAAGTCGAATTTTCCTGTAATGGCTCTCTGAGAAGGGACAGGCTGATGGCTGTGCAGGAAGATGGGGCCACTCACAGTAACTGCTTTTCAATAAGGCAGGGAACCCAAGCAAGGCAGCCAGGAGAGCGCCTATTGGTCACTGTCTCAGGGAAGCTCTCCACATGTGGACAGTTGGAGGACCCAATCCAATCACCAGTGCCGTTGCTGACCCCTCTTTAGGATACAGGGCCCTCGGAGGAAGCACTGGCGGCCCAGCAGGACTGCTCCTTCAATGCCAGGCCACACGATATTTCTTTTGGCAGAGGTCACTGATGCTCGACACCCATCATCACTAACTTATTAGATCTTGAGGCAATTAGTTGAAAACAAACAGAAGAGACAAGCCTGGTATTGAAACTCGGAAACCAGAAGAAAATAGCCCATGGCGCTCCACTGTTTCAAAGTGCTTCAAAGGCGGGGTCGGGCTTCCTGGGGAAGAAAGGAGAGCATTGTTTTCGGGTAACGTCTATACAGTAGAGGGCTTACTGCATTATTTTTCTACTGATTCGGGTTACATTTGAGCTCGCCTGGCAATAATAGGTCAGTGGAAAGCACTTTTCAGTTTCCACCTGAACCCAGTGTGCAACGTGTAGCATGATTAGTCAAGGATTAAAAATCCAATTACACTCTCCCTGACATGAGGAGTCAGACGAGGAATTCTGAGAAATGCATTGAAACCCCCTCTTAACATGATGGAGGGTGCTAACATGCGCTAAGCAGAACCGAGATCTCGAGGACCCTGGAGCCTTCAGAACAAACTGGCTTTCCCCATCTTTGATATAAATATGCATCCCTTGCTATTAATTGTCTTGATTGAGGACAGTAGATGTGTTTAAATAAATTTTCATGGGATACAGGGATTTGTCCTCTGAAACGGAGAGCTCACATGTGTCCGTGGGGTACTTTGCTTTTAGCAAGTGTTAGGGTCAGATTGTGAGCCTTCGAGGCTGTTAAAGATAGCAACCTAGCACAATCCCAGATGGAAAAGAAGGGCTCACTGTACGCCCCACATACCTTACACGGCCAAGAGCTGTGGCCATGGTGTGTATTATTATTTGAGATGATTTCCTTTGGTCACGTGAGAAATATTACGAATTTTGTGAGGCAAGATTGTCTTTGATTTTTATCATCAAGGGAAAATTAAATTAAATGACATTGAGTAATTTTGCTAGTCCTATCTGCTCAGGTTTGTACTTTTATAAGCTTCTCTTATTTAATGCAGAACTTGATTTACACAAATATCTCTCATGCAGCTGATTTTCAATACCAAGTATCTTTTTCAGTCAGAAGAAATGCTTAATTGTTTCCTTTGCAGAGAGCAGCGTGGCATACATTGAACATGAAGAACTGTGGATGTGACTTGATTCATGGAAACTCTCTTATTCTTGGCATGGACTCCATGACATTTACTTGGCAAGTAAAATCCAAACAAACGTTTTGATTTAAAAAATGAAAATGTGTGTGACTACAGATAACAATAATGCAGGGTACATTTCAAGAAGCCAGAAGAAAAGGATGTACAAGCTCCCACTGTAAGGAATGACCGGCGCTGCTGGAGAGAGAGATGTCCAACCAGTCTTCAACGCCGTGCAAGGTACACACGGACCGGGACGCCACACGGGGCCCCCAATAGTACGAGTGACTTTTGTGTTTTGTATCTTGGCTAAAAATTATTTTTAAATGAAGACGTGCTTTCACAAAGCTGTGCTGGGGGAGTTCCAGCAGAACCGCGCTCCCCCTGGACTGCGCTCATGGCCGGCTGTCTCGGCTGGTTATTTCCTGAGCTCTCCGGAAAAACTCATGAGGAGGCACTTGTTGCTTTCCTCATTCTCTACTAATTAGACTTCCACTTTTTTTCTTAATACAAGTCTTCAGGTAGAATTGCATCATCAGTACTGCAGCCTGGTGCACAGCATGCTGGATTTGGTCAAATTCTTTCCCACACATGAGGTTTCAATCTGTCTGTGTGTCCTCTTGGTGTCTGATTTCAAGACCCGATGTGCTGATCAGCGCCTGTTCAGCGGTCACAATGCCTTCACTCAGGAGATTAGACATGACTCTCGGATCAGATGTGCTGCCATACACGGCTGGACCAGGTGTCGGATGACCAGATGACAGCTCTTGGGGAAAGCCGCCCCACTGCAGCAAAGGGCCCCAGTCCTGCCTCCCCAGACAGGGCAGCTGAGCCACAGCGCTGGGCTGCAAAGCGTCCAGCCCTGCCGTGTCCTGTCAGGTGGAGCTGATGCCTCGAGTCTGGGTTTGTGGGTGTCAGGTGGCTCTGTCTCTCCTGTCCTGCTTCCTTCTCAAAGGATCACAGTTCATCCTGGTGTGGGAAGTCTCTGTTCAGCAGTGGGGCTGTGCTTCAATGGCTCATGTGAGTAACTATTTAAAAGTAGATTCTGGCTTTGTCCTTTCACATAGAGTTCTTCAAGATGTTTCCTGACATATACAAGGCCCACAGCTAAGTTCTGCAGGGGGAGTTGGTCCCACTAGGGTCCACCTGCACAAAGTAAAGCCAGGAGAGGTGAGAGGGATTTTCCAGGCCGCAGAGCAAGTTCATGGCAAAACCCGGCTAAAGGCCTGAGCTTCCTGGCCTGTCTTCCAAGGTTTGTTTTCTGACACCTGTTAGCAACAAAACTTGGATGTCTTCTCACTTGTAGAGAACAATAGAGTCAAATGTGAACACTTTGATAGCCCTTATCAAAATCAAACGGTTCATCAAGCAACTGGGTGAAGGCTGATTGTGAAGGCCTGGTGTCAGAACTGTTTCGGTCACTGACCTGAACTTTGATGCCACAGGACAGGCAGAGTCCAGGTTGGTCTCTGGCTGCAACATTGGTACCATCCCCTGCAGCCACATGAGTTAGGGTTCGCTGCTGCTACATGGGGAGAAGGACAAAGAGCTTGGTTATGTGGTGGTCACACTGAGGTGGAGGGTAGAGTCATCACCTCTATTTGTGGACTCTTCAATTTAAATTGCTGTGAAGTCTGCAAGCAAAGCTCCTGACTTGCCCTCCCCCGTGGAGCTCACCTCCCTCCACAGCATGTTGTGGTGGGCCTTGAAGGGCCTCAGAGTGTGTCTGTCGGTCCTCAGGCCGTTCAGGGAGATGCAGAGACTTTGTGACTTGGACTGGGTCCTGGGGCCCTGGTCCTCTGGAAGCCAAGGTGGTGATTCCCCCACTGGGCCACCATGTAGGGTTGGGTCCTTGTGCTCCCACCCACTGGAATTAGGTCCAGATGCGCTCCTTAAAGGGCCCAGCAAACTGGAAATAAAATCCACTTACTCCCTGGGACATTGCTACTACAAATAGGGCCCTGAGGAAGGGCTTAGTGAGTGGGTGAGGAGGGAGCACCCACTGGAGGAGAGCTTTTAGCTCCCAAGCTAGGCTAAGAGGCTAAGAAGCGTTCTCTCCTTAATGCACACCTGCTCTATCTAAGAACGTCCTGAGCATACAGGGCCAGGGTGAGGAAGGCCACGTGACTTCTGCCCACACCCTTCCTGCTTCATTCCCAGAGCCTGGTTTCAAGGGCTGTGGAGGGCACAGGAGTTTGTCAAAGTCCCCAGGGCTGAGCTACTCCACCACTAGACTCAGGGTGCCTGTGGCTGAGGAGGCCTGCTGCATTCTGGCGGGCATCTGACCTCCCCTAAAACCCTGAATTTAGCTGTGTGGGCTTGTCTTTGCCATCCACTGTACTTCTTCTTGCTGACAACCACGGAGAGGTAAAAGGTTATGAAAAACTGGTTTTTCTTGCAAAGCTTGCTCTTGTTTTTATGGGAATCTATAGGAATGTTTTGTAGGAATCTCAGGCAGTCCCTTTCACCTCTGCCCAAGCCAATGGGAATGTCTGTGGTGTTCAAGATTCATAAGATTGTTCAACAAAGCAACTAAATGGCATTTCACATCTAATATGGTTTATAAAAAGAAAAGCTGAAAACCACTTAGAGACTTTCACATCTGAGTGAGTATTGCTATTTATTTAATTTTTAACACCCACGAAACAATTCAATATCAGGTGTTTATATAAAGTCAATTTGGATGAGTTCAACTGTTACTAGCATCAGGACTTACAATTTTCAAGGTTTCATACATTCTAACTTGTACCTACAAGATAATTTTTTTTCATTATTTTTACTTTGAGTTTAGAATGTTTTATTCCTTTCCCAGTTTTCCTCTTCTCTAGCCTCACCTGGCTTTCTTCTGTCCATAAACCATCCATTAAAGGATTCTCTGTGCTGGGCATATGCTGGCCATTGAGCAGGAAGCCCTGGGATCCAACTGGGCTGGCAGTGGTTTCCCGGAGATGTGTCATAATGGAGGACTCACCAAAATGCTGCCCATTATTTCCAGCCTACAGGAATTCTTCCAAATAAATGAGGAATATAGTCACAGAGAAATTTCCCCAGCCTGCTCCCCATCATGCTGCACCCACGAGTCACACTGAAAGTAACTGCGTGTTCTGCAGATGGTTCCAAAGAACCATGGCTGTGAGAGGCTGTCTGGTCCTAGTACACTATTGGTGCCAGTGCAGCAGAGGACAGCAGCAGAGGCTGGAGGACGACAGGGCAAGGGGAGCTTCCCCTGTATTCCAACTCTATAGGGAAGGGCAGGGGGCAGCATGGAAACTTAGGAACCCTCACCAATAGCCACTTGAGAGCAGAGACTTTCATAGGATGCCCCCTGCTCTTCCCAACTCCTGGAAGCAAGGCTTCCACCCCGCCCCAGGCTCCCACGGGCCTCATGTCCCTTGCCCTACCATTCCAGTGGACAGTCTCTTTCATACCCTTCAGCAGGCACTAAAAACTGGTGATCTGATTCTAAGGTTCACAAACTTTCTCTCCCCTTTTCCTCCTTCCAGGGACAAGATTCTCTCTGTGTTCTTAACGATCCCAGGTCTTCAGATCACTCTGTTTATGTAGGTATTTTTAAAATTGCCCTATTTAATGTTGGGTAGTTCATAGGGTCCCCAAGTTACATATGGTGTGCTGTGTTCATCCTCAAACATTGCACTTTTTTGTTATTGTAACTTTTATTTTATAATTTTAATTTCAAGGTTTACACTCCTAATTAAATGGGTTCTTGTCCTTTTCTCTACTGGCTTCTCTCTTAGGCTGTGTAGGTTGGCCATAGGAAGGCTATGGAATGATCCAGGGGAACAAATCCACACCAGCCAGGATGCTCACCAAAGGCAAATTGCCCAACTTCTTCTCACAAAGGCACAAAGACAGGTGGTCCCAGAGGCAGGGAACATAGAGAAAGAGATGATTTGTGTCCAAGTACTGGCATCTGGTTCATTCAGGGGAAACAGAGGGGAAATTTTTAATGCCCAAGAAAATCAGAAAAAAATTAAATACAGGAGCATAAATCAATAAAATAGAAAACAGAAAAATCTACAAAAAAACAAAGCAAAGACTGTTTTCTTTAAATGATCAATGAAACTGATAAGTCTCTAGTCAGGCTTATCAGAAAAAAATGAGAGAAGATGCAAATTGCAAAGTCACAAGCAACTCAGGGGGCATCACTACTGATACAACAAACAGCTCAGGGGGGCATCACTACTGACCCAACAAGCTCAGGATGCATCACTACTGACCCAATATGCTCGGGAGCATCACTACTAGTATAACAAGCTCAGAGGACATCACTACTGGTCCAACAAACAGTTCAGGGGGCATCACTACTGGTCTAACAAGCTCAGGGGGCATCACTACTGACTCAACATGTTCGGGGTCATCACTACTGGTCCAACATGGAAAGACGTGATGGAGTAATACGAATGGCCATGACAATGAACTTGGTGATGAAGAAGGACTAGATGTATTAATTGAAAGACAAGAAACAGAAAAACTCAGGATGAAATTGATAACATGAACAACCTTATATCCTTTAAGAAAATTAAGCTTTTGTTTTAAGAATCTTCAAGAAAAAAAATCAAAACTCAGAAAATCAACAGAAGCAAAACTAGAACCTGACTCAATAACTTCCAAAAAACAAAAACAAGTATTTTAACTAAATTTTATTTCATCAGGAACAAAAATATGCAAAAAAGTTTAATGAATCGTGACTAAATAGATTTAATCCCAGAAATGCAAGACCAGCTGTTATTTGAGAAATGAATGCACAATTACTATTATTGAACTTGACAAATATGCAGAACCATTTGTAGACTTCTAGTTTATCTCTGTGTATAGAGAACTTGAAGTCAGTGCTGTCCTAACAACAAGTAAAAAGCAGAACAGGCTGAAAAGTCAACATCTTTGCTTGGATCCTGAGAAGGCTGAGGACACAGGACAAAGCCTGGCCCGAGATATGACATGGGAAGTCCCAGGGAGCCAGGGCTCCCAGAGCAGAGATGCACATAGGACCTAACACAGGGCACAGTACTGGGGTGGGAGAGCCTCCACCCGCCATGGAGGCTCAGAGGGACACATCTGATTTTGCAACTCCAGGAGGACCTTGTCATGGGGCCACACTCGCAAGACCTTTACCTCCAGGAGCTCAGCCAGGTCCTCACAATAATCCTGGGAGGAAGATGGCCCGCTCTGCCCCACATGAGGGACCCTGGACAAGCACAGCCTAAAGGCACTCATGAAGCCTACAACCCAGAGACACAGGATCCCACAACAGGTAGGTGTCAGAATTGTACAGCTCCCTCCCACCCTCACCACCAAATCACTAGAGGGCTAAACCCAGCAGTTCCATTTATCCACTACGTCATGTCTGGATTTCAAGGAAAAAAATATAAGGCACATTCAAGGCAAAAAAAAAAAAAAACACAAAAAACCCACAACTTGAAAGTACAGATCAGGCATCAGACCAGGCATGGCAGGGATGTTGGCATTATCAGAAAAGCAATAGAAGAAAAGATGGCTAATGTAATTACTAATATGCTAGGTGCCCTAATAGATAACATAGACTGCATGGGAACGCAGGTAGGTGACGTAAGCAGGGAGATAGGAATCTTAAGAGAGAAACCAAAAAAAAAAAAAAATGCAGAATATCAAAACCATAGTAACCCAAATCAAGAAGGTTTCTGATCAACTCGTTAGAGCTTCAGTGTGGCTGAGAAAAGGTGCTCTAAGCTTGAGAAGATGCCAGAGAGACCTTCAAAGCTGAAAAGCAGAGAGAACAGACTCCAAAAAGGCAGAACAGAGCACCCAAGCACACTGGGGCAACCTCGAGAGCAGAATAGACACGTGAGGGGAAAAACAAAGACGTGAAAAGAAAGGAACAGAAAAAATAACCAAAACAACAAAAGAGAATGTCCACAAAGGAACAGCACAGACCTAGCCATAGACCCGGAATCTCAGCACACGTAGCAGGAGAATCTCACACACACACACACACACACAACAGGTCAACTACAGCATTTCAGTCTCCAGAAAATTAAAGATTTAAAAAATCCTGAAAGGGCTGGGTGCTGGGTGCTGTGACACACACCTGTAATCCCAGCAGCTCGGGAGGCTGAGGCAGGAGGATCATGAGTTCAAAGCCAGCCTCAGCAATGGCGAAGCACTAAGCAACTCAGTGAGACCCTGTCTCTAAATACAGTACAAAATAGGGCTGGGGATGTGGCTCAGTGATCAAGTGACCCTGAGTTCAATCCCTGGAACCCAAACAAACAACAACAACAACAACAAATGCTGCAAGACACCAGAGGGAAAACACCATAGAGAAACCAAGATAAAAATCACATCTGGTCTCGCTTAAACCATGCAAGCAAGGAGAGAGTGGAGAGAAAAAGGAAAAAAAGTCAAGAACTTAGAACTCTGGACCCTTCAAAAGTGAAAAGGAGCAAGACACTTTTCAATCAAAAAGGAATTTGTTTTCAGTAGCCTTTCCTTGTAGGAAATAGCAAGAGAAGCTTACCAGAGAGCAGGACCCTACTCCTGGTCAGAAACGCAGATATCCACCAGGGAACGCTGCAGAAGGAATGCTGAAGGAAACAGGCTTTTATCCTCCTTGTCCTCTTCCCTGATACTGGGGATGGAGCTTTCCTCATGCCCAGACTTTTTATTTACTTTGAGACAGGGTCTTGTTGAGTTGCCCAGTCTAACCTCAGACTTGAGATGCTCCGGCCTCAGCATCCAGCCTACTTTCACACTTTTAATTGGGCTAATAGATAACAGCTTGTCAAAACAATGATAGCAGTAATATATTGATTAGTATGCCTATGTATATATCATACATAGTATGTCTATCAAACGTACATATGTTTATGCATAAGAAATGACTATAAGGGATGGGGGAGGAATTAAGATTATTTTATTATTATAAGGAATCCTTACTAACTGTGAAGTGGAACAGTGTTGCTGGAATATTATTTTGAATTAGATGTAAGTGCATCTTGAAAAATCTAAAGCAATAAAAATATTAAAAAAAACACTTAGGAAATAGAATAATATAAGACATTTAATTAAAATATGTTAAAAAACCTGAAAAATAGTGGAAGAACAAAAGATAGGAACAAATAGAAAATGTAACACTATGGTAGCTATTAATCCAACTGAATCAAGAATCCCTTTGAATGCTAATGATCTAAAGGCACCAGTTAAAAGGCAGCGATAGAGTGAGTTAAAGACACAAGACTCAATTATTTTTGTGCATAGACTTTAAAAATAAAGAAAGATAGTTGAAATACATTCTTCTGTCATGTACAACTAAAAAGAACAAATAAAAAATTAAAAATAAGTAAATAAATAAATACGGACAGGTCAGGATGCATGTCAGTGGGTGGGCAGGCGGGCAGCACACTGCGAAAGCAGGAGCCAGTGGCCCTCCTGCGATGGCTTCCCGCCGCCCGCCTTCTACTTGGACTCTGTCTTCCCAACCCTGCCAGCAGGTCTCAGGCTGAGAAAGCTGCTGAGGGCCAACCTGCTGGTGAGACGCTGTTTAGTGTCTACAGACACTAAAACAGGCAACCATGGACAGTGTGGCTACAGTCGGAAGTAGTGGCAGAGCCTGGGGAAGTTTGTGCAGACCTGAGTTCAGCCCAGCCTCCACCCTCAACAGCCAGGCCCCGGGTGAGTTCTGGAATCAACTGGAAGGGACCCCCAAGGAGACCTCCAGGAGCCCTCATGCTGACATCATAGGAGAGCTGCAGACGAAGCGTGTGATGTCAGAGACGGGATGTGGTGGCCAGGCACATGCTGCATCTAAACTCAAACAAAGCTTGGTTTTTCTAATAGTGCAGTGGTGTGAAGTGGTGAAAGCCATGAGTTAAGCAGGCTCCACACAGCCTTTCATTATGCGATGTGACAGATCAGGGGTGACGCGATGATGACCTTCCCAAGTACGCTATCTGAGGACAACTAAAATCAATTTGTTACCTAAAAATAAAATAAAATAAATAGATGGAGAAAATACATCATGTTAACTAAGACATAGAGATGGGATCACTATAGAAGTATCACACAAGGTGACTTTGATACCAAGGAAAGTCACCAGGACATTGGTGACTGATGAAGGGGTCAGTTCTCCACACTTGACAACCCTGAGTGTAGGCCAGTGACACCAGAGCGTCAGGCCACGTGAGGCACAGACCACACAGCTGCAAGGAGGAGCCACTCCACAGTCAAGGTGTCCACGGGCCTTTATCAAATGAATGGGTCAGAAGGCAATAAATGGAGGAGGAGAGAGTCAGCTCAACACCATCGGTCTCCGGATGTGATGGGCAACGTAGGCCGCTCCTCTCTGCAGCAGCTCATGGCTCTCCAGTTCCTGGAGACTTCACCAAGATAGACACATCCAGGCCCTAAGTACACGAACACAACATTCAAACACTACAAGTCCCACAAGGACAGTCTCAACCTGGTGGACTTCAGCTGGAAACCAGTGACAGAAAATAAGAGGGAAAATCTTCTAAAATGTGAAGATTAAGCAACAAAGGTCTAAATAAGACATGAATTAAAGAGAAGCTTCCAAGGAAACTTAAATATTTGGAACTAAATGAAAATAAAAACACAGCTTATCAAAATTTGTGAGTTGCAGTACTAATAGTGCTTAGAGGGAGACCCACAGCATTGAACACTGTCATAGAGAATCAGAAAGACATAGAGCCTATAATCCAAGTTTTTACCTTAGAAAATTAGAAAAAGAAGGACAAATGAAATCCAAAGTAAACAGAAGAAAAGGAAAAACTAAAAAATAGAGCAAAAATAAATGAAATTAAAAATCAAGATATCAATAGAGGAAGTCAATGAAACCAAAATGTCGTTCTTATAAAAGGTCAAAGATATTCCACCAGCAAGACTAAGAAGAGAGGGAAACAGGAGGGGTGAAAATTAGCAATGTCAGAAGTAAAAGAGGAGACATCCCTACAGGTGGCATGGACTTAAATAAGGACCAAGTAATACTGCGCAATACTATAAACACTCTGTGCCCACAAATTTGCTCATCTCCGTGAGATGAACCAGTTCCTTGAAAGAAACAATCTGGCAAATTCACATAGGAAGAAACAGATCATATTAAAAAGTGTATTTCTAACAAATAAATTGAAATCAGTAATTAATGATGATCAAGTAGTGAATAATTAAACAGAAATTGCCAGGCCCGTGTGGGTTCCCTGTTGAATTGTATAATTTAAGAAAGAAATTTAACCAGTTCTTCAGAATGTCTTTCAGAAGATGGAAGCAGAGAGAATATTCCTAACTCATTCTGAGACCAGCATCACACTAATACCAAAACTAGACAGAGACAGCAAGAAAGAAAACAACAGACTTATCTCTAGTGATTAAGGGTGCAAAAACACCCAACAAATATTAGCAAATTAAATCCAACAAGGGACAAAGTAATATACAGTGTGACTATGTGGGATTTGTCCCAGGAATGCAGGGATGGTTCAACATTCAAAAATCAATTAATGTGATTCAATATATCAACAGGCAGAAGATGGAAAATCACATGGTCATAGTAACACATGCAGAAAAAATTTTGAAAAAAAAAATCCAACACCCACTCATGATAAAACCTCTCAGTGAACCAGAAATAAAGTAGAATTTGCTCAACTTGATAATGAATATCTACAACCAATCTACAACTAGCACCATGCTTAATGCTGAATCCAGGGCTTTCCCACTAGGACCAGGAACAGGTAAGGAGGAGTCCTTTCTCTGTTCCTTTTCAACATCTTACTGCAAGTGCTGGTTAATGTAATAAGGGAAAAAAAACATAAAAATATACACAGACTAAGAGAAAACAAAACTTCATTGTTCACAGATGGCATGAATATCTATGTACAAAATTAATTAAAAAATCAAGCAAATATCTCCTGGAGCTAAGAAGTGATTGCAGGACACATGGTTAATATACAAAAGTCAATCGCCTCCCTTTGTGCCATCAGTGAGTTCATTTTGAAATTAAAAGCCCAATCCTACTTGCAATAGTAATGTAAAAAGGAAATATGTGGGTACACACCTAATAAAATATGTGCCAGATCTACCCAAGGACAGCCACAAAACTCCAAAGGAATAAACGGAAGAACTGATGGGTGGAGAGGCTCCCTGCTCACAGGTGGGAAGCCTCAGTGTCGTGAAGACTCCTCTTCCTTCCAATTGGATCTACAGAGTAAAATCACAGTCAAGACCACAGTAAGTTACTGCAGAGACAGAGTGTGTCTAGGCGGTGTATAGACAGGCAAAAGACGCCAAATACCCAACACCGCCTTAACAGATGAGAGGTTGGTCAGGCCCTGGGGCTCCCCAGCATGAACACCGGCCCTGCAGCCCAGAACCAGGGCAGCATGGTGAGGAGGAGGACACACCCACCCTCAGCAGAACAGAGCGGGGAGCTCAGCATCGATGCAGTGCATGGGGCCAACCAGTCTCTGACACAGAAGCAAGGGCAGCGGAATTGAGAAGGATTATCTTCTGAACATGCAGTGTCGGAACAAGTGGACATTCACACGCAGAAACGTCAATCTAAACAGACTGAGCACATCACATGACAGCTCACAGTGGAGCACAAACCTAAATGTAAACCTCAGAACTATGAACGTGGCTTTAACAAAATAACCAGGGGGTGACAAGGAACTTGCATAGATTGATACAGCAGGAGTGGAAGCCATTTATTATAGGACAGGAGCCGTATTTATACATTCCACACAGCTTATCTAATTAACATAAACTAGATACAGCAGTCAACCAATCAGGAATCTCCACTCTTAATGGCTCACTTTTGTTACTTCACAAACCACTCCCTCTGGCATTTTGCCAGGCACCATGCAGACTTGTTTACAGACTCTAACACCACCCCTTTACCTTGTCTTAACTCCCACCCCACCCTTCCCCTTCTCCAGTGTCTCCCTTCTACTCTCATGTCATCTTTCTTTTTTTCTGAATTTCTCATATGAGGGAAAACATACAATACTTGTCTTTTTGGAGCCTAGCTTATTTTTCTTAACATGATAATCTCTGGTTCAATCTCTTTTCCTGAAAATGGCTGGATTTTGTCCTTCTTTATGGCTTAATAATACTCACTTGTGCAATTGTCCTTCTTGTCCTCTACTCAAAGGAGTTAAAAACTTATATCCACACAAAATCCTGCACACACATGTCTACAGAATCTTTATTCATAATTGCCAGAACTTAGAAGCAGCCAAGATGTCCTTCAGCATATGAGTGGATTGATAAACTATGGTACACCAAACAAGAGAATGGTATTCAGTGCTAAAAAGGAGCTATCGACCAGTGGCTCAGGAGGCTGAGACAGGAGGACAATGAGTTCAAAGCCAGCTTCAGCAAAAGCGAGGCACTAAGCAACTCAGCAAGACCCTGTCTCTAAATAAAATACAAAATAGGGCTGGGGATGTGGCTCAGTGGTTGAGGGACCCTAAGTTCAATCTCCTGTACAAAAAAAAAAAAAAAAAGAGAGCTATGGATCCATGAAGAGGAACATTTAGGTTCATATTAGTGAATAAAAGAAGCCAATATCAAAAGGCTACAAGTGGTATGATTCCCACTATCTGGCTTTACGTAAAAACAGGGATATAAGTAAAGCAAAAGATCAGTGGGCGCCAGAGACTGGGAGTGGGGGGGTGAGTAGGCGGAGCATGAAGGATCTTCAGGACAGTAGAATCACCCTGTGTGATACCGTAATGGTGGGAACCACGTCATACATTTGACCAAACAGTGTATGTGCAGAGAGGGGCCTCCTGCAAAATACTGAGCAGGGCACCAGGATGCCTCAATGTAGGTTGCTTAGTTGCAACAAATACTGTGCCTGATGGGATGTGGGTGCGGGGTGTTGGTTATGAACAACATGGAGCATATGGAAATCTCTGTCTGCCTTTCAGTTTTGCTGTGAACCTAAAATCATTACAAAAAGGAAGAGAAAATGGAGGGGAACTATGTCAACAGATGCCAAGAACAATCTGAAAGAACTCAGTAGGTTTGGTTAGAAATCTTTCAGCAAACTAGGAATGGGAGAAAATTTCCTCAACCTAATAACTGACACCCATAAAACTTACAGGCACATAATTGTGTATTTAATGGTAAAAAACATCTGTGTAGGGTTAGGAACAGGCAAGGAATGGATCCAATATTGTCCTAGAGGTCACAGCAGTGGAATAGGGTGGCAAAAATAAATAAAACCAGATTGGGGCCAAGAAGGAGGAAAAACTCTGTCACCCACACATTAGGGTCATTTGATAAGGGAGTTATTGAGTATGCAGAAAGATTAGACCAGTGAGTGGGCAGAGCAGGTGACGTGATTCAGAGCAGAAACAAAAAGCAGAACCCAGTAGGCATTCAGAACAGCATCAACCTAGGAAAAGAGAGATGAATACGAGGAAAGATGTGTGGAATTTGAACATTTAAAATTATAAAACATTGCCTGGGAAAATTAAAGAAAAACAAACGGAAAGATACCACGTCTATATATCAGAAGATTCAATATGGTCAATATGTCAGTTCCCCTACTTTCATCATCATGTTCACAAAAATCCAGCCAAAATTCCCACAGGTGTTTTGTTGTTATTGTTAAAATGGGCAATTAGACACAAAGGCAAATGACCTAACTAGGCAAAGAGATTTTGGATAAAAACTGATTTGGAAGCCCATCTGGATTCAAGATTCAGTTAAGTCTGCTGTAGTCCAGAGAGGGCTGTACCCACACACACGTTAAGTGAAAGGAGCAATCAAAGTCCTCTTGCTTTTCCACAAAGGTCCAAGGGCAACTCGGCAGAGGAAGGGCCTCTTCCAGCCAGGGCACTGAAGAGTCAGGTCCACGCTGACCTCACCCCTCGGTCCTCCTGGACTCTGCATCTGCAGCAGCAGAACCAAAGCCCGGGAACTCCTTGCCCACACAGGCTCCTGCCCCTGAGCACAGGAAGAAAGGGGTCTGTGGTGTGTAGTTTCAGAGAACCATGCTGACCTTCCAGGGAATTGTCCAGACAATTCCTAAGTCGGCAAAGAAATGGAGTCACCAGATGGAGTCACCAAAACCATCTCTGCAGAGAGGTGGGGGGTTGGAACTATGTGGGTTGCTAACTATACCTGGTGCTGACTGCAGAGGACTTGGAAGCATTTGTTAAAATGAGCTCTCCAGAAATAGATTAAAATGCTACAATAGACACTACTTGTAATGAAATTTAAATTTGCTTCAAAACACATTGGAAAGAAAAGGAGAAAATCCATGTAAAAGACTGTGGGAGAGACAGAGATGAGTATGCAGCCTTTTTTTGACCCTGAGAAAGAATACAATATACATATCCTTTAAAAACACAGAACCCCATGCATGCCAGGCAAGCACTCCTCCACTGAGCTGCACCCCTGCCCTATAGACACAAGTTCTCTAAAGGAGTTCAGGAAAACATGGCGGTGGGAAGGGAGCAAGCCGCCCTGGCCCCGCGCCACTGCGCCCGCAGATTCATCTCACCTAGTCGGAAGACTCCATCTCTGAGAGTGTTAGAGGACCCCTATCCAGCTACTCTCCGCACAAATCACTAGCTCTGTGATCCCACGCAGTGCTCTGGGCCTCATTGTTCAAGTAGGATGTCCGGTGTTGGAGCAGGACCCAAAGCCAAAGTTCCAGTCCATGCAAGACTCAGTGCATCTGAGCAGAATCGCCTATCAACACATCTGTGGGTCGCCAAGACTGCTCCCCCACAGTCACTCAGCTGCTACCTACCCACAGAGCAATGCCATCGCCTGGCTCCCCCACCTCACCAGGCTCCCCCCACTCACCCAGCTCCCCCCACCTCACCAGACAGCCCTGCGCTGAAAGCAGACCTCCACCATCTTGACTCAACATTCTCGCCATATTAGGTGGGGCAGTTCCCAGATCAGATCTCCAAGGCCAGGTACCAGGTTTCCAACCTTCCCCGCTCCCCAGCAGTGGTAACCCAACACAGGTATGCAGTGCGACCAGGGAGCCACCCACGGGAGCCGGGTGCGGGGTTCCTCCATTGGGAACTGCTAGGGCAGAGGGAGAGACTGGGAACTGGGAAATCTCCAGGCAAGAGAGGGAGATAGTACCGGGCACTCATGTTATAGGAGTGGTCCCAAAGAGAGACCCATGAGGTGCAGTCTTTCTGCAGGGGACTGGTTGGTGCCACTCCCCACATCCAGGCACCCTGCACCAGGCCCAGTCTTCCCACCCTGGTTACCTCCACCGTCCAGCGGGCAGAGACACCAGCTCACAGCTGGTGTCTACCTATTGGAGAAAAGAGAAGCAGGACAGATGCGATCTCTAAAGCCAGCTGCAACCCTGCTTCTTCCTTGAGTGTTTTGTTGGTTGGTTGTTGGTTGGTTGGTTTTTTCTCTTCTACCCCTCCATCCTCCGGCCCTCACATCCCCACCATATGTGAAACCAAGAACCCTGCGTGAACTAGGACTTTGAGGACTGAGTCACTGAATAGTATAATATAGAGGGGTTGTATAGGCCCTTTATTTCTTTTCCTTTTTATTCTTTCACTTTTCTTTCCCCCTCCAAATTTTACTGTTTTAACATCTGTATTTTCTAAATATGTGTGTATTTGTTTTATGTACTCTACTGGCATCCCACGTACCTGCCTACCCTCAATTACTTCCTGTCTGTTCTCCTGCTACTAACCCTCTTCACTAGATTCTCCTTCACACTTTCTAAGATATATTAACTCTATATCCTCACATCCTACCTCCTCAGCATATCGTCCTATGCTCCTCCAACCCCAGTTTATTGTCCACCATCAGAAACTGTAAGCCTTTTTACAAAACTAGTCATTATATTTTAGATAATAATTGAACCCAACATTTCTGTACATTGAGACACAATTCAGTTCTGAACCTTCATGCATCTAGGACATGTCCGTAAACTATAATCCCCCTGTGAAGCCGCGGCTTGCCTCTCTGGATCTTGGCAATAATTCAACAACCACAGCCACAACTACCCCCAGGCACCCGCACATACCCATGAGCACTTTCAAACAGCAACAGAAACGCCTGATTTAATGAGGTAAATGGAAAGGCTGTGTGTCCAGAGTTGACCACAGTGGACATCTCAACCATGGTCCAGCACCTTGAAGATCACGGCTTCTCCCTGTCATCACATGCAATGAACCTAGCAATAGGTAGAGAGAGAGGACCAGGCACGGCCACCATGCTGTGGGGACCTCCTCTCAGGGCTTCCTGAACAATGGGGGACTGAAATCCAAGGATCTAACTTAGAAATGAATAAAACTCAGAAAAAGTGTTTTCAAAAACCTATAGACTGTGGACAGAGCCTGGCTTAGAGGAAAAAGCAGAATTTAAATGTTTCCACTATTCAATAAAACCTGTAGTCTATGTGTATAATTGCACATCCTTTAATAAAAAAAGCAAAATATAAAACATGTATATTCTAGATAATTACTTCATTTTAAACATTAAAAAAGGAATGATACACAGTAAAATTTGACCAGTGGCTGCATTTAAATGATCACATTATGTGCTTGTTTCTATCTAATAATTCCATGATGTTTTTGCATATTATATGTTTACATTTGAGAGAAAATCAAAATGTCTGGACTTTTACCTTGAGTTATATAATGCAAATTATTTGCCATTTTATAATTGCTTTTAAAACAAACAAACAAAAAATGTCAAGTGTAAGAGGTTGTTAAATTTAATCCTCAGTGCATTGTGAAGAGTTGAATTCTCCTAGCACTCTCAGAAACTTTCTGAGGCCTGGACTCCACCTTTCAATATTCTGCTAGGATTTGTTCTTACTCACCTGTGAAGCTCTCAAGGTTAGCGAACTGTCTGTCTTAGGTGAATTCTGGGTGGTTTTGGTGTGCTTTGGAGTGAGACCCTGCCTTGCTTGTTCACTATCCAAGACAACATCAGCCTCGTCTTTGATTTGAGCATGCCCAGGTCGGCCTGTGTGCTTTTTTCTCTTCACAAGGAGCTACAGAGTTTCCATGGAGTATTCTAAACACACCCTTAACTCCATGTGGACAGTGCCAGGTCAGACGGCAGCAATATCACCCTCACGGTCCCTCCAAGTGTCCTATAGCATGTGAGGCTGTGGCTGTCCATGGGATCTGTGAGGCAGTCTGAGGGGGCGTCTCTGAGTCGGCTGACAGACATTCTGCTAGAACCTTTTGGGTCAGAGCTGTCATTCACTGGGGTTTCTGTAAACAACCTGCCACCTTGCCACCAGACAGCTGGCCTGCAGCTCCTGCCAAAGGAGGTGAGGCTCCCAGAATGGGAATATGGGACAGGAGGTGAAGGGAAGGAGAGGGGTGGAGAGCTCAGGGGGCTCCAGGGCTCCCTCAGGGGACTCCAGGGCTCCAGGGCTCCAGACCTGGAATTAGCCCCACTCGCTAGCTAGGTGTCCTTCTGTGGTCTTGCAGCTGGGGGACCATGCAGTCCCAGCAATATGGGAAGAAAATGGATGGATTTTGAAGCTGCTCAGAAGCTTCAAACCATGGACATGGCACCTGGTGTAGCAGATCTGAAGACAGCAGAGGAGAGAAGGGTGTACCCCCAGGGCCAGCCCCAAGCCCTGGTCCTTGTTCCCGTCAGGTGGCCGTGAAATCTAACAGTGGCAAACCAAGCATCAGATTCTTCTTCCACACCCTCCCGACCTGTGGGCTCCTGCGGGGTCATGACACGTCAGCTCTGGGACCTGAGCCCCGTGAAGATCAGCACAGCAGTGCAGACTGTGGTCCCTGCACCCCAGGAAAGCTCGAGAGCCCAGGGAGCAGGGGCTCTGCCAGGCTCTGAGGTGTCCCAAGGCCACTGTGTGCCAGTTACCTGGCTAGACTTCTGAACAGCACAGTTCAAGGGGAAGCTGACACTTGCTGGGAATGGGGAAGGTATGTTCTGCAGGGAGACGAGACGGGGCCATAGGGAAGTGAATTCTGAGATCCGTGCCCAGGAGACCGCAGAGACAGGGTGGGTGGATGCACTTGATTCTTGGTGCCTGCCATCAAGCTGTACCCACCGTTGTCACAACTCAGAATTATTGAGCACCTAATGTATGCAGGCACTGGGCCAGATGCTCCTGTCTTGGCTCTTGAACTGATCACCACCACGAATACACAGAAGCCCCAGTGCTGACTGAGCCCTTCTTGTGGCAGAGCTCCCCTGAGGTCAGAGGGGCATGACACGGGAGGCTGGCTCCTGTTGGGGATTCCTGCTCTTCTCCTGGTCTCCCCAGCAGTCAGCGAGGGAGCAGGGCACATCTCATTCTCTCCTGCCCTGTGCCATGCCCACCTCCCCAGATGAGCAGGCATTATCCTCCCTGTGCCCCCAGAAAGGATGTTGGTCTGCGCTAATAATGGCAAAGAGAACCCTTAATGGTGCACCAGTGCATGCCCGTGAAGGAGCTGCCGAGTGCTGAGCTGAGCTCCTGTGCCCTGCCACCTTGACCCTGGTAAGCATCTGGAAAACAACTTCTCTTACAATCACAACCCGCACTTCTTCATAGGAAGGCTGGATGCATTTCTGCCCCAAACAGTGGAAAGTGGCTTTGACACTCCTACAAGAATCAGAATCAGAGGGCCACGCTGTGCCTCAGGGAGAAGGCCCCCTGCGTCGCCCTCCGCTGCTCCCCGCTGGGTGTCCCAGCGCCCCGCAGGGCTCCGACAGCACTGCTCCTGCAGACGCGTTTCCACACGCTGCCCAGCATTCCTTCACACAGCTGAGACTTGGTGAGTGGACGGGGCCTCGCTCCCTGTGTGGGCAGCCAGTGCAGAGGTGTGTCCACAGGGAGATCCTCATGTCACCTGGAAACCGAAACTCACTTTGGAATTTGGCCACTTGCCCACAAGGAGAGGGGGTCTTCTCGTCCTCTGGCGGTGAGGGGCAGGCTGGCCAGGACTCACCTCACTCTGGGCAGGCAGCAAGAGCTCGGACGCCACCCAGGCCCAGTCCAACTAGAGACACTGGGCGGCCTCACCATGAAGGGCGTCCCCATCTGACAAGAAGGAGCACCATGCACAACCTGGAAGCTTCTTGCAACCGGAGGACGATGGGATTAACAGATCGTTATAATATCACGACGTGGTTGAAACAACTGAGACTTTGTGCTCCTGAAATCTCTACTAAGCATGTGGCACAAACCCCTGTGCTGGGGAAACAGTGACGGCCCGATGTTACTCAAGCAGCACTTCCTTATTAACCAACAACTACAATTAGGAAATGTTTCAAGTGACTTTAATCTCTGGGCCTGGGTACACGTTGTTCATTTTCCTATGTCAACAAGTACGGCTGATATCCGAGAGTGGATTTCCATATGCTAATTTACTTATTTTCCTTTCTGAAAGATGCTCTTTTCCTGGCTGTTAATTCCAGCTGACAGGGAATGGCTTTGCTTTCTCATTGCTTGCAAAATAATGTGGTGTTGCAAAGTGATTTATAATAAATACTATTGGGAAAGAACTACAATGCTGATTGTTTTTGACAACCAAAAATGCATTATTAATGAAATAATAACATCGGCAGCATCTTGGATGCTGGCTGACTGTTCAGGGGAGTCTGCTTTTCCATCCAGAGCCTCCGGGGTCGCATGGCCACTGCAGGGAGGAACACAGAGGCACTTCCTTGCTACCTGGATGCTTCTGGTGTTGTGGCATACAGAGATCCTACCTGTTCTTAAAACTGCCTAACACTGTATTTTATAAACACTATTTTTCATTTTTACTTAGTCAACCTTGATTATCCTGTCAGCGGTTTCTCAGACTGCACAATTTATATTTTCAGAAGGTAATTGTTAAAAAGAAGTGGGATTTTCAGAATCATGAGATGTAGTCATAGGCGTCGTGGATACATGGCGCACTGTGATCTTTCAGAGCTTGCTCCAGGTGACAGCCAGCCCCAAAATGGAAGAATAAACAAAACCTCAAGTGAAACTCAACCTTATTCCAATCTGTGTGATGGGAGCAGAGGTGAGCCAGCCGGCTAGCCCAGCCACACAACCCTCTAGACCACCAGCCGTACCACACTCCAGAAAACCCTTCACCAGCATTTGGGGTAAACGATTCCACATTATTATACAAAATCCTTCCAAGTATTCAAGATATCCTGCTCTATTTCTTCCACTTGCTGCAATGTCTCCTGCATGATTCACTGCGCTCTGGAGCCCCGTGGAAGGTGTGTGGGGAGTGGGTCTCCGGTGGCCCCTGCTCCTGTATCAATTGCGGCGTGAACTCTATTGAATCGACTGGAGTGCTTTGCTGGAGAGCCTCCAAACACTACCAGGCAGATGAAATTAAATAGAAAGGGTCAGCTCTGCCTAGGAGCATCACGTAAGTGCCCAAGAGACGGTGTAACTAAAGAGGCTGGGAACTCAACGCCAGACGGCACTCACTCTTCACCAAGGAGGCCGTGGAGCAGGTCAGCCTGGAGCGGGCCTTCTGCATCGGGTCGGGAGCTGCCCACGAAAGGCTGGCTTCCTGCTGGGATTCCACACACTCAGAGGGTGTCAAGTGTGCCCGAAGGTCTGCAGCAGGGCCACCACTTTCCACACCAAAGTGAAGGTCCCAGATGAATGCGAGAGCCCTTTGGACTGAGGCCATCTGTGGACATGTTGCCCAACGCCTTCACCCAGGGGTGCCTTGTATGTATGACACCAGTTGCCAAAAGAATACAAACCCTTAAGATACCCCATGTTTCAAAATGCCTTGGACAGAAGTGTGCATTGCTCACCCGGGTCCAGCCCACAAATGTGTGGAATGTAACAATGGTGAAAATTCAGTGAGTGGCTGGCTGACCAAATAAGCAGTCAACCAGCTATGTGAGTCGACACAGGACAAAATGGAAACATCCCTAGTAATTAAAGCACTGTGCCTGCTTTGTCCCCCATGACTGCTGTTGCTCTTGAGTGAAGGTGCACCTGCTGGAGGGTCTTTTGCAGACTCCTCGTAGTCAGCCTGGGGACACTGCTCAGGCAGACAGTTGACGGGCGGGCACCTGGCAGACAACCATGAGGCACTGACCACAGTGAGTCTGGACACCTCACTGCTCCAATGTGCATCTTCACTGGTCAGCCACAGGCCACAGGAGCGTGGCATGAATCTCCTCATGAGATGCTGGGACCACTGGGCCATGGGCAAGGAGGTCACCTTCAGCCAGGAGCCACTGTCCCTCTATCTCAGGCTCCAGGGGCAATGTGAGCAAAGAGCACCCCTGCCAGCAACAGGGTCAGTTCTGAGGACGCTGAGGAGGACAGTCAAGACTGATGGGCGAGCAGCTCTGGGTGCAGGGTCTGTGTGGCCGCACTGCAGGACGCATAGTACAGCTGCCCAGACAGGGAAGCCTGGCTGTGGACACGGAAAGAGGCCAACCCTTGAGTCGAGAAGCACAGACAGACCGAGTCTCCTTGGAAGTTGTGCATGAGGGAGGGTGTCTTTTCCATGTGAAATCAGAATTCCCTTATTTTTTTAATTATTATATATTTATATTATATTATTTATATTATATTGTTCCCTTATTATTATTTATAATAAAATGTTTGTAAGATCCATGTCATAGACTATGTATGTGCTTTACTGGTATGTATTTTTAAACACTGATGTAGAATGCTTTATGAAGACTCTTCTTTATACCTGAAGTGCACTTGATTGATTTTCAACCAGTGTCCCAGACTCAACATGGGCCACCCTTTGCAGGATGACAAGAAAGCCCCAGGCCCATTGGTATGGCTAGTGGTCAGGGTGTGGTGAACCACAGGTTCAGTTCCTTAGTAATTAAGACGAGGAAACCAGGGGAAAAACAGGCTACAGGACTTGCTGCAGGTCACCAAAATTGTTAGGGCAAGAAGAATGTCCAGAATAAGATCCCAATCACATGCCTCCCTCTTACAACTGATCAAAAATTGTACATATAAGTTTCTCCTGCAAGATGCTGGACAACCCATGGACACCCTGGTGTCCTGGACATGTCACTGCCCCAATGTGCATCAATCTAGCCACCTTAGTAAAAGACACGGCCAAATATTGGGCAGAAAAAACAACATGTTTAACCAGCAGTTGAATATGAAATGTCCATGGGCCTAATGATAGCAAGGGCAGAGCGTCAGCAAGCCACAGTGCAGCCTGACCAAGACTGACCTCAGCCCCCCTGTTCCAAATACAGCAAGTTCCTTCCCTACAAGACACCCTAGCACCTTGCTGCTCCATGAGGAGGTAGACCTGACCTTCAGGACAGCATAGGAGCAACTTCACGTATGCACTCAACTCCAGACTCAATGCCTTACAGAGGGACCTGGCGCCACTGCCCGCTCCACCCCAGCCCTTCATGTCAACCACACCCAGATGGCAGGGCCCAAGGTGGCCTCACTGTGCAACCAGCCAGGTTCCCTGTGCCACGGGCAGCTTCTTGTGGGTACTTGCTCAGTTCTTCCCATTTTCTTATCTACACTGGAATTGTTACAGTCTCAGTGATAACTTCAGAAACAATCTGTAGAATTACCAGAAAATGCACCTTCTACTGGTTGATCTATGGTGTCTTTTCGGATGAATTTCTCTTGTAGTTTCCTGGAGGTACAAAGATGGGTTCAGAGATGAGCTTTTCACTCTCACTGTACAGTCTTCATATTTAAACTTTTACCAACAGCACTCCCCCAAATAAAAACTTATTAATTTAAAAAAGCATTCCAGATTTGCTACCATGTAACAGATGAGAGCCTGTTGGGATTCTTTACCCAGTCCCCTTGGGGAACAGTGATGTGGATGCTCCTCCTGCTAGGTGGTACCCAAGACCCTCGGACGCCCCGCCTGTGTCTGGATTTTTATCCAAATCCCTCTTCTTGACCCCGTGGTGAACCAGGAGGTGACACATGAGTACAAGCCATTAGACAAACGACTAGGAGCTACTGTTACTCGCTGTTCAAACAGCGTGGAGCAGAGGGGAACTTGGTTCATGGTCCCATGCCGACTCGCTCGGTAGATCTCAGCCCCTGATTAAACACACGTGGCTGTGATTTACTCCAGGCAGGCCTGATTGGTGAGTCATTTGGAGGACGTGAGGCCACATTAAACTGGTTAAAAATTCAGGTGTGCGCTCAAGCAGCAGCAGTGGCAGGGAGAGGCAGAAATGCTGCACTTTCCCTGAAGCTGGTGCTGAAGACGAATCCTTATCCTCTCTCCTGATCATGGACACTGGCTGGTGATCTCCACAGACTGCTCTGCAGCGCACTTTCTGATGCAGTGTAAGTAAGAGACACCATGTGACGTGATTAGCGGAATGGCACTCTTGCTCTCCTGCTCCGGAATACATACTGGGGTTTGAATTACCATTGGGTAGTGCAAGGCCCATGGCATGCCATCTCTGTCTTTCCCTGGCTCTGAAGGAGTCTGCACTCAGCACAGACAGCACAGGATGTGTCCATCATGTACCTTATGATTTGGTGCCACGTGCACACAAGCACACAGTGTATGCACCATCTGAAGCACACCAGTAACTGCAGCTTTGGGAAGCAGATAACGCCTCAGCATCGCGGATCCAATGCATCTTGCCAATGACCTAGTTTGAGGAAAGATGAATTACTGAGTGGCAGCTAACTCCATCAATGGGTTAATAATTTTACGTGCTATTCTTTTTGAAAAGGCTTATTTAAATGTTTATCAGTTGTGCAAAGTAGAGCCGTGCAGGCGATTCGCAAGGGATGGCTCATCATTGCCTATGCATGGAAGCGTTGTAGGAAGATTAAAATAACATTGAGTATATTCTGTAAATGAAGGCGAGAACTAACAGAAGCCCCCAGAGTCCATTATAAATTTTAATAATACATCAAGGTAATGTAACTGAATAACCGATCTCTAAGGGAAGAAACACAACATTTGGCTAATATTACAATTTAAATTATGAAAACAAAAAGAGCTTTTAGTTAATCTTGTCTTTCTGCTTTTATTCTTCAGGCTCTTTTTTATTTTCCCTGAATCCAAAACACCATGTAAACAAATAAAAGTACGGGGGAAAATAAACAGTTTGGCATCTCAGTAGATTAATTAATGCGCTTCAGCCTTGGCACCAGTAGGCGAAAATTATGTGCATAAATAATATCACTAATTAAAAAGATGCAGATTAACATGCAAATAATGTTAATGAGGATCTGCAATTCCAGAGTGGATTCGCATAACATCAACAATTTAATGGGTTGGAAGGCTTGTGTTTGCATTACATTAATAAATTTCAAAGACCTTGCATAAAAAAGTTCTGTCGAGCCTCTGTCTCCCACTTGCGAGTTGTAAATTCTGTGGGCAGTAGCAAGCGCTCGTCAGCAGATGCCAAAGTCATTATCTCAAAGACTGTTGAGAGGTGCCACGTGCCAGCGTGACCAGCTGCTGGGCACTGGGCGGTAGGCACTACTCCGTGCCAATTATTCATATTATTTGGGTAGTCTTGATATTTATTTAAACTGATTAATATTTTGTGCTCTGCATCTTGATCTGGAGGGAAATCATTTTAAGCAAGCAAAGTTAAAAAAAAAAAAAAACCTTATCAGCCTTTGATGTGTCGTGGAAGTTGAATGCATAATGGAATTGATGGAGCAGACGTAATTCCGAACCACAGACAAAAGCAACATAAAGTGTCCCCAACGATCTCATATAATGTTGAAATAAAGTATTATGGCACTGCATTCTAAGTGGGCCATAATCCACCGGGCTCTATTTAAAAATAAAAGGTCTCGTACTCTGCAAAATGTTGTTTGTGTTGCCCTCTGCTCCACGCAGGCTGTCACGGCTGTGGATGGATTTCTAAGAAGAAAAGCAAAGACTAAGGAAGGCCACTTTGAATTCCTTCTCACACACCGAATGGCTTTCGTCTCCCTCACACTGGGTCCCGGTTTTCACCTGTGCCTCCCCGGTGCGTCCTCACACTCTGGGACAGGAAGGAGGAGCGTATGCAGCCGGCAGCCACACAGGTCAGCAGCTTGCCTCTCTCCTGCCCATGAGCTGTCCACAGAGAGCCTCTCAGGAGGTTGGACACGTCCCTTCCCTGAAAGCTGATGGTGAGAGTTTCAGGATTCATGAGCGCAGCCCCGTTGCTGTCTGCCCGGGCCAGAATCAATGTGATCAAATCAGGACGCTACCAGTGACGTGGTGCCAGGGTGAAGCTGCACCCCGGGTGGCTATGGGACGCAGCAGGGAGGCACTCCCTCTCTGTGCGGCTTTCGGGCACTTTGACACACGTGCACCAGCTTGACCTTCTGCCCCGCCAAGGCCCCTCCCTTCACGTGCACCACGTCCCAGCTCCTGAAGCAAGAACAGGCTGCCACCCACCCAGCATGCTCCATTCAGGACAGCTCATGGATCTGCGCTGTCCACTGACCTCCTCTGTGATCCTCTGAGGCGTTAGTGGAGCACTCTCCAGGCTCTGCTGCCAGCCCAGCCCTTGTAGCTTTGAACATGGGGGCGGCTGGGAGACCAGGAGAGCCTTGGGGGAGGGTTAGGGTTTTCACCTTCTCCTCTGTCCTGCTGACTGAAGCTTCAGGAAGAAACAAAACAATAACAAAAACTCTTAGAGCTTCAAATACAGACTCCAAGTGGCAGTCCCCAGGGTCCTGCAGGTTCCACCTGGGCCTCAGCACATCATCTGTACCTCTTCCCCGCACTCATGGACTGCTGTCCACAGCGGTGCCAATGTGACTTCCCATGCATAGGCTCAGTCCTTCCCCAGGATTGGCCCGTGCCCCTGGCATCCTGGCAGTGTGAGTTTGAGGCACACCTTCCTTCCACTCTCCCTTCCACACCACCTTCTTGTGCACAGGAGAGGATGGTTTTGAGGGTTCCAGGCCTCTCTACAGAGTGGACCCTGCTTGGCATGTGGGCAGTAGGAGGGGGGTTCCACTCCCAGGATGCACGACTCCAAGATGATGCATAAGGCTGGAAGGGATCACATAGGTGGGCCTGGAACATCTCTTCCAGAAGGAAGTGATGTGTTGGAGTGGGGGATCCTGTTTGCGTCTCCACCAGGCACACTGTGCTCCCCTTCTAACTTCTCCTGATGGCATCTCACTAGGAGGCCAGTCTTGTCAGGATGCATCTGTTCATCTTTGCATTTGTGGCAACAAATAGGGGCCATGCCATCAGCACCTGCTCCACCAGGACCTGGTGAGAGCAGAAGGTGTGTAGCTGACCAGCACACAGCATCCGGACCATGCTTCATCAACAACTCTAAGGAGCTGTGGTCTCAGCCATGAACTGAGCATGTGCTGTGGGCTGGGCACCACACAAAGCGCCTTCCATGTTTCCCTGCATTAACTCCCATTCTAACTCTGGAGTCAGGATTCAGCCTTCCTCCAGGGCTCTTGCAGCCTTTCTGACCCTGAAAATCCCGCTCTTTCCTCAGGTGGACAGTCTTCCTTGATGTGGCACCTAGTGTGAAGAGCAAGAAGGGTCAGGGAGTAAAGGAAATAATAACTGTCTTGCTAATTTGGAAAATGTTTCCATTATGAGCCACGGTGGTTAACTGTACCCTAAATTTTCTACCCAAAGGAAGGTATAAAAAATATGTACCTATGTCTCATGACCTTTACCACATGACTACCAACTGGTCTGTAATTTTCACATGTTGTATTGGAAAAATAACGCAATTTTTTATCATTGGTTCCCTGGCTGGCAAACACACACACACACACACACACACACACACACACACACAGGAGTACCCATATATTTAACAATGATATATATGCATAGACCATGTGTAGCAATAATGTATAGCTAAATGCACACAGGCACATACATATGAGAGAATTATGAGGCGTTTGCCTCAAACACACTCCCGTGACATGCTGGCTCGCTCACTGGTGCTATAGGCAGGTTTGTGGTTTGCTGGCTGAGATTCCCCGTGTGCTTCATTATGAAGGTGATGAAGGAAGGACAACTCTTTCGTGTTTTAGAGCCATTCAGAAGCACCGGTGGGGGCACATCCAGCCGCGTGGCATGGCGGCCTGCTGTATTTTGGGCATATCAAGGTAAGTCTGTTTTGTACAAGGAGAGAGGACAGAAATGAGGGGGTGAGAGGAAGCCAGAAGAGAAACAGGAGCCCAAAGAAATGCCCCTGGAGAAGGGCAGACATTGCACACGGAGCTGCTCCTGGCCCAGTGCACACAAAAAGCACCAAAAGCAGGGAAGACAGTCTCTCTCTTTGGCCCAGCACATTTTGTTTCCCCAACCCCCACTGCTCTGAGATGGAGGAGGGCAAGGCAGAGTCTCTGGCTGTTTTATCCCAGATGCAATGAATCCGGGAGTAGAGGAACAGTGGGCCCATCAAGGTACCAGTGGCTGCCTTCCACAGAGGACCAACCGCCTGGTCTAACATCCCCTGGCCAGCGGTCTCCTCCAGCTGAATGTGACCATGACCCACTTTGCAGGTGTTTCCTGGAGTTATGCGTGCAGGCACAGAAGAGGTGGGTCCCCCTCCAGCCTGCTGAAGGCTCTTCTCCCAGGTCAACACTTTGGGTCCAATGCAGACACAACACACAGGTGGTGCTTTCAAGCAGAATTTAGCCACATACACCCTCGTGGGCATCTAGGAAGACCTTCCTACTCACGTGTTGTCTGACATGGAACATCCTGCAGCAGAGACTCAGCTGACACAAGAGAGCTGGGCAGGCTGGTGGTCAGCAGAGGTGCTCTGCTGTTCCTTCTTGGACTTCTCAGAAGTTTGGGACATCTCACGCAGGCTGTGGGCTTTGGCACATTGAACACTCCCTGTTCCTTGCTCATCTCGCTGGGCTCGGAGAGTGTGTTCATTAGAATCCAGAAAACAAGGCCGCGACCACAGGACCCTTTCCCTGTAAGTGGGGAAGAAACCAGAATCCCTTCCTACAGACACCAGAGGTGCACGGTGGCCCCAGGTCCTCGTCCACCAAGAGCCCAGCAGGTCTCTGTGCTGTCGCTGTGCTGCGGGCCTGTCTGCACCTGTCTTCTGCGGGGCCTTGCCCTTCTCAGCAGCCCCCAACGTTCACCACCCTAGGGGCTGGAAGACCCATTCAGAGGAAAGCCAAGGGGCCACTCGCCATTTCCTAAACCTAATCCTTCCTACTCACTTTTCTGAAAATGCACAGAGGGGTGGGGGGCACTCTGAATAGAAATCTTCCAAGGTAAATCTTGCCCAGTTTATACTTGTTGGGATCACATTTCCACGTGTTTAATGAGGGAAAAAAACCTGAAAATTATTTTCTGGACCTGAGCATAAAGTGATTCAACATAATTAAGGAACAAAATTTCCCTTAAAGATTTAAATTATCTCAATTGGCCATCAACATGTCCCAAGTTAGCTAGATAATTCGCAACACTTCATTTCACTAACTACCTTCCAATAGGGCTTAATAGGGTTGGAGCTCTACTAACTGAGCATACCCCGATGCCAGGCTCAGGCAGCGCTTCTGGGCACCGGGCCCTGTGCACCCGACCTTGCCCACATGCCACTCTGCTCCTCCGGGGATCCTGCCCCATGCAAGCTGGTGAAGGGTGCAGATCAGGGACTTTCTGCAGGATGGGAATTCGCGGGCCGGGGGGACCTCTGCGAGGCTCCCAAGTAGCCTGCTCTCTGGAGACCCAGCAAGACCCACAGGATGAACCCTGTGCCATGTCGTCCCACTCAGAGGCAACCATTCCAGGCGCAGCGCCTGGTGCTCCATTGCTTCCTTTCTTCAGGACGTGTTATTTCTGGGGACATATTTTTCTGACTCCTGTTGTTGTTATGAAGAACTGAAATGTTGGGGGACCTGGCAGCAAATTTATCTTCCAAATTAGATGGTCCTGAGTCGCAGTTTGTCATAAGTTGCCCTTGTGGTTAACGTTTCTAATGACGATAAAAAGTAGCTCCCCATTTATTAGTGCCACCTCCGTTCCAAGCGAGTCCCCTGAGCATCCTATGCCTATTGACACGGCTGGAGGAGGAGGCGGGGCTGACTGTCTTTTATAGCCAGGATTGAGGGCCTCAGTGATCCTGGTGACAGAGCCACAGCGTGGAAGAGCTGGCACTGGGAGTGACATCTGGAAGCAGCTGGGGGCTGGGGCAGCGCTGCAGGCCACCTCTGCCTTATGGATGATGCGGCACTTTCCCCTGCAGCAGTTCTGACGCCAGAGTGTGGGGCAGCCGCGGAGCACCAGGCTCCCCCAGGACGAAGAGAAGTCGTGTGTCAGGAGGAGACCTCCCGAGATGCCCTGCCTGGACAAAGCCAGGCCCAGCCCTGGTGCTCTCCTGAGCTCTGCTTGCGGCGTGTCTCCATGAGAAACTCTCCCGCCCCAGCCCCTCCTGTGAAACCTTTCCAGCCCACAGGACCCCATCAGATAATCCCTCCCACGAAGCCAGACATGACCTTCCAAACTCCCCATTCGGCCAGAGCACTTGAGCCACGCTCTACACTTTGCAGTTACTGGCCATTCGGTTTGGGTGGGATATTCAGAGGGTCCTGGGCCATGATCTGGACTACACAAGGACCACTGTGGAGGAGGACCGTCTGCAGGAGGAGGGCTCAGAGACGGATAATTCTGGCGTGAAGAGGACTGTCCTCGAGGGAACCCTGTGAGGAGTTTTCTCTTAATGGGGCCTCAGTGAGACACCCTGAAGCTCTCAGGGGAAGTCACGAGGCAGGTCACCTAGTGCATGACGGGGTGTGGCTTTTCAGGAAGACCACGCAGCATGAGGAAACTCTAGCCGGGGCGCTGAGGAGTCCCTGACTGCAGCCATGAGCAGAGGGCATGTGGGGAGTGGAGGGGCGTGGAGCACATCCAGGACTCCTGATGGGCATTCAGTGGTCTTCTAAGTCAGGTTTCCATCACAGTGGGTCTCTGGAGACAAGGATCTGGGGATGGTGGTGGGCATAGAGGAGGGGGTGGGGCAGGGCTCAGGATGGTCACAGGCAGAGCCACGTGGTGTAAGTCAGCTGCTGGGTGGAGGGGCTCCCCTCCCACCACCCCCAGGGCCTCGACTCAGCTTGGTGTGTTCTTCCTCTGAGGAGGTGGTAAAGCATGAAACAGGTCATGGTTGCGAGCGTGCTTTGCATGGTATCTAGCCACGTGAAAAGCTCTGTGCACATGATCACGAGGCCAACAGCAGTGGCCCAGAGAAGAGATGAGGAGCCCCAGGCTCAGTGCGTCCTTCCTCTCCCTCTGACCCAGGACAGTTGGCAGGGAGGACGCTGCCCCTTTTTTCTGGACCCTGCTTTTCTGTCCCACTTTGTCCCTGTGAGGTAGACTTGATTCCCAGATCGGCATGCTGGAGGGTTGCTGGAGGGTGCTCTCAGGAGCACATGAGAGTGGAGAGGGAGTCTCACACCGTGGTGCAGTCACAGCCGAGGGCCAGAACAACCCTGTGAGGGTCGGGACAGGGGTGCGTCTTCAGCAGCGTCTGTCCTGGCAGCCACAGGGCAAGCTGCCCGAGGAGGGCCATAGGCTTAGAGCACAGGC
Organism: Callospermophilus lateralis; assembly: GCF_048772815.1. Classification (NCBI taxonomy): domain Eukaryota; kingdom Metazoa; phylum Chordata; class Mammalia; order Rodentia; family Sciuridae; genus Callospermophilus; species Callospermophilus lateralis. The sequence continues at coordinate 163,115,101 of NC_135309.1, forward strand.
CCTGGTGAAGGACGTCTCTAGAGAGACACTTGGGAAGAAGCCACCAGCAGGCAAGGCTCCTGCAAAGGAGGACAGACCACGTCGGCCCTGAAAGGGAGCAGCAAACCACAGCGACCGGTTCCTTCACCTCGCTCTGCAGCCCCCAGAGAGTCTCTTTGCCTAAGAGCCGTTCAAGAGAAAGGAGAACTTCCCCTTGGCTAACCTGGCCACGGTGGCTGGCCTCGCGGCTTCAGGGTCCTCTTCCCTGTCTTCCCCCACCCGTCTGGGTGCCTCCTCCACAGTCCCTGCTGCGAGCCTGCCTCATCTGGTGGGGGACACGTGGCCTCATCCCAGAGGTGCTGCCTTCTGTGGTCTTCAACTCTGTGGGACCCTCACTGCCAAATTCAGTCCAGTGAGTTTGACATGGGGCCTCGGAGGACGCGCTGGGGGCCACTGGACTCCTCCCGCCCTGTCACGTGGCAGCCCTCACTCTTCCTGCTCACCTCCACACGGTCCCTGCCTTGGTGGGGGCACTCCTCTCCCTGCTTTCTGGCATCTGGTCACAGGGTCCCCAAAGTGTGCAGCAGGCAGGCAGAACTCCCAGTTCCGGGGGAGGTTAAAGGCTCTCTTGCTGAGATCCCTGGGCAAGAGGTCCTGCTGTGAGCCATGGGCTCTAGACCCATAGAACCACAGCAAGTATGAACCCCGAGTTGGTGAACAGGTATGAGGGCAAGCCGCCCCTGGCATGCTGGGCCCATGGTTCTCACCACTGAGGCTAAGGCACGACATGCTAGTCACCAAGTCCTCTGACAGTCCTGAAGAGTGCTGGCCAATCCCTCGGGCATCTCACAGCTGGGGTCTCAGCTACACCGTAAAAGGTGGTTCCACTGGAGCAGGGCCAGATCCTAGGCTGTGGGGAGACCTGGGGTCCCATGGCCTACTGCCCTCCATACACGGAGGGCTGCTGTGTTTCTTGGTCTGTCAGATAATGGATGCCAGTGCCTGAGTGGGCCTTGGGCAGCTGTGCTGGCTGAGGATCTGTAGCAAGAAGGTGTGGGCGGGGGGGGGGGTCTTCTAGAGACCATGCGTTCATCCTAGGCAGAGGAGTCTCACTCCTTAGGTGATCAGCCTGACACCAAAGCCACAGCTGTGGCCTCCAGCCATGCCGCCACGCCAGTGGCTCAGTACAGGTCTCTGTTGCTGGTAGATGGGACATAGGTAGACGGTTCTCTTAGGCAGAGGAACCCAGCCAGGGTAGGTAAGTGGAAGCCCAGGCCACGGCTCCAAGCCTTCCACCATGGCCAGCCCTTCATGGGTCCACTGACCACAGTTAATGTCCACTGGAGAGGTTATCCTGCTCACCTGTGTGGCTAGTGACTGTGCTGCTCTACTTTTCATCGCTGACACAGACCCAAGGAGAAGCGACTCGGAGGAGGAAAGATTCGTTTTGGATCCCAGTTTTGGAGGTTTGAGCCCGTGGTGGGCTGCTCCATTGCTTGGGGCCTGAGGCGAGGCAGAGCATCATGATGGAGGATGGGCAGGCAGAGGACTCCTCGGCTCCTGGTGGCCAGGAAGCGCAGAGGGAGTGAGGAGGGAGTCAGGGATGAAGTACGGTCCCCCAGGGCACGCCCCCCAGGACTCATTCCTTCAACTAGGTCCTACATCCTACACCCCCACACCAATAACACCTTCAAATTACTAATCCATCGGTGGGGTTAGAGCCCTTGTGACTGGCTGTGCGGGGTGAGGCCTCTGGGGGGCTTCGAGGCCTAACATGAGAGCGCCTCTCCCGTGGCGGGTGCCCTGGGGTGGGTTGCCAAGCAGCACCATGGCCTCCCCCCTCGCCCCCCACTCTGCAATGTCAACTGACACCTCCGCCCCAGGCTCTGCTTCTAAATCCACCCCCACTCCCTGCCAATCCCCTGCCTTAGCTGCCCCTGCCTCTGCCTGGGTCCTTGCTTCCCACACCAGTCACTCGGCCAGGCCAATGCATTGCCCGGATCTTCCCACAGGGCACGTGCCCTCACCATTGTCCCCAAGGCCACATGAGGTGGGTAGCAGAGCCACTGAAGGGCTGCCTCAGGGTCATACAGCAGGAGGATCCAGCCTGAGCCAGTCCTCTCTCTCCATCAGCCTCTCCCAGTGGCCCTGTGTTGAGCCGAGAGAGGGGCAGGCTCATCAGGGCCCTGCTCACAGCCTGCAGGTGGCCCGTGGCCTCACTCATGCTTGTCACCTGCATCTTCCAAGTGAGTACAGGAAGGCAAGACCATGGCTTCAGAGGGTGGACGTGATCCCAGCCAGACCCAGGTCTGCACGGGAGGGAAGTGCTTCTGTGTGAAACTGTGCAGACACCACCCCTCCACCCCAAGAGCATGCTTCATTCCAACCTCCTGTCACTCAGAGAGAAGCGCCATGCCCGGGGTGACCTCCCCCTCTGGAGGCAGCATGACCCACAGCATTTTCTGACCTGTCTTTCAAGAGACACAGAAGCTGGGCATGGTGACCCAGGCCGGTAAGTCCAGTGACTTCAGAGTCTGAAGTTGAACAGTAGCAAGTTCAAAGTCAGTCTCAACAACTTGACAGGACTCTGTCTCAAGATAAAAATAAAGATAAAAGGGGCTGTGGATGTGCCGCTGTGGGAGAGAACCTCATCTTCAAACCCTGGTACCAAAAAGAGTCCCCGAGGCTCCAGGGCTGCGATTGGCAAGGACATGGGGAGCACTGCATGGAAGACCCTGGTGCCTTGGCCCTGGCCAAGGTGGAGCCCGTGGGGACCAGGGGTGCACCTGGGCTGCATTCCCTCAGACCCACCGACTCCTAGGTGTGAGGCCTGTGGGACCCGGTGGAAGATGCAAAAGAACCATTGTGAGCCTGGCCTCTACTTCTATAACCTGGTGCCCAGACACCTCCGTCTTACAGGGCAGCCACAGTACGGTATGGGCCCCAGTACCTGTGTCCACTCAGACCTGTGTCCATCAGCCCTCCAGAGCCAGCATCCTGCCCTTTCCCCAGGAGGGCTCCAAGGCTCCTCTTGGGAAGGACCCCAGGCTCCCACTGAGTATGCTCACCCTGTAGTGCTGCAGGGTGCTCCCATGGGGCCAGCCTCCTCCCCAAGTGACACCCTCTAGCTGCCAACACAGCTGTGGGTCCAGAGTCTGACAAGGGATTCCACCTTGCGAGGCGCAGCCCAGGGCTGTGTGCCCCTCTGCCTGGCTTCCTTGCAGCGTGCAGGCAGAGCCATGCTGTGTTGGCTGCTGGGTTCCTTCACCACCTCAGTACCTCTTGAGTCCAGGCCCTTGTGTCCGGCCTCCTGCCTTGCCCAGCTTCATGTTCAGAGCCCCCGCCCCCCGTGAAGCAGCGCTCTGCAGCCCTTGTGTCCCCATGGATATCGGGATCCCTGATAGCAGCAGCTTCTAAAAGCGACCTGCAATAGAGCTGGTTTCTGGGTACTTTCTCTTCTGGGACAGCTCTGGCTTGGTCATTGCTGGGGATCTGCCCTCCTGGGGCAGGCCTCCTGTCCAGGAAGCCTTCTCTGCCCGCAGTCCTAGAGGCTTGCTTCCTCTCCACGTGGCTTGGCCCGCTGCTTCCCCAAGCTTCCCACGCCCACTCAACAGCACATTAGAACTGTCCCTTGGGGAGTCCAGAGTCTGACAGGGCTCCTGTGGTAGACAAAATTTCCATTTCTGAAGTTTAAAGCCCACCCCCTTGACCCAGCACCCTGGGAATTAGTCCATGCTCAAGCCAGTGGGTGTGGGAGGGTCCCACTCCTCCTCCTGGAGGACCCCATCCCTCTCCGGGCAGGCTCTGCATCCCCAGGGGGCAGAGAGATGGGCAGTGGTGACCATGAAGGGGATGTGTGCACGTGTGTGCGGACCTCCGTGTGTGTGCCTGACAAAGCAGAGAAGACCTGCACCATCCTAAACCAGGACCAGAGAGGGCTGGCTCTGAACAGAGAGGGCTGGCTCTTCTGGAGCCCAAAGGCCTGGGCTCTTCAGGTGCAGTGGACTGAACAGCCCCGACCACATCCAGGAGCCTGGTCCGTCCAGCAGACGTCCTGTTGAGGCCTTTGCTGAGATGCTCTTTCTTCGACACCAGGCTGGACCTGAGCCCCCACTTCTCCGTGGGGAGGGCACGTGGGCTCCTGGGAGCCTGAGGCCCACCTGACTTCTGTGCTGCGACTCTCTGCCCCCAGGACGTGGTAGCTGCCAGCAGTGCATCTGTCTGCATCTGGGGTTGAGGTGCTTGGGTGGTGTCCCTGCCCTTCAGTGCCCCTCAGCAGCTGTGCTAAGCACTGGGTGGACACCCATGTGTCAGGTGTCAGACCAAGGGAGGGAGAAGTGAAGAAGGGGGAGGGCAGAGCGCATGCCTGGTCCCCGGCAGCCCTCGGGGGCTTCAGGAGTGGCCTCAGGTGCACAGGCCCTCCCCCCGGCTCTTTGTCTGCGTCTCCCTGCTTACATGACACTCGGAGATGGTCCAGATCTCATCTTCTTCATAAAATATTGCCAAAATTCCTCACGGATTTCTTTGAGGTGGTGAATAATCTCTTATTTTGCATGTCAAAGAGCTGGCCCTGTTTTTAAATATTACTTTCCCAATCTGCTTTCATGTGGGATCAACAAGGGGAGAATGCTCAGCTCTAGAAGGTGCTCATGCAAGTTTGTGAGAATTTTCTTTTGTTCTGAAGAGTGCTCAGCTGAGCTTCTCCACCCAGCCCAACCAAGAGGCCTGATTCTTCCCTGTGCCCCCCACCAATCTGCAGGACCATCTGGCATCTGGTCACTGCTGGGGTCCTGTGGCCAGTGTTCTGAGCCTTTGACATTGGGGCTGCCCTTCTTCCTTTCTATGTTGGACGCTTTCCTGCTCAGGTCTTGCTGAGTAGAATTGTCTGTTTCCAAATAGCAGAATGTCTCTCCACAATGTGCAATAATCATAGGAAACTGAGCAAAATCTTCCCACAAAGTTTTTTGTGTTTAAGTAAATAAAACAGTAAATTTACTTTACCAGTGCTACAAATGACCCAGGGTTGTGCCATTCGGGGTCATGTATGGGGGGCTGACATGTCACTGGAACATCATAAGTATAAGAAAGTGGGACAAGACCCTGAGGGAGATCATCCGGAATTGCCACAGGGAAGTTCATGGGTGTGGCCTGCTGAGCCATGGTCCAGGCCAGTACTGACGGACACAATACACCGTGCCACGTGGTGGAAGCCCATTGTGAGCAGCTGCCTGTGCTGTGTGGTCTCTGGCTGGGGAGGTGGACACCAACAGAACAGGTTTACATGCAGGAAGTCCCTGGACAGCTGGTGAATGCTGTTCCCACCCTGCTCCACCATTTGTCCCTGTGGATGCCAGGACTTCTGGCAGGTGTGGGTGAAGGATTCCGTCTCCTTCAGAAGGCAAAGGGAGAGGCAAAGATGCTGCAGTCCATACCAAGGCAAGAGTTGGCCTGGCGTTCCTAGAGCCCCTGCAAGGCCTCCAGGTAAGGGGGCACTTTGCCTCCTGACCTCCACAGGCAGTCCTGAGCCCAGCCCTGGTGCAGAGGCCTGACCACTGGCCCCCAAACCTCACTAACCCCTCCCTCTGCTCTGTGGGCATGGACCTTACAGACTGCACCTCTGACCACCTGCCCCTGGCCTCCCATTAGGTTTGGTTTATGGCAGACACAGGAAGAAGGAAGGGTAATCTAGGATACCTTCTTGTTCCTAATCAGGTAGCCTGTCCTGTAGCGGCTCCACCTGCTCCATAGTCCTGGAGCTTGGGGTTCCCCTTTAAGGGGTGTCTTTTCTGTGGCTCCTCTGTTGGCCACAGACTTGGCTCCTCAGCCCTGGTGGCCCTTCCTCCTCCCTGGGGCTAACAGGGCCTATGGTGACTCCCAAGGCTGCTGACCTCAGCTTGCCCACCTTCCCCTGCTAGCAACACAGCTGTAAATGCCCCCGTGTTCAGGAACCTCTGGTGCTGGATCCTGACTGGCACCTTCCCTAGAATCTTGGCCCAGTTGCTGGCTGCAGCAAAGATCCTGGACTGGGTGGTCTATAGACATCAAGTGCTCGCTGCACACAGCTCTGCTAGTCCACAATCAGGGCAAGCCGGGCTCCGTGTCTGGTGTACCTCTTTTTCAAAGATAGGGCCTTCTTGGTGTCCCCACATGACAAAAGGACAAAAGAGACCTGGGTGCCCTCTTCCAGGGCACCAGTGCCCTTGTGAGACTCGGCCCCCATGACCTCTCACCTCCCAAAGGCTCCACCTCTTAATACCCCACACTGGGGACAGATTTTACCATGAATTTGGGGGGTTGGTAGCATTCAGAATAGCAGCCCTTAGAGTTGAGGTTTGTGCCCTGCCAATCACACTGATGGTCAGTGTGATTTATAAGACTGTGACAACTGGTCAGGCAGCATCCCCTGCCCTGCCTGGAGCCCAGGACTCCACACAGAAGGCACGCGTGAGCTTAGGGCAGGCGTGCTGGGAGTCACCGCAGAGGAAGAATGTGGTGAAATGCTTTTTTGAGTCCTCTTCAGGCTTAACTCTCTTTTCAGTTGCAGAACACAAAATGTGACAATATTTTGAGATGCAATGCTTACTTCAGTCCTGAGCCTGACCAAGTGCCAGGCTCCGGGATACTGAAGGGGTGGACACGGCCTGGGATCCTGGCTTCCCTCTCCCCGCCAGCATGCACCTTCTCTTCTGATGTGGGGTGTGATCAGAGGACCCACTGGCCTAGTAACCCCATCTAAAGAGCCCAGGGCCAGCTCCTCAAAGCATTGGCTCTGCAGAGCTTCATCCTGGCCACGTGGGGAGAGGCAGAAAGAAGCCACTGCACAGGATGGGTGAGAACGCAGGAGAAGACCTGGACGAGCCTGTGGCCTTCCTGCTGCTGTGGCCACCCTGCCCTTCCTTCATTCTGTGGCTCTGCAGTGTGGGAGGCAGGGAGGCAGGAAGGAAGCAGGAGGTGCCCTGGGCGAGAAGCAGGCTCCGCGCACTCAGGTGTCCTGGCGCCTCTGCAGCAGGTGTGAGCCCACTTAAATGGAGAGTGGAGACAATCTAGGAAGTGCGTCAGGAAAAAGCAGCCCGGCAGACACCTTCAAAGTGCCCACTCCTGCTCTTTCAGAACTCTCGTCTAGATTAGCATGAAGTGCTCCAGGGACCCCCAACTAGGCACCAGGAAATAAATTGCTCCCTTTGTCACATTTGGTTCCCAAAGTTGCTCACATGTGGGTGCCCAGGAGATAGACACAGGGCCACTCAACTTCCTGCTTTAGTTAGCAATGTGGGGACATAGGTGCTCATGATTCACAGCCACAGGGAACAAGAGGCCGGGCACTTGGGGCACTCTCGGGGAATCACCTGCTCCAGAGAAGGAACAGCTCCTAGAAGAGTCGGCACCTTGCCCACCTGCTCCTGGTCACCACTCCCTGCTCCATCCATTCTGCTGCAAGCCCTTCCTTCCCAGCTGCCCCCTGCACACTGCTTCTGCACACACGTGCACACACAAATGTGCACAAACACATCTACCTCCACACTCCCACACACGTGCACACACCAGTATGCTCATGGCTAGAACACCAGCACACACTCACAAGACACCCACAGAACCTATGCACACAGCGGCAACACACGCTTTGGTACACCTACCCTCTCATGCACACCCGGCACACAGCTCACCCCCGTGCACCCGCAGGTCCCACACATGCACATCAGGCAAAGTGGTAAGTATGACCCTGGCCTTTGGGCCACTCCCACATGGTCAGAGAGCTGCTCCCAGGCGGCCGTCTGCAGGAGTGTGAGAGGAAGGCCCGCGGGGCAGGCATTTCCACACCTCCTCCACTGTGCTCAGGTTGTCTGCACTTTGCTTCTACAAGTGATGTTCAGGCTGCAGAAAGGAAAATGGCATGGGGGCCTTCAGGACCCGCGGCCCCAGGAGAGGATGTCGGTGAAAGTTGAGGTCTGTGACAATGACACTCTGGCAGCTTATTAGGCATGTCTGGGGAGACATCACCGCTGTCTCTACCCAATTTTCTGCAGACCAAGTAAGGGAAGGCTTGTTACTTTTATCACCCATGGTCAGGGTCTGGAGAGACCATACTGAAAAGGTGCATTCAGGAGGGCTCTGGTGGCCAGGGCAATGCCCATTGCCTCCCCTCTACCGAGAGGGCAACCACAGCACCTGGCCAAGTGGACAACCTTGACATTGACCAGCTGCTCAGTCAGTGCTGTCCCTGGAGCAAGGACAAAGGGCACTCCTGACTTCCCCATCTCAGCAGATTGCCAGCAGAACAGCACCCACTCTCCCTGCCTCCTATCCCTGATGGGTGGGGTCACAAAGCCAGGCCCCCCGAGGTGCAGAGCGAGGCTTAGCAGACAGGAAGTTGTCATCAGCCCCCAGCAAGAGCCTGCTCGGCCCAGGAGCTCCACACTCAGAGTTTGGAGAACAGCACTTTCCCGGCCAACTTTGTCACTGAGTCACCACGTGATCCCAGTGGCTGCCCCCCTGTGTCCTGCCATGTGGCCCTGGAGTCACCCAGAACTCACTGTAGTGCATAAAACCCAACCCCTCCCAGAATGGAAGCAGAAACTCATGGTCGATGGGTATAGCAGCTGCCTGTGTGGACCCAGCCCTCAGGATGAATCTGGACAGAAGTCCTTGCCCTTCCACCCCCTTTCCCAGGACCTGCTTCGGCCGAGCCTTCTGGACACATACCCCGCTCCCCGTGGCTGTCCATGGCAGGGCTTCTTCTCTTTGCCTCAGGACGCTTCTGTGTTGCTCTCAGTTCTCTGATAACACAGGCCTGGAGGCCACAGGGAGCATCTTCCTCTTCCCCAGCTCAAAGCATCGCCCGCTCAGCTCCGTATACTAATTAGATGGAACTAAAATGGAAGTTTGGAATCGCCAGATAACAGGTGTGCATTTTGAGTATGAGCCTGTTGTGGAGAAATGATCTTTATAGATGGGGAAAAACATCTGAGTGTCCTAAATTGCATCACAGAGAAGAAGAAAAAAGCAATCTCCTCGTGATGTTCCCGCTAATAATACCAAAGCCTACTGATGAAAAGCAAGATGAGAAAAGCCGGTTTTCCGAACAGGGACCCACTCACTGTGCTCACCTGCTTGCTGGCTTACCTGGGCAGCCCCAAGTCAGAATGCTTTTAAAATGGAAATGTCTGGCTGTGTGATGAACTCAGAAGCCTGGCAGGTCAAAGGTGTGCACCTGTGCCTCCAAAGACACAAGGGGCAGGAGGTGTCTGCGTTCTGTCCTTGGATGGCTTGGGTGACACTCTAACCTCCTGCAGCTGGAGTCTCCCGAGGACAAGGATGTGTGCTTCGGGATCCCTGCACACTCCTGCACTGGAGGGTTTTCTGCTCCTCTCCCAGAACATGAGTGCCGGCAGGAATTCCCTGGGTCTGATGCCATCACATCTTCCGCAGAGTTACAAGCCTCTTCAGGTATTTGCTACATTTTTTTTTCCAACTCTGAAATCAGGAAGCATTTTCCAGCCAACTGGAATAAGTGATGTCTCCAAGTCGTTCCATGAAAAATATCATACAGGACACGTTTTCCTAGCCGTGCAGAATTTCAAACTTTGACTATGAAGGTCTCTCAGGAACAAGTGGCCCAAAAGACCATGATGCTCTCTACAAATAGAAGTAGAAACACAGAGTTGCCCAGGGGGGCTCCATCCAGGCGAACAAGAGCAACAGGAGCATTTGAAATACAAGGGAACGTCCAAAATACCTTGAAAGCAAAACTTGCCATGCAGAAATGGAGCAAGCCCTGAAAATCGAGGACCCCAATTTTTAGTCTCCCAGCATGCCAGGACCGCTCTGAGTCACTTCCTGCCAGCCAAGCTTGCCAATTGACCCAAATAAGAAAATCAATAAAAGGTACTTATTCTGAGAAAAGACCCCGGTCCTCTCTGAGGTGCCCTGGGTCCTGCCAGTTCCCTAGAGGTTGAGAAAGCAGACATCGGCAGACCCTTGGGGTTCCATCCTGCACCAAGCACACAGACCTTCTTCCTGGGAAAGCCAGCCGCAGAGAGTGGGCAGCAAACCTGAGAAGGCGCATGCCCGTGGAACCAGAGGGAGACGCAGCCTCCTCCCCAGCCTCCTCCATGACGCAAAAGGAGCCTGCCAGCAGCATCGTGTTTGTTGACCAAGGTGGGGACCAGCAGAAAGAGGTCTCATCTGCAACAAGCCCAGAGAACAGACTGGCAGAGAGACAGAGTCCTGGGTCCTGAGCCTAAATGTGCCCGACCAGGAGGGGGACGCTGCCGGTTTTCTGTTGGTGAAGATTGAGTAAGGAGGGTGCCCACCTCAACCCAGCTCCATTTCCCTCACGATAGCTGGAGCTCCTCAGCTTTGAAGCTCCTGATTTGCAGTTCCAAGTGAGGAAACTTGGGAACTTCACTCCTAGAACGGCCTGCTTCTGCCAGCTGCTCTGCGAAGGTCACAGAAAGCACTCAGAGGTGGCAGGTCGTGACCCAGCCCAGGGCTCCGCAAGGCATTTCCAGGATTCACCACTACTTCTGTGCTGCTAGGTCACAGCTGGGGTATAGGGGTCTCGCCCAGGACAAGCTTCTGCAGTGACCTCATAGCCGGGCTGCCCAGGAAGGGATGCGCTTGGTCAGTGTCTTCCTAGGTGGGTGCCCCAGGCACTGAGGACGGCCCGGACTCTGGGGCCTGCTGGGTGCTCTGGAAAAAACAGGAAGGAAATGGCAGGAAGAGTCTTCACAGGAGCAGGGAGGGCCGGGATGTGGGGACCTGAGGAGGGCAGACACTTTTCCTCTCATTTCAGGGACGGAGCAAGGACTGCAGGGAACACAGGACAGCTGAGCAGAGCACAGAGCTTCATGGAGGCTGGTCACCAGTGGACAGCTTCCCAGCGGCTCCAGGACGGAAGGAGAAAGGCACGTTTTGTAAATAAGTGTGAGGTGCTCTTGAGTGGCCTGTGGTTCATGGCGGGTTCTCAGCGTGCACGGGTCCCAGGTGTTACCAGGAGAGGCGAGAGGCGGGGACGTGAGGACCAGTCCTTCCTGGCCCATCTGCACCAGTTGGCAGGGAGGCTCCTCTTCTCCTGCCCCCAGACTGTCCTTTCCAGGGTACATCACACTTGATCACTCAGTCTTTGGGTGGACCACTCCTTCTGACAGGACAGCAAAGGAGCAGGCGACCCCTGGCCCAGGATGTGACCCTGGGCCCTGCATGTGACTTGTGACCTGATGGTCTGGGCTCCGGTCGGCAATGGGTCTGATGGGTAGGAGGAAGGTGGGCTCTGGTAGGATCCCGGGTCCCTCATCCCTGTTCCTTGGCTCATCTTTTGGGAGTGAAGGCAGGCAAGAGGGGATGGGGCAGGGAGTCACCCACCCTGAGTCACAGCCACCCAGGACTGACCATGGGGCGACACCTAACCAACGTGGGCACCCCCTGGCGGGAGCTTCCTTGGCCTCCTGCAACCCACAGTTGGTGTTCAGAGAGGAAGGCCCTGCCTTGGGCAGCTGCAGACCGCAGGCTCTGAGAGGGACCGTCCGTGACGAGTGGCTTCCCTTCCCTTCCCCCACACCAGCATGCCCCGATGGTTTTGCAGAGATCTCTTTTAAAAGTCAATTATGGGTCAAAAGAATGAATTCACAGTTTCTGTCTTGTGCTTCCCTGAAAAACAAATGATGTACAAAGTGGAGCTGGCCCCGGGCAGCCCTGAGTTTAGACACATGGAGCTGTGTGGTTCACACAGAAAACATTCCGCGGTGCTCCCTCGTTGGAAGCAAGGCGAGCGAATCCTCGAGAGCTCGGGTAGTGTTGGGACTTCTTCAAGCTTCCCTCGTCCCAGTCCTCCATCGCAGTGGGTCTCGGGACACCTGCTAGAGAGGTAAGGAGCCGGGTCCAGGAAAGCTCTGGGGACGCCTGCCTGTGCCAGCCTTGGCTGAGGAGCCCAGCCGAGCCTGAGGCCCGAGGCAGAGCAATGACCTCTTCAGGCAGCACCTGGGCAGCTGGTCAACAACGTATACGGGGACTTGCTTCTCACTCTGGCCACACCCTGGGCTCCACAGATGATCGCGGAGCGTGACAGGGAGTGATGGACTCGGCCATATGTCTCACTTCAGCCATGGGAGAGGTCACCTGCCCGTGGGCTACGATAACCCGCAGGGTGGACAGAAAGGAAGAGCTGCGTTCCTGGATGTACCCCACGCTCACCTAGAGAGAGGAAGGATGTGCTGACGGTGTCACAGGCTCTCACAAGAGCCCATGGGGACCTCAGGGAGCAGCACCCCTGAACACAGAGCAGACAGTTGTGGCCCGGCCTAACGGTTTCCGTACCATCAGGAGAGGCTCGGAATAGGAAGAAGCATTTATTTCAGCTGATAATGAATTTTTTGGGGTGCTTTTCCAAAGGACACTTGTCAAAACAAGTTGGCGGCTGGCCCTTCCCGAGAAAACACAGAGAAGCCGTGAAAACCGCCCAGAGCCCCACGACTCTCTCCGCTCCCAGAAAAAACCTGGAGGGGCTTAAAAGGGACAAAAAAGAAGACACTCCATGAGGCACTTCCCACCTGTGTGAGGGCGCGACTATGGCACAGGCTTAGTGAGACTTGTCCCCTTCGTTCTCCACCCGCGTGTCCACCCCACAAGGCCTTCCTCAGCACCGGGAAGAGTGCTGAGCCAAGTCCAACTGCGTCCTTCTCAGGGCTAATGACAAAGACCCACATGAGTTCATGGGATTTCACAAACCACATGAACCAGTACAGGTCAGAGCTGATGGGAGCTGAGGGGTCCTGGATGGGCCCAAGTGCCTTAAACTGCGGGGGCTCCACCCCTGTGCTGTCCCCTGGCTGCAGCAGGAGCACCATGAAGGGCTCTCAGGTCAGAGTCTGGGCCGTCCCAGGTGAGAGGTGGACCAAGGTGAGGGCCAGGGGACATCCAGAAGAACCTGGGTCCAGAGCTCCCAAGGAGGAGCGAGCACAGGTCCTGAGGCCGGGGCAGGTGAGGGCACAGAGAGGTGAGGGAGGAGAACTCCCAGACGGGCACCTCAAGGAGCCCAGGTGGCTGCAGTCAGCACATCAGGCAGGTGCGAGGTCCACATGTGGGGAAGGGAGACGAGGCTGTTGCAGACAGTACCTTTGAAGTGCCGAGGGCACACTGTGACTCCCGTCTGTTTCACAGGCTCTTGGATGGTCAGCTCCAGAGACTGGAGTTACTGTCCATCTGAGTCAGCTATGACACAGGGCAGTCTTCCTGTTGAAAGGGTGAGCGTCCCTGGTGGCCTTTCCACACAGGTTGTGAGCACTGCGTGTGCAGGTCCTGCAGCTGCAGAAACAAATCTGCACATACAGAGTGGCTTCAACCAAGGGAAACATCCCTGCAGGCTCTGAGGTCAGAAGTAGAACTGCCTACCTCCTCTGGGGTGGGGGCCACATGGCTCCGACCTCCTCCTCCGGATGTACCTGTCTTCTGCTTTCTGTCTGTCAAATTTGCTGGGCTTCTCTCTTACAAGGACAGGTCCAATGGCATCTGCAGCCCACGCAGATGATAATCCAGGAGAAGCTCCCAGCTCAGACCCTCGGCTCAGCCGGCACAGCCAGCCTTGCTGGGTACAGCAGCACCTGCAGTCCTGCTCATATGGATAGGCATCTCTTTTGTGGGAGCGCCTGGCCAGACTACACACACTGAGCCGGACACTCTAGGCCTTGGGGGATGCTACTGTTCAAATCAGGCATAGCTCCCAGGCTCAAGGCTGGTTACCTTTTGTGATCAGAACCCTTGGTCATGAATGCTTTTTAAAAAAGCAAACCTGATTAGAAGATGAAGAGGAATGCACGGTTCACATAACAGAACACTTAAGATGAGAACTGGACGCAGGGGTCCATATGGTGCCATAAGGGCACTTTCTCTTTCCAGGTCTCCATTCTGCACTGGATTGTTCTCTCCGTGGGGAGACAACAGGGGACCCACCATCCTGCTGGAGGGACAGAAATGCCATTGAGGGAAAACCAGTACGCCCACTCCCCCACCCATTTCCCAGGGACTGTCTTGGGGTTTTGAAACAGAGCTTTAACAAGAGAAAGTGTTTATACTCTGCCCATCGACGAGTTTGGCACAGAGTGCCTCCATCCTCCTGGTCCGTTGCTAGTTTCAGAAGACTGTTCCACGCCTGATCACACAATGCCCAGCACTCTGGGTTTGCTTAGATTACTTAGGAGAATCGTCAAATGGCTTTACAGGCCACCAGAGGCAGAGGCAGACATGCAATCCCCATGGCCTATCACCTTCAAAGGTTGGAGACATGCAAAGCAGTGTGGCAGGCACCATGTTGTGAGCTCACAAGCTCAAGGTTTGGGGCAAGGAGACATAGGACGGAGCAATCCCAGGAAAAACTGAACCCCGGCTTTGATCTGGTATCCATTGGGAATTAGAGTCTAGGTGGCGTGTGCTGAGGCTGTGTGCAGGGACCTGGAAAGGACACCAAGGGGCCAGTCGGGAAATGGCCCTGGCCTGGTGCATGGACAGCAGGGGCATCCGAGGTCACCTCCTGGGATACAACCATGTGTCACACTGTCCCCACAATTTAGAATCTGCCATGTCTTCAGATCACCCACAAGAAGAGCCCTGAGGTGCAGAGCAGGCCCAGTGAAGAGGTGGAGAAGGAGAATCGGGCTGGGGAGGCTGCAGGCTCAGGACCTTGGCCCTCCAGCCCCTCACAGGCACGTTCCAGATCTGCCAGCTGTGACGCGGGGCACTTGGCAGCCACAGGTGCACCACCCAACAGGCCAGCATCGTGGTCACCGAGGGTTGGGTAACACTGAACAGAACCTCCTGGTGCTGCAGAGTGTTTCAGATGGATAGAAAGAAGGTGAACTGGCATGGAGGAGGATGCCACGGCTCCCACTGACCTCTGCTCTCTGCACAAGAGATGAGCAAGGGAGGGCAGCCTGGGTGTCCTCTCCCATTTTGAAGAGGGTGGTATCAGTTGAATGGTGTGCCCCCAAATCCATGCCCACCAGAACCTCAGATCGCACTTCATCTTGACTCTGTTTTAAAGATGCAATTGCTACTCCTGACAGGATCACTCTGGATTGGAGTAGTCTCTGGCCAGTGACTGGTGTCCTGAGAAGAGGGAAATCAGGTCACAGACGGATAGATGGTGTAAGAGACTAGAGTTTACGCAGACCCAGGAACTCTGTCTGGGACATAGGGCCAATGCCAGACTCAGGAGGAGGCAGAAGACCCTTCTCTGCATTTCCAGGGGGGCACGGCCCTGCTGCACCCTGGCCTTGAGGCCAGGCCTCCAGAACCAAGAGGTTAAAGTCCTGTTGTTTATGTCCCTGGTGTGAAGCACTGTGCAAGGCACTTCCAGAGTGCTACAGGGCCAGACCTCAGGTTTGACCACCCCATGGCACACGACAGTCAGGAGGCAGAGGGAGAAAGAGCCATATGGTAATGGCCATAGGAGAGTGACCAGCTGCCCAGCCCTGGCCCCAGGAAGGACGCCACAGCTACTACCTGCCACTGTGAGAGCACAAATTGGCTGAAGCTACAGTCAGCCCAGGGTTGTTCCTTCCTCAGAACACACCCTCCTGGATTTGGGGCTTGTTCCAAAATGGGGCTACCTTCTAATTATCAAGGCTCTGAACTTGACCAGCAGGGGCAAACTCAGCCGTCACCCCCTGCCGTGGCACACAGCTTCAGTCCTGCACACAGCCAGAGCCTGGTCTCCACAGGACGGAGTTTTCAGGGACAGCACAGATGGCACAGAGCAGTCACCCAGCACCAGGGCTAACCAGGCACTGCACAGCAGCCTGCCCGGGGGAGGGTTTGCCAGGTTTTCTGGACAAGGTGCAGGCAAGGAAAAACGAATGGCGCTGTCGGGGGCTTCCACTGCACGCAGAGCCTGGCTCTGTCCTGGGCGGGGTCCTGCGGCCCAGCCATGGGACAGGAGTGCTGACTCAGTGTGCTGGCCATCCCTGTAGGACCAGGCAAAAGGCTGGTGTGAGGCACAGCTAGGAATGGATGCCACCAGAAGCAGCCTCAGGTATGGGGCAGGGGCCGGTGAGCCACAGGACCCCAGCCAGGTCCTGGCAGCCAGGAGGGAGGGAGGACGGAGGGCCACACCCGAAAGCCCAGCCCTTGTCAGGTCCTTCCTGCTCCAGTCCTCCTCCAGAGCCACCTGTAGATGGTCAGGTAGCAAGCAGCTTGTGTGACCAGGAGGCTGCCCAGCTCCTCCCCACCCTGCCCTCAGGACCCACAGCCCCGTCAGCCTGGCTCCCAGTCACAGCGCAGGCACATCTGCCTTCCCACGTGGACCCTCGGCTTCCCACGGGGGACTAACGGGAACTCATCCTGTTCTGAATGTCTTCATTTATCTGTTCACAGCCCTGAAACTATCGAGGTCTAACTATGCTTCTACTGCTCTCAGAAAGATCAGCATTAACATTTTTGTAAATACTGCTTCATTTTGTTTTGTTTTGCTTTTATGAATCCAGTAATTTTTTTTCAGTTTTTTAACCCAATGCTAATCCACAGCCAGATTTTCCACGACCTCTAAGGAAAACTCAGCAACACAACAGACAGAAACGACGTCTTGGCTGCACAGATTGCATCAGTCCCGAGAAGCAGCCTGGGAATTCCTGGTGATGACCTTGCTGGGATCCCAAGCCCCGTGGGCCGCATGCATGTCTGTGCGGCAGCTCGCAGGGCTGCGGGCTCGTGGCGGGTACAATGGCAGCCCTGCTTTGCCCCACCGCTCTGGCGTCACCCACTGCATGATGTCATATGTGAACCACAACAAGAGGTTTTAAACCAAGGTACTACAGCAAAATTGCAGTTCACAGCTTTCAGAAGACAAAGGTTTGTTCTCAAAGCCAGAACTATTGAAAAATTTGATCGCCACCCCGCAAACACACCAACTGCGACATTTTTCTTGCCTTTGCTTCCTTGCCTCGTCCCACCTTCCTGTGTAGCCTAGCCCAGTGCCACCAAAGACTCTTTGTCTCACAGTCGACAACACATCGTCATCAATACCACACTCATAAGAAAAGTAATGATTGAACATCTCTCCGTACAAGTGTTACATAATGTCACGTATCTGTTACTAAGAAGGCCCATTTTCTGTGACCAAAGAGAATACCCTGATTTGAACTAGAGTTACCGAATAGAATTGTTAAACAATCCTTTGCATTTTAAGCAACATTTAATTAGAAACACACTTTAACCACCAAAATGATAAAAATCCAAGAGATTAAAATTTGAGTGTCAATTATCATAAAATTCATCATTGTAATTCTTATTAAAACTCACTGTTTAGATAGGTAATGATTTTATAATATGCCAATTTGCATAAGGAGCCCTGAGATGGCTTATTATTTCGATTCTACACAATTACAATTCTAACTCCATACATCAGAGCTCTCAGCAATGTAAAATCACGGCGCTAATTAATAAGCCATTTACTGACTGCAGCTAGTTAGGGTGGTTCTGCAGCTGACCTCGCCGAAGAGGAGCCATCTCTGAAGTGCCTCTGTGTAACTACAAACATAATGATGTGCCAGGAGGGAATCATTAAAAATAATTTACACAAGCCTTCATTTACAAGATCTTTTGATAGCACGCTTCCCCGGTGTTTAGATCCGCGGTGCAACCCCTACCATTTGGGAAGTGCCGAGCGGGGGAGTGGAGGAGGATACCTAAGTGGTTAATTAAGAGCCATTCGGACGCCGCAAGAGCCCTCCTGAAAAATCCCTCTGATGTCTGCCGTGTCAAATGTCTCTCACAGGCAAAGCCACCAGGGGCAGCAGCCATCGCGGGCTAATTACTGGGGACAGGAGCAGCTGAGAATGGTCCTCACGGAGCTCGTGCCGTGAGCACCCAAGCTCAAGACTGAGCACAGAAATCTTTTGTGTGGCTGGACCAAGCACCTCCACACGGACAAGTGGAACCATCACAAAGGAGAGCGGCTCCTGGAAAGACAATGGCCACGACTGCCGGACACTGCCCAGCGCGGTACACGGCCCTCCACGGCTGCCTAAGGAATCAGTCTGAAGATGCCCAGTCTTCACATCAGCTCTCAGAGAAGTCAGGAGGCTGCAAAGACAAGCACTCAGCCCAGCCAGGACGGTTGTGAGAGGCTGAGCCTTGGTGTGTCTGTGCTGGCTGCCCACACAGGCACTCGGCAACACAGGCAAGAAAGTTGTAAAGGCATGTCACCTGGGAAAAGCATGAGCTTAGTAATGCATGAAGTCACGGCCTGACACTGCTGTGACGTAACCTTCTACGAGAGCGGAACCTGTTAGCACAACTAGCAGAGGGTTTGTGGGGGAACAACACAGGGGGCAGGGGTCGGAGAAGAGGGGAAATGGAGGTGGAGAAGGTGAAACAAGCAATCTATCTCTCGAAAAACAAACAAGCAGAGAAGTGGGCTCCTAAAGAGCCTGGGGAGGCCGGTATGGCCTCGGCAGGTGAGAAGGGAGACTCAAAGCCTCAGGGTGATCTTAGAGATGGGCGCCAGGACCGAGTAGAGTATTCGCACCTGTCAGCAGGACTGATTCTAACATGAGAGCACTGGGCTTGACCTCACTACCCAAGTACTGACCAGGAAGCTTAATGCACCCACCCCTAAAAGATTTTGTTCAAAAATCACTGAAAACACTTGCATCTGACCCTCTAGCACAGGTCAGTGGACACACGCTGTTCAGCAGACCTGTGACGGGCAGCTGCAAAGAGTTTGGTGGTTTTTCGCTTCACGTTCAGAAGCAACATATTTGTCCCAACCTTGGAAACCCAGGCCTCTTTTGCCTTTTATGAAGGAAATAAAGAGCATGTTGTTGTGGTCTGTAAATAAATGCGTGTGAATTTCCCATGCTAAACCCTAAGACCTGCTGTCTTGAAAACAATGATGGGTTTATGTATGTCATTAAGCGTTGTGAAGTTTGCAGGGATGAGCTCAGGCATTTAACTGCAGAACTTTTATAGTAATCCTGGTCTTTTAACACTGGCTTTTGCCATGGAGAAGAGATTCAATCTAAAGCATCCTTTGAAGTCCAGGCAGTCATCTCCAAGACAAAAGGAAAGAGACAAAACTCATCCAGGGATGGGGCACCTTGTGCCCGTCCCTACAGGGAGGCATCCCTGCCCCCGGCACTCCCTGCAGGTCCTGCCACAAGTGCCACGGGCACAGGCTCACGAGTGCGTTGGTGCATTGGTCCTTTGAGATCCCGGCAGGGTGGGTGGCTCTGTGTCTACCTGCAGCCTGGAGAACTCCTGGGCAGCAGCCCTCCTGACTTTGGCACTGGAGTATGACAAAGGCCCAGAAAGAGGTGAGTTGCCACTGCCCAGGTACTCAGTTGGACCTTCTGCCCACTCTGCAGGAGGATGCTTGGGAAAGCCCTGCTGCAAGAGGCAGGCATGAGCCACAAGGTGCAGGAGCGAGCACCCAGCCAGCCCCTGCCCTCGTGCCTTCTAACTCAAACCTGGGTCCCTCAGGGGCTCCTGGAGAGCTGCCGAGCACAAGAAGAGGAGAATAAATGTCACTTTACATGTATGAATGGCTCCCTAAATGCACCCAAGGAAGTAAATAGCCGTGGTTCACCCATAATGAGGAAGGAAAGTAGAAGAAAAGCTTAAAAATTGGAAATTGGTGGCAGCTCATATGAATAATTTTAATTAAGATAATTCCCAAACCAATAGAACCCTTAAGCCATGTGTCTTCAGAGAGAAATATGTTCACACTTTAAAAAATTACATACTGTTTTGCTTCAAAAACCAAATAAAATATTCAACACATTAAGGATCCTGTCATAATCCTAGCTTACCTCCCTTTTACATCTGTGGTTAAGATTCTATTCTCGAGTTGTCTGGGACTCTGTACCCAAAGGATCTTAGGGGTCAAACTGCCCCTAGCTTTATGCAAATACTTTGATATTTCTCCCTGATATGCCCAGAGTGCATTTTAGTGTGTTTCAATTATATTGAAAAGTAAACCATTGTGTATATCTTAGGCCAATCTAAGAAACTGAGAGCATAGCTGTGCAGGAGCAGTGATTCTCTCAATGTGCTGAGGTTTTCATGAATTTGATGGGAAAAGATGAGTTCAATGCTTGTCAATGTATTTTGAGCAATAGAGCCATTTCTAGAAGCAAACTAGATAGTATATGATTTTAAATGTTAAAACTCATCACTTTTTTTTTTGTTTGTTCTTTGACTATATAATTCAAAAGGGGAAACTGTGTGGATGAAGGGGAGCACAGGGAGATTTTAAAAAGAACTGGCTTGAATCTGACTTTATTAGACATGCATATTTGGTCACAGTGAGGCCAGAAATCAACCGAGGGGATGTTCACAGATAAAGAAAATGCACAAAACTTCCCTCTGCCGTCCAGCCCTCCGCGGCTCCTTCCAGTCCTCCTTCCACGTGATGAAGGCCTCCAGCCCCGTGACTGCTATGGTTCCTCAAGCCTGAGATCTCTTAAAAATAAATATGCAGACAGCTTTGGCCCTTCCCTAGCAAAAAGGCCCTGTACCCGGATTCCTGCAGGCCACCTACGCGGGGACAGGTGGGCCGCCTCCAGGGGAGCAGGAGAGAAGTGCTGTGAAGGGGTTGGAGGTGCTGTCTCCTCTGACCTCTGGGCCGTGGGGAGCCCCCGGACCACCTGAACAGTCTTAAGACCCAGGGATCCGCCGTCCGCCGGGGGTGCAGACAGACTTCAAAAAGTTGCAATTAAGTAGGAGCTGCGGAGATTATAGGGCGATATTAACTATCATTAAGTGATTTCTGTGTGAATGAGCCCAGCATGCCTTCCCACGTCTAGCTGAAAAGACCCTCAAATCTGAGAGTTTAAAGGTAATTTGATAAATACCTGTACTTGTTGGGGTATTTGTCTGACAGACAGACCGCATGTATCACCTTTACAAAGACATCCATGTGGCTAACACCCAGCGCTCTGATTTCCAAACAGCCCACACCAGCACGTCACACAAAACCACATGGCTCAGCCCGGGGAGGCGGCAGCGCCCGTCTGCTGTGCTTTGGAGAAATTAGTTCAGTTCTCTTAAAATAATAAACAGAGGCTCCTGCACTTGAGAGCGCTGCCATCGCATTGTGTGCAGGCTTCTGATCTTTTGTCTCCAGTTTAAGCATGACAAGATATTGGCAACCGGAGGGGCAGAAGCTGCCTCCCAGAGGAGCCGGGCGAGGACGCTGCGAGACTCGGCAGAGGGCACTGTGCGAGGCCAGCGCCTCTGCGAAGAGAGGCTGGGCTGCCCTGTGCTCCTCCCGGGAGCCTGCGCGGGCACCACGGCTGTTTCCCCGGACAGCTGCGTTTCCCCTGCAGCGGCAGCAGGGACCATCCCAGCCTCTGTGGCCGTGCCCGGGAGGATGGGACCCTAGGATGCTGCTTTTGACCCAGAGGACACACTCATCTGCGTTCCCCAACACATGCCTCAATTTTAAAAGTCACTGGAAAGCACATTACGATTTTGAGAGTAAGTAGGTCTATTTTCAGAACCACAGAGTGGAGAATTGCAAGCTTTAAGACACCAGCAAAATGGATTACTAAAAATACATCGCTTCCAAGCCTCATAAATAAGGCCTTCGGACAATGGCTCCCGTCTGTCAGCGCTCAGACCTTGGTGCCGCTCTTGAAGACAGCAGCTAGCGCCGCTGAATTATTGAACACGTTTCATTGAATACTCACTATTTTTATGAATGCAGCCAAAGCAAAGCTGGTTTAATTGGACTAGCTCAAGCAGGCATTTTTATTTTATTTCACTTTTGGTAATTAGTATTCAATTCATGCCCCCTTAATGAGATGAAAATTAAAGTTTCCACATTTAATACCGTGTTTTCATGCTGGCCACGCTTCAGGAGTTTTCGTGAATAAACACTGGTATCAATGGGCTGCCAGAAAGGGCTTCCTTAAAAGGGCATGGAATTTGTTTACAAAGCTCTGTGCTGTTTGGAAAGGGGAGAAGAGGTGGCTGAATTTAAGGGAAGAGTCTCCTCACCATCCCTCTGAATGCAAAACACAACCCAGAGTGACCCTGGGAGGCGCGTCTGCTGCAGGCCAAAGCATTTCTCTTGAAGAGACAATTCCCTTTTGCTGGAACTATTTTCAGTCCATTCATAATCTGACTTTTACTAAAGAAAGTCCCTCACCCAGAATTGCCAGTGTCACCCTGTGAATCCATAACCGTCGTCTTCTGGAAAGGCCCAATCCTAGTTTGGCTGTGGGTCCCCAGTCAATAGAGACTCTCTGGTTTGAATTTGTCATGCTGAGATGACAAAACCCATCTCACATGCACCCACATGGCACTTAGGCAGAAGAGACTCCCAACGTCATGTCCCTAAGCCATCCAACCTTGAGACCCTGTCCTTGCTCACAAAGTCTACATACAATGTCTACTCGGCAAAAGGGAAATGTCTCCACGGCGGACAGAGGGTGGAGACCCCTTCGCTCTCCTACAGGCAGCTCTGAAGGCAGAGCAGGTGACGGGCCTTCAGGCGAGCACTTGGGACAGAGTCAAGCCCATGTGGCGTTCCAGGGTTTTTTAAGATACAGAAACTGCAGTGTTATTTGGGGAAGGCAGGCGCTAGCCCACGGCTCCTCGGGTGAGCTGTCCAGGAACATTTCGCCCTGTCTCACTTGCAGCTACAATTTCTCTCCAAGCAGCTTCCTGGGTTGAAAAAAACTGAAAAGGCCATGTTCAATTACTTTTAAAATCATTTCTAATGTGTCATCAGCACCTGAAATAGGAATAAAAATGGCATCTGCACGTCTTCACCATGTGTGAGGAAGAGAAGGTTCTGGCAAGAGGAAAAGTCCTCTCGCCTCCAAATGGCCATGTGAATAATTCTATGGCCAATTGCATTGGCCACGGGGCCACACCAGCATAATGGGGGGGACTCTGGAAGACACTGTGCCAGGTGACAAGTTTCCAAAGACAGGGTTTTCCTCTTTGAAGTCAGGGAAACACTCCGGAAGGAGCTTCTCAGAGCTGAGCATGTCTGGTGCTCAAGGACCCAGTGCTCTCCCAACTTCATCCAGGTAGCGAGGAAGCCGTCACTGTGTGGTCCAAGAGCTGCTCAGGAGATCCTGCAAGTTCAGCTTGATGAATGATTGTTTCCCACGCTAGCACCGTATCTGAAAAGGCTGTGGCCATGTGACGGGCTGGGGTCACTTAAGATCCCAGGTTCCCGCCTCACCCACATGGGCCTGGTCAGCGGCTGAGAGGTGCCCATGAAGCTGGTCAGCTGGCTCAGAGGACAGGGAGCCCGCCTTGAGGTGCTGACCCCATCCCGCCAGGGTGGACATGCACAGAATGGCTGTACTTTTACAACTCAGACAATCAAGAACTCACAGTATTTACAAAAATGGAAATAGTAAATTTCCTTTTTAAAAAAAAAAATTGCTTTTCTAGCAAATATCCAAGAGCAAACCACAGCCCAGACCTACTCTGTCAGCTGTTACATAGGTTACCACCAGGCACAAGCCACGCCTCTGCCCGTGAGAAACCAAGACCAGTCGACGACACACGCGTGTGCACACAGACCCTGTGCATGTGGCTCAGGAAGTCTGTGTAACACGCGGGCAGTGGCTATTTCTGAGCTGGGGATTGAGCAGTGGTAATTTCTTTCTTTTTGCTTTTCCTTATTTATTACTTTCCACAAAGAATAGTTAACTTTCTTTCTCCAGAAGAAACCACACAATAAGTGCTATTTTTAAGAGGGCAGCTATGGGCAGGTCCCCTGGGGGCGATGGGTGCTGGGGCTCCTGCCAGGCTGAAGAGGAGTGAGGTGTGGGAGCTGCTGACTGAGGGGGGCAGCTGGAGACGGAGGTCCTGCTAGCCACCAAGGAGCCCACCAGGGAGCGCAGGAGGCGCCTATGGGGAAACTGGGGCTGGCATACGGAAGGCCTGACAGGCGATCTAAGGGGCTTGGAGTGAGAGGCACTGGGGAGCCAGAGAGAGTCACAGAGCTGGTGAGTGGGCACAGCTCCATTCTCAGAGGAACAGTTTCCTCCAGGACCTTGGATTCCAATGAGAGCTTCTCTCATTTTCCAATTTGACATTCAGAATTCCCTTTAGGTAGTAAGTCCTGCAGGAAATGATGCTTACCAACTTCAAAATAAAATAATTAAATTTCAAAACCACATTAAAATATCAAAAATTACCTGAGCATTTTTTTCCAGAAATGTAGATGTATTGGCAGCACACACAAATGCAGTACACTGGCCACACTCGCATTCCCATGTGTTCTTGATTTCCCATCTTGGATTCAGTGGGTCTTCTCCCTCACTCGCTCTCCACCTCCCTGTTTTGGCTCCAGAGGAAAACAAGCTTTGACGTGGGTGTCTTTTCCTCACCTCCCCAAGGCCTCTGTGAGCTCTTGATACTCACTGACCGGCGTAACTGATGGACTCATGTCACCCAGCCCAAGCCTGGTGCTCCACACAAGTGGGACAAGTAAACACACCAGAAATTCACCTGCGTGTGATAAAGTGTGAGGCTACGACCCAGGAACTTGCTGTCTTCCAAAGTCTATAGCCTAGGGGCTGGGGATATAGCTCAGTTGGTAGAGTGCTTGCCTTGCATGCACAAAGCCCTGGGTTCAACCCCCAGCATCACAAAAATAAATAAATAAATCAAAAATAAAATTAAAAAAAAAAAACTAAAATCAATAGCATGACTGGATTTGTGTATTTAAAAAAAAATCCTGTTTAGGACAGCAGACCACAGTGGTCGCTCCTATAATCTCAGCTACTCAGGAGGCTGAGGCAGGAGGATCACAAGTTCCAGGCCAGCCTCAGCAACTTAGCAAGGCCCTGTCTCAAAGTTAAACATAAAAAGGTCTAGGGATGGGGTTCAGTGGTGAAGTGCCCCTATGCTCAATTCTCATTATCAGAAAAAACTAAAAACAAAGGAAAAAAACCCACAATTGTTAAAATAAACTGAAATCCATTTTGCACTTTGTCTAAAGCTGGGCTGCTTTAAAACATACATATTTTTAGAGTGGCATTAACTACCTTCAAATATTGAAATTTTACAGAAAGAAGAACTCAGTCACTGTCCGTTCCCAGGAAGTGCACAGCCCACCTAGCAGTCGGGATGCTGGAGCTAGGCTGCTCCTCAAGCAGAAAGGGAGCATCTTCCTGGGCCCTGCCTGCACTCAGCAGGGTGCATTTCCAGGCAGCAGCTGCCTCGCGGAGGCCAGCAGTGGCTTTGCTCCGCCTTGCCCTCTACGGCATTCCCAACCCTGCCGAAAGGTTTCTAGTCCACTTTATTTCTCAGGTTCAAGGAGGAAATCAGATGTTTATGCGTGGCTTTAAAAGTCGATGTATAATACATGCTGAAATGAGTAAGTTGTGATTGTAGGAAAGAATCACCTAAAAGATTTATGGGGCATTCAGATAGTGTTACTTAATCACAAGGTGCAGTGTATGCGATGCTGTAATCTCATTTAAATCATATAATGAATGCAATAATGAAAATTAAGATCCCAATATGCACGGCTGTGCCTCTTTTAATCTACATGTGATTTCAAATACCATTTCCTAGGAGTCTGCTCTTTCGTTTGGTGGAATTTGTTAGGGACTGGAGAATAAGTGTCCTGCAGGACTGGGTTTCATGGAGTCAGGTGCTTCTCTTGCTGGAGGAGGATTTGCCAGCTCTCTGCTCCCTCCATTCCTGAGACGCTCTGAGCAGTTGATCTGCATAGTGGCAGGTGCAATGTTTCTCTCTTGCCATAAAACCTTGGTGTTTGGAGGGCAGAGAAGGGAAAGAGAATAATTTAAAGTCATTCAGGCAAATAAAGAAACAAATTCAGACCACATTAAGAAAGAAAGGAAGCAGCATTGGTGAGGAGGATGGTATGTCTCCCCCTTCTGTGCTGTTCCGTACACCAACCTTTTTAAGCCACACTCGTCTGGGGAAAACAGGATTCATCATTTGAGCTTAGAGAAACCAAGCTCAGCATGGGTTTGTGAGCATGGGGACCTGTCACCCACACCCCTCTGTGTGCAAGCCAGCATTGCCCAATCCATTCATTGCACATCATTAACTGAGCACCTACTATGCTCAAGCTGTTTGCTTAGCCAGTGGAGAAGAAGTGAGAGATGTGTGGAAGCGATCCCCCTTCTGTGAGCTGGAGGTAACTGCAGGAGCTTGTATCAAATCATGAACCCAGATCATGCTGTCCAGAGAGGAGCCATCAGACTTTCTCTGTCCTTCCCCCCAAAGAAAAGCCAAGTGATCAGTAACAAATCTATGGTGTGACAATTTTGATAATTGTTTAAAATTATAGAAATACATGATAGGATTCTTCTTTGTTCTTAGTTTTTGTTTTTGTTTTGTTTTTGTTTGTTTGTTTTACAAAATTTCCTTTTCTTTACATGCCCATATCCATAGAGCATTCAGGTCATTTCTCTCTCCTCTTCACCTTCCAGTTCTCTTTCTGCAGTCGTCCTTCACCTTCTGGTCTCAGCCACGGTGCCACCGTCATTGCCTACTCCATGGCTGCAGTAGCCTTCTCTAGCTCCCCGCATGCCCCACACGTCCAGCCGTTCACTGCAAGCTCCCCCACCGCAGGACGGCGCAGCCTGAGAGTGCCAAGATGCCAGGGAAGGACACGGTGGCCTGAAGTAGCACCTCAGCAGCCTCCCTCCCTGCCCTCCTTCATTCTGCTTCCCCTACGGCAGTCACTGGTGCTACCAGAACCATTTTTGACAAGAAACGGAGTGACATCTCTGCTGGCTCTGGCCACGGCCGAGCTAAGGAGACGGTGCTGCTGCACATCAGGCTGAGCATCCAGTGGGGCTGGGCTCCCGTTTGTTTTCTTTTCTTTTTTGATTTTTTGTTTTAAGAATATCAGGGGGTGGGACAGGTGCTCCTGGGTCACGGCGGTGGCCGGAGCACAATTTCTAAGACCTCCCGGGCACCTTCTCTGTTTTCCTGCCTGGTACAAAAGACCAAGGAGAGCCAGCACACCCCAGACCCGTCCTGTGAGTTTGAGAAGCGGGAAGACAATAAAAGTTTGACAGGAATTTATAAATACAGCCTTGGTTAAGTATATCATCATTCATAATACCATTAAATCTATTTCAATAAACAAAAACATGCTTTACTTATTCCAGGAATTCTTTCTGAAAGGAAAACATTATGTGAAAAATAAAGTGTTATTGCAAACACAGTTAAAATCTGGAGTGAGGTTTTGAATAAACAAATTAAATTGCAATGGAATATACTGTGCCTCAGAGCCATTTCTTGACAAAACAGTCATCTTATTTACACGCTTCACAATACCCCACCATGGATGTCGAAGGAAAAAAATAAGGAGAAAAATAATTAGCATATTAATCTTTTTTATGCCGCCATCTTTCAGATCCAGAAGACCATGGTGTAATTTAAATCTAAACGCTTTCCTGGCATTAGAATTCATTTTAGATGGGTCAATTGTTCCATAATAAAGGGATAGGAGGTGTACTTCATGCAGGAGATTTATGTTTCCCATTTGTTCATATTCATGTGCTACTGAATACCCTCAATTCAAATGGTGATGGTTGTTCATATCAGCCGGGCGGCAGCCACACAGATCACTAACCGGCAGCAATGAATTTCATTTGCAGGACAAAAAATACGGCGAAATTAACTCCAGCAGTTTATTGATTTTTGCTTAACAGGAGCCAGTATAACAGCTCTATTGCCCTCATAATGATTAGTGACAAAAGTTTAATTAAGCAATTATGAAGCCAATAATAGAGTTGTCTGGCCCGCTCAGCTCCAGTCCGTTCAGGACTTATCTCCCTCCTGCACATCATAGCAGCTGGAATGTGCTTGAGGAGATTAATGCGGGGAACACAGATGCCTCCTCTAATTCTGCTTCATGATGCTGTTTGAATGGAGACGGGAACACAAGCTCCCCTTTATCAAATTACAAGTCCGCTTTTCATGAATATGTAGTTTAAAAAAAAACCTAGTTGTGGCTTCAAGGTGTAATTATAAAGACATACAACAAAAATGACACACAATTCTGTCTTAGTAATCCCTGCTATGAAATATGCATGATAATGTATTACTGAATAAAGACTTAACAGCGTTCTAAGAGGCTTTGCCGTTGTGCCGTTATCCAAACAATTGGCAGCCTTCTCCAAATGTTGTGTGAGATATTGTCTGACCTTACATTTTTGTTTTTCTTCCTCTTAAATGTATTGTTTCAAGCTTATTGTATTGTTATTTGTCCATAATGCCGTTAAACCCGTCTTATCTATTTGTAAGAATTCCCAATTTATTATGTATGTTTAAATATGTTAATGTAAAACTCCGAGCTCCTTCCCGGCATTCATCATGAAATATGCACTGCGCCCCGGAGCCTGCGGACCTCAGACGGGAGCTTCCTGTGCTCGCTGCTCCGGTCCCCGTGGTTCTACACCGCCTCCTCGCAGGAATCCGGCTCCGTGTGCCTCGAAATGCCTTTACTCAAAAGAAAGCCCCTCTTTTTTCTGCCTCCAAAGCAGTAAATGTTCTTAACCAATTTGCTGGCCTCATTCTTTTCTTGCCACAAACAGAAGAGTCCCGCTGACCCCGCCAGACTAGAAAGCATCCCTCCCCCTTCCAAAGACACTGGCTGTGGAGGAGGACCCAGCCCCAAGAGTGCCTGTGGCCAACGTGCAGGCGTGGGGGTCCCGTTTCCAAACTCTGCAGGTGACACCCTGAGTTGCTACATTTCGTTTCATAAAATGGACAAGGAATTCACCCCATGGGTTTTTGTCACTAATAAAATGTGCCTTAACCAAATGGTGGCCATTTATTTTACCAAAATCCCCTGAAAAGACATTTGTCTTCTTGGGACTGCTTGGAACAGCTGCTTCCGTGTAACAGGCAGCAGCTGGGGGAGTCGGCGAGGGGCCTCTGGGCAGCCTCTCTGCTCCAACTGCGCCTCCTCTCCCCCGGCCTGTGGATGGACACCCTGAGCTCAGCCTGGATACCAAGGGGTTGGCGGTCCCCAGGGCAGGCAAACAGCAGCATTCTTTGAGCCCCTGCTAGGTCCCCCAGCCCAGGCAGACCCAGGATGAAGGGCGTGAGTCCAGCCGCAAGCCACCCAGAGGAGAGGACTCCTGGGAGTACTAAAAGACATGCCCCCTCGGAGCTTTCTATTAATGAACCACAGGTCATTTTTACTTGGTCAAGATTGTCTAGGGGGCTTGGCAGGTGCATATAAACCCATCAAGGTGGGGATCAGTACCCAGGCTTGCCAAGCAGAGGGGCCCAGGCTTCATCACGGTGGCCACGGCGCTCCCTGCCTTCTTGCTAGGGGCTTGCTGCTATCACAGCTGAGTGGAAGGAGGCCGGAGCTGGCAGGGAGTTGAAGGAACTTTGTTTCCTGCCAGGGTCAGGGCTGCTCTGGTCTTGGAAAACATCCTCAGAGAGGACTGGATTTCTGGTGCATGGAGCCGTCACCGAGACACCCGGGAAGTGCAACACCACCTCTGGCTGCTTGGCTCTTCTTGGTATTCATGAGGAGGGGTTCCCTCGGATTCTGTTCCAATTGCTGTCTAAGAAGGCGATTTCCAGCACATCTCTATGCTTGCCCTGTCTCTATTCTCCAACTTGCGAATGTCGAAAGACTTAATTGACAAAAAAGATTTTTTAACTATCTCTTTGGCATTCATTAAGATGGTTCAGCCTGTGAAGAACTGAAAGACAATCACCGGGTGTTAGAAGAAAAATGTTGTTCTTCTGTGTGGTTAATTGATAGAATTTTCTAAATCTGCCCAGGGTTCTGAGCCTTTGAAAGCACAGCAGAGACCCTTCTTAGGGAGAGAGAATGGAAGTGTCCCATGCTGTGGATGTGAAGGATTTTAAGGACACAGATTAAATTAGAACAAGCTTTCAAAGGCTGTCTCATCAAAATGATCGTTGCTTCATTTTTCTTTCTCAAAAATCTGAGTATCAGAATGAATGCTCACTAAATGCAAGGGAGTGCCACAGAGTGTCCAGATGCTTGCCCCATTCTTTGCTGCATTTTGAAAGATAAAACAGCAGCTGATTTTTTTTTTTTTTTAGTCAGATATCCTGGAAGGGAGAGAGTAAACTCAGTTTCCCAGTCCTGCAGGCAAATCAAACTTCTTGTCCATTCCGAAGGTGCTAAGTTGGGATGGCCTTCACCTTCATGTGTGCATGGAACTGCTGCAACATTTCTCCAGAATGAAATTTAACCATTTGATAATCAGCTCAGCTATCCTGGTGACAAGTTGTGAATTATTAAACTGCAGAATGTCACCTTAATTACACTTTAAGAGACCCAACAATAATTTACTTGTTCTCAAGACACAAAATGATGTAAGTCATTAAGAAAGCACTCTCATGAACATAGTATTTGGACAATGTAGGAAATAGCCAGTGCCCGTGGACATCACGAGTGGCTTTTCATCATGGAGCACAGCATCCCACGCACAGCGGTGAGGAAGCATCATTTGTGAGATGCACCGGGAGCACACGAGTTAGGCACCGGAACATGGCAGTGCAACAATTAAAAGCCCAGACGAATCCATTTCAAAATGGAGTTGCCTGTCATGTGAGAAAATTGTCCTTTCTTCTCCAGGAACTGTCTCTCTCCTAGTTGGCTGGTAAATATCGGAAGGCCTGCTGCTGGGATTAGCATTCTGGGCGTGGGCAAGGCAGCCTCCCAGTGAACTTGCTCGGGGCCTGAAGATGGCTGGCTCCTCACCTCACCGCATCTTTTTACACAGATTGTTTGTTTGCGGGTTTTGTTGCCAGGTGATGATGAATGGCGATTTGCTCTTATTAGCAGAGTTCTGAAAGCAGGATGACAATTCTGATTTTGCATATTCAATTCGTCGCATCATTAGATGAATGCAGAGCTGCTCACCTCTGCATATTCACCGAGTTTTGTACTGTGCGGATCGAATGCTAAGATGAGCTTTAAATCTGCAAATTAAATATTAGGTGCCCCTATAGTAACACATTAAGCATGATTGGCTTAGGAAATGCCGAGGAGAATGTGACAGAAATTATATCAATCCAATATGCTTGTTCTTGGGTTTGTTCTCCTGTAGCTTATTGTGAAGAGGAGCAGATGAAAACACCGTTTGCTAACAGGACGCGCATCTTGCTGTGGGTGCTGATCCCCCGTTTTCCCCAGCTCGCCATGATCACTTTTCGGGGCTGCGGCTTTTCCCCAGCTGGTCCTCGTCTAGTTAGGCTGCATTAATGACACTTCAGTCATACTGGCTTTCAAGTCGGGTCCTTCCACAGTGAACAGAGAGCTGACATTTCCTGACATTTTCCCAACTAATTACAGGACAAATAATTAAGCATGTTCTCGTATGTAACAAATGAAGGCAAAAGCCGTCTGTCAAGGTTGGTGATTGATGACACTCCGGGAGACTTTATCTGATGGGTCCTGCCATGCAATGGAGGGGAAGCAAATTTATTAGAATGAACAATGCAAATTCCGAGTCATCTCATCCAGTTATGCGCCAAAGCAATATCCATGTCAAGGTGAATGTGACAATGAAAGCAAAATATTTGCATTTTGTGGAGCAGGTTGAAGGGGAAATCAGAGCGAGGAGATGACAGGCCTAATTATTTTGGCTCATACAGGCTAGGACAGCTGTTTCTGGTGTCCTGAACAAGGCTGTCACACAGGTAACTAAATAGGTCTGCATATAAGTCTGTATCCAACACTGTACTGAGATGTCTACCACTAATGACCAACGCTAATGTTACTGCCATCCCTGAAAAACAGAAAATGTGTCACCGCACACCCTCTGCATGGCAGTCAACATTTCGCTACATAATTACTTGTTAGTGAATTAATTCCTATCTGTCAGTATCTATGCCAGTGTCATTTTTAGACCATTACAAAATTATGCCATCACTATAGCAACTGCAGGCACAGTTAAAAGGCAAAAGAGTTCAGATACCAGGAGAAGTGCCTAGTTAGGCAGGAGATAATAATGTAAAATCCAAATCGGAATGCTTGTGCCGACCACCCTAATTTTCTTTATTTGCAATACATGTTTGATCAATGATCATTAAACAATAATTTCAGGTTTCCAATTTAAATCCTCAATTAATACTTCTGGTCATTAAAACCACGACCCACGGTAGTATCTCCCCAAAAGAAGGAGCTCGCCTCCTGTCAAGTCAATTAATTGGGTGCTTAAAAGTGACGTGCCCAGTGCTGAGCGGCCAGTGGCAGCATGCAAATGTTCGCGCCCAGCGTCGCGGTGGACTCTGCGGCCCGGCTTTATTGACAACGAGTCTCTGCATTCTGTGCGTCTGCGTTCCTGTTCCCTCTTCCTCCACTGTCCTTTGTGCGCATTTCATTTGCTCCGACGCACCACCACGCTGCGCCTGCGGTTTCATCGCTCCGCATCTCGGATGCCATCACATTAGTCAAAGCGCCCCTCGCTTTATTCAAATCAAGACCTACAGGACTCGGACGCTTTTTGCATCAAGAACAATCGACAACCTTCTGGACCCTGAACGCCCCTGGAGAAATGCACTTTAAGATGGAGAGAGACAGAGAGAGAGACAGGCAGAACCAGAGACAAATGGGGAGACAGAGACATTAATTATGAGTAACCAAAAAATTAAAATTAAAAAAAAAGCTTTGAATTTTCAAATACAAAAGTGGAAAATATAAAATATCCTTCAGGAAACAGAATCCATGCTCATTGATTTTTCTCCTTTAATTAATTAAAATGTTGCCAGGCTGGGAAGGAAACAGCTCTACTAAACCACCCACATGAATTCATCATGTTCGCCTGGAGAACAAGTTCACTTTTGTTAAGTGCAAACATTTTACTGGTGAATATGAAATGACATATGGCAGACATCTGACTCAAAATGGCATCTAGGGCCCCCACGATTCAGGGAAAAGTTTAAGTAGGAAAGAGAATTAGGAACCTTGAAAGATACGGTTCAGGTAGGATGATCTTCAGGAACACCACCACCCTAGTGATTGTCACTCTGGTTTTTATGCGTCGGGCTGACTTACTTTAATATTCTATACTGTATTAGAAAAGGTGCAGACGGTTTGAATGTGCTGGACATTTATTATTTGGTGGTTTGTTAGCACAGAAGGGCAAGGTAAGACAGAAGGCGGTGAGGACAACCCAAGGTGCCCAGGGTGACACTCTGCACAGGTGCAGAGGAATGAGACCCCATTGCTCCTTGGGATGGTGTGTGTGCCGTGGGCTCTGGTCAGGCAGCAGAAGGGAACTGGCTCCCAGCTGGAGAAGCCCCACTAAGAGCCCCACGTGGAAGCCTGCGGCGCGTTCTGAGTCCTGTCTAGAAGAACGTCAGGTCCCCTGGCCACCTGTAACGCTGAGAGAAGATTTCCACAATGGTGGCAAGAAGCCTTAACCAAGGGAGAGCCTAGCTTTCAGGGCAACTCTCCTCCAACATGAAAGCTGCGAGAGATTTAATTTGGGCTCCACTTAACACGGTTAAGCCAGCGGCACCTCTAGTTACTGCCGAATCCCGAATGGGCAGAAATCAATAATTCCCCTGGAAGGGCCTCAGGAGCATTGCCTCCCGGACAGTGCCATCGACATTCGTTAACACAAAGGCAACAAAGAAAGCCGAGCAGGGCTGCTTTAAAACAATGTGTGGTTTTGCATATTTTTGTGAATTCCCCCGGCATGCGGCATGCCCGATGCTGTCTAGATACTCACAACCAGCAGGGGACAGGGCTGAATCTGGGAACATAGTCCTTAATTCATTGGCAACTTATTTTGCTTAAATTTCAGACATAATGTCCAATCCCAAACCCGTCTATTTTAACCCCTGGTATCTGTTACTTGTAATTTCTAGAAGAATAGTTGAGCATAAAGAACCATCTAAGTCCACTCTCTGGCTAAGAAACAGGTTTTTAGGTATGTAAACAATGCAATATCTCAATAGAAATTGTATACAAATTTGATACAAGGAACCAATGAGATAGTTTCTGTCTAATGATCCTAGTCAATCTAATTAATGTATTCTGCTACATTACATTTTAAGAAGTGACCATTGTGTAATACACTTTGAAATATGCACGAGCTAATGGGATAAGATACAAAAATTATTATGCTGACAGTAAATCATATTACATTCCTAATAAGCATTAACCAGATAACTAGGTCAAAGCAGTATTATCTTAATTGATTTTTCAAAAGAAACCTGACAGAAAAATGTCAATGCTCGAATATTTCTTCATGCATCATTAAAACAAGATTGGCTTTTAACAAAAGAAGAGCCCTTCCCAGAATTGATTCTTGCTTCGGGCTGCCTGCGAGTAAGTGTATTACATAAAAATCTATACAGGATATTAAAACAACACCACTCTGCAAGACAGTTACAATTAAAAGCTGACACCCCCCAACGTGTCGGCCACAGTGGCTGGCCAGCCAGGGAAGGAGAGTCTGCCCAGCTCCAGGTGTGAACGTGGACCCGTCCACTGGTGCAGGGCAGGCACCACCCCAGGCAGGTCTGACCAAAGCCCAGTGCCACCACTCCTCTGTCGTTATCAGGTGATCACACAGGATCATTGGGAAACCCAGTCAGCCTGACCTGAAGCCTCTAATGGGAGTCGGCAGCCTGCAAATTCTGGCTAAGGCTAGGGACAGATGCACGTGGAGGGCAGACGGGAAGGGTAGCCCCCTAAGCGAGGGCTACTGCACCAGACGGACTTGAGCCACCTCTTGGGGTGCCTTGGCAGAAGTCCCCGTACCTGGCTGGGATGTGATGAGGCACTTGTCCTGAGGATGCCGACTCTGTCTTGATCTCTGGGCTGTGTTTCCTCAAACTAAGAATCAGGACCATCCGCTCAACTTGTCAGAAGGGTGTCCATGAAGACATGGATGCTGGGGTTGGTGTGACCCACAAGAAGTGTTTGCACACAGGGAGGGTCCCTCCAGGACTCTCCCAGGAGGTGGTCGGCAGGAACATGCTCTCAGTGGGTATGCTGATGGGTGCACTGAGGCTGCCTGTCCACTACAAGAACTTCCAGACACTTCAGGGGAAAACAGGCAGAAGAGAAACCGCTATCATTGTTTTTAACTGAAGACAGAAAATGTTTAAAAAGCAGCACACATTTCCTTATGCTATTTTATGCCTTCCTCCCGTGCAAGAGGGGGTCCCCTTTCTGCCTTCTCCCTCCTTTGCTCCTCAAGCCCCAAGCACTTTTGTTCAGCTGCTCTGACCTTGGAGCATGAGCTCGCTCGCTCTCTCGCTCTCTCTCTCGCTCTCTCTCTCTTGCTCTCTCTCTCCCCTCTCTTTCTCCCTCTCTAGCTCTCTCTCCCCCTCTCCCCCTCTGCCTCTCTCCCCCTCTCTCTCTCCCTCTCTCCCCCCTCCCCTCTCTCCCCCCTCTCCCCCTCTCTCTCTCTCCCTCTCCCTCTCTCCCTCCCTCTCTCTCTCTCTCTCTCTGTCTCTCTCTTTCATTCTCTCTCCCCCCTCTCTCTCTCCCTCTCTCCCCCTCCCCCTCTCTCCCCCCTCCCCCTCTCTCTCTCTCCCTCTCCCTCTCTCCCTCCCTCTCTCTCTCTCTCTGTCTCTCTCTTTCATTCTCTCTCCCCCCCTCTCTCCCTCTCTCCCCCCCTCTCTCCCCCCTCTCTCTCCCTCTCTCTCTCTCCCCCCCTCTCTCTCTCCCTCTCTCCCCCCCCTTTTCCCCTCTCTCCCCCCCTTCCTCTGCCTCCATACCTATTTTCCTGTGATGAACACCAGGTCTCTGTGGCCTGGAAGGAAACATAAGCTCTCAGCGCTGAGAGTGGGTTTGCTCAATCAAGACTCTCGCTCTTGGATAACTGGCAAAATGAGCAGCAGTTTCAGCCATCTACTGGTGACACTGTGTGAAGGTGGACTTCTTGATAATTAGACAAATCTCCGCTGTGCCTTTGGTATGGTTAGGGTAAGGTGGGACCTCAACAAGCAGTTTCCAATGCATGACTCTGCTAGTGAGCACTGCTTACATCTAGTTTCTGTTATAAAGGGTTGTATTTTTATTAGTAAAAACCTTTTCACCTTTATACTGCCCATGTGACCTTGAGCAAGTATGTGCCACTGCTGAGCCTGCTAGGTGTCCATGCAAATGGCAATGCACTGGGAGACAAGAACATCAGCAGGCAGTGAATGTTTCTACCAGAGAAAGTTCTGCAGAATGTTTCTAGCTTTTCAAATAGCTTTGAAACTATTTTAAAGTAACTTAACTCTGAATTGCATGATTGATTACCATTATTCCATAATGCTCTAAGACATAATTTATCTCTTTCAAGAAAACCTGGATACCCTCCAATACCACATTTGGGGGGACTTGGGGACGTGAGAGGAGCCTAGCCCTGCACTGGCAGCATGGGCATTGGGAGCCTTTAGGGGTTCGGGCTGTCCTGTAAGACGAGTACCCATGGCCAAGTAGCTTTGAGCTCCCAGAACACCTGGCTCTGGACTACATTTCTTACCACCCAGTAACTGCATCCTCCTGTGGACACCTCACGGTCCAACTGGTCTTCTGTGCAGAGCTGTGAGGGGATGCCATGCCACTGTGTTACCCATGAGCAAAGTGAGACTTGCCTGGCAGGACCCTGGGCGGGGAATTTGTGACCCTTGCTGACGACCACAGGGCTTGGTTCTGCAGACAGCTGTTCTTGCCATCTCCAAGTACCTTGTAGAGAACTGCCTTGGGGCCCTGGATTCCCACTCTGCGCCCTTCCCTCCTTGCTGGGATGCTAGCAGTGGGCTTCCCCAGTCCCTCCTGTTCAAGTTTCCTCATCTTAGCAAACCAACAGAAACAAAGAACAGCCCGTCTCCCTGGGAGGTGTGCCACGTGGTGGAAACGGCTTAGGAGTTGGAGCCTGGCCTGTCTGAGCCGTGGCCTCTCCTTGACACAGCAGCTTTGCCTCTGAGGAATCTGTTGCCTCATATTTAAAATGAAGAGTGAACTTGTCTCAGGATTTCTCAGGGAATCAGGCATTGTATGGAGAGTACTTCACCAATCGCAGGTGCCCAGACGCTGCCTCTCTGCTGCCTCACGGCACGCAGCAACTCCTTCACGGAGGCCCTGATGCTGGTTCTGGGCGCAGAGACGCAGCTGTCAGGGTAGGGACCAGGCACCCTTATCTCCAGCCAGGGCCCATGCACCACTAACACTGGATGAGCTGAACTTGGACTTCCTGCGTGGATACTCACCCCTGGTCCTTGCTCCCTACACAGCTCCTTAGACCCAGAGGGACCACCCCCCAAATTCCTAATCATGATGCTGTTCCATTTGGGCACCTCTGCACCCCAGGGTGATCCAACATTCTCCTTCCCCAGTGCTTAACCCCATCGCTAAGCGATTCCAAGTACAGGTAAACTTTGGGGTTTCATTTCCTAAGAATTTCTGGGTTTCATAAATAAAACTATTTTTTTAAAGCATGAAATGGATTTTATACAAGTCCTACCAAGTTTAAATTTAGAAAACTTGCTGCCAATAAAAAGTCACCAAAGAGAATCAATTTTATTCATATTGAAGTTTCATTTACTTTCAAATTAATATGAAGAACATTGCAAGTCATTTATCCTTCAATCAAAACATATTTCCTAAATAGGGCTCATAAGTCTTTGCCTCTAATAAAACTTTTGATTTTACTCAATTACCTCTCAGAGAGAGACAGAGGGGAGATTTTCAAGTTCTGGGCCAGTTATTAAGTCAGAAAGCCCAAACAAAAAACAGTCTGCAGTCTGACCACCCTCCTGAAATAAGCCTGTGTTTTCATGTGTACAGTCTGACCATGTACTTGTTATTTTTAAAGGAGGGACTATGTAGTATCTGTGGGTCCCTGTCATCGCAGCTTTTGCTGTCACATGTGTGTTTCTTACAGTAAAAATAGACTGTATTTTAGTTCTGACTTAATGGAACCCCTTCCCCTTCGGAGGTGTAAAATCCTCATATCCAAGTGCAGAGGATGCATGCAACAGACTGTCTGGCTTACTGTGCATCTGTCACATGTGGTTCAGTCAAGCTAGCATAGAAAAGGGCTCTGTGCACTTGAACTTGGGTAGTGACATACATGTCTAGGAAAATCTGGATAAATGTTGTTAATAATACCGATCAGGTATGTCTTGCTTCACCTCCATTCCTACGGATCCTCTGTTTACTTTTGTAGGTGGCTACTGTTTTCTTGAAGGGGATTTAACAGCATCAGTTGAATAATTCTAGGAAACATTAGTGTGCACTCAATGCTAATTGTTACTTAATTTCAGTGCACTTGGACACTCTATTCATAATATATTCCTAGTAAAATTGAAATGCCAAAAGATGTATCACTTTTATTTGAATTCAACATTCAGTGTACATTTCAGTTAATTTCTTTAGGTTTTCAGACAGGGATATAACATCTAATTTGTGTGCACTATATATATATAAAGAATGTTTTATTTTACATACCACAAGCAAAAATGTCCATATGTACTATTTAAATGTTTTAGATAATATATTCCTTCTTTATAATGCTAAATCTATGTAAGTACCATATTTTTATAGTGACTGGTTTCATTTTAGAATTAGCAGCTGCTTCATGAAGTTTGTTATTCAATGTTAGTGTTTAGCTGTGAGTAGAAATAGGTAAAAATGGCATGGCGCTTACTCTGTGTGATCCTATTGACTATCAAGGTGGAGCAGTAGGTGGTACAGTTAGGCTGTTTGCAATAGTTTTACTTTGGTACAATGAACACTGTATTTCTATACACAAATATTATATAGACATATGGGTCTGTCAGTATAATTGCATTGCTATGTCTGGTGCTTCATTCTATAAACTTTTGTAATAAAAAACTTTAATGTTCTAAGAAATGTAACTGAGAATGAATAATTAAATAATAATTAATGGATATTTTCAGTTAGTGCCTTTCAAAGTATGGCTTTTTCTCAGTGGCAATAAATATGCTGGAGACAAACAACCAATGAAGCAAGCACAGTAGACCTTTCACAGACACAGGCCCAACTAGGAATTGCAATTGTCCCAAGCTGTTGTGCATTGTCCCTAGTGCCTTGTCCCTAAAGTTACATTGTCCATTTCCACATCTCCAAGAAGGGCCATCACAGGTGACCCAGAGAATAAATAACATTTCTTCCTTTTGCATTTCAAGTCTTCTGAAGTCACATTGCAGAAAATCTTGTGAAAGTCAAGACATGAATTTAAGAGTCTGAATTTTGAGAATGTAATGTTAAATCTGGAAGGATTGAGGCACAAATGTTGTGCCACAAGCAATAGACTGGGGACTTCTGACCACAGAGGGGTCTAAACTGAATTTGGCCTCTCATTCCAAACAAGAAGCATGAACAAATCTTAACTCATAGGTAGAAGGTCGGCAGATAGAGGGGATTTGGGTAGGTCAAAGTAAAGATAGTAGGAGATATAAAGCACAAAAGACCTCAAAGGAGGAGAAATAAATCCCCAGACATCATTAACAAAATTGGGCTTCAAAGTGAGCATGTGAGTATGGCAGTGTGTATAGAACTGAAGCAGATGTCACTAAGCTCAGATATAGCCTGGTCCTAGACCCAGACTTGGGGCTTTGGCATGCCCATTGGCATAGGAAAGAAAGCCATGCAGAGCAGGAAGAGTCTAGCAGAACTTGGCATAAAACTGGGACTCTGAGAGAGCCATTGGTTACATAAGCAGGGTTGGGTCTCATAAGCACTTCCAACTCACTCAGGAAACCAGCAAAGAACCTGTCATCCACTCAGGGCATTACTTAGAACCTTCTCCCCTTCCAGAGAAAAAGTCCCAGGTTGACATGATGAGTAGAGAGGGACATGGTTAAAATTCAAAATATACTTACTGTGAAAGATTCCCAAATGATAAAAGTAAAGACATGTTTCCACTCTGCCAGATCTCTTAGAGTCCCAGATGAATACACAGTGCCCATGAGCATATTTCCACATTCCAAGATATCCAAAGTTAACACAGAAAAAAGGTGTTACGAGTAGAGATGAAAATAAACTCACAACACAAATATAAAACAGAAAAGGATGCCTGAATATTGTAAGATATCACTGCAAAAGTAATTGGAATTGGTAATAAAGAATTTAAGAGAAATAAAGACTTAAAATAAAATATCCAAAATTATTGCAGATATAAGAAAAAGTGAGATGATTTTGAAAAAAATCACCAAAGAGAAAAAGTTTGTAAGAGAAATGAAAAAAATATAATAATTGATAATAAAACATAATAAACAATATAGATTTGAATTAAGTCAGTTCCTGAGTGAATAAAAGAAATCTTTCCCTAATTGGTCAGCTATCAAAGAGAGGGCAAGTATTCTCTTGAAGACAAGAGCATCATTTAGAACCACCAAAATGCTTTACTCAATATTTTTTCCTATTTGCTCAAAAATTACCAAACTTTAAAGAACAGAAAATTATTAGAAACAATCAAGAGAAAAAAAATTAGAATAGACTCATGAGCAATTGACCTCTTAACATTGTCAAAGTTAAAATAACTATAAGTACTATATTTGAGAAATTTTTAAAAGATTAACAAATTGGAAATTTGAATACAGGATTGTAATCTGAATAATATAACTGGAAATCCTATGATTAAAAGTAAAATGTCAGAAACAGGACGGAGAAGACTTAAAATGGGAGCATGGGAATTACAAAAAAAGAAATGATAAGCAATACATGAAGTTTGCATGGGAGCAAACAAAAGCCTAGATAAGAAGCAGTGAAAGAACCAACACTTCTGTAATGGAAGAGTGAGAACACAAGCAGAGAAACAAAAAACGATGGGGTAAAACAAGTATTTGCCAAGATAAAGGCTGAAATTTTGTTTGAACTTCTTAAAAACATGATCGATGTGATGGAAAATTTTAAAGACCAAAAGCAGGATAAACATCATGAAAAGCACCCCTAGGAATATCATAGGAACACTGCCAAAAACTGAACTGAAAGAGAAGTAGCTTGCTATTACTTACTGTTTCTATGAAAGTAACAATGAAATGACAGCTGACTGCCCAACAGAAATGATGGAAGATCAGAGACTATGGAATTGTACAATTAGGTGTGCCAAAAATAAACAACAGGAGAGTTGAAGTCTATACCCACACCAAAGATCTTCACAAAATCAAAGTAAAATAAATTTACAGATAACTAAAATAGAGAACTTAACACTACTAGATCCAGTGAAAATGCATATATTTAAGAGAATATTTTTGGATAAAACAAACATGTTTCATAATGGAGAATAGAGAAGGAATATGAGCAAAAGAAAAGACTTACATGTGGCTAAATACAGATTCACATTATTTAGAGAATGAAAAGTACTAAGAGCATTAACATATAGTAAGAAATACCAAAAATAGAAAATTTTAAAATCTTCTCAGGAATAAAATACAAAAGATGAATAAGAGAAAATTACTGAATTGGAAAACAGAGGATGGGATTGCTCAGAGGGCAACCC
The DNA here is from genome assembly GCF_048772815.1 of Callospermophilus lateralis. NCBI lineage: Eukaryota > Metazoa > Chordata > Mammalia > Rodentia > Sciuridae > Callospermophilus > Callospermophilus lateralis. Next base: position 163,156,500 of record NC_135309.1, read on the forward strand.
CCCAAAAAAAATAAATAGATGGATAATTTTTATAGCAGCTCAATTCACAATAGCTAAACTATGGAACCTACCCAGGTGCCTTTCAACAGATGAATGGATAAAGAAATTGTGGTATCTATACACAATGGAATATTACTTATCTATAAATAAGAATGAAATTATGGTATTTGCGGGTAAATGGATGGAGCTGGAGAAGATCATGCTAAGTGAAATAAACCAATCCCAAAGAACCAAAGGTCAAATGTTTTCTCCCTGATATACAGATGCTAACCCACAATAAGATGTGAGGGATGACTTGAGAACAACAGAAGTACTTTGGATTAGACAGAGGAAAGTGAAGGAAGGGGAGAGAGTAGGGGAGTAGGTATGATAGTAGAATGAATCAGACATTATGACCCATTGTGCATATGTGATTACACAACCAGTATAACTCTACATCATACACAACCAGAAGAATGAGAATACTCCATTTATATAAGATGCATCTAAATGCATTCTACTGTCATGTATAACTAATTAGAACAAATAAAAATTAAGAGAGAAAAATTTTAAATTTAAAAAACTAAAAAATAAATAGATGAAGTATATGATATATTGGGAGATGGAGTGACATTGTAAAAAAACTAAACCAAACTAGAAGTAATAAACATTTTTAAATAGAAAAAAAATTTTAAAAGGTCTTATATAAGAATATGATATAATTAAATTCATACATATATATTTGACTTTTGAAAATCAAATAAGTAAAATATGTGCCTCTCTAAAAAATCCTTCAATACCCCTTATGTGAAGTTTCATCAAAACTCATCAGCAATGTTGTCTGGGCCTGGTGCTCTTGAGATTGTCTCTGTTTTAATGTTCCAGTTTCTAGATTAGGGTGTGTTTAAAATCTCTTTCATAAGTTAGTTTTGACTCATCTCTGTTTTTTACAAAATTATCAAATTTTTAGTCCTTTAATTTTAGATAGCATAAAGTATCATCAAAAAATGAATTCCAAGAGAGAGGTTTTCAGAGGAAAATAAAGACTCGCCATAGTTAGAAGAAGGGGAAAGGTCATACCTTAATTTTTAAAAATCTGACACAGGGATGTGGCTCACTGGAAGAGCACTGATCTTCATGGGTGCTGGCGAGGGGAGGCATCTGTGTAAGAACTCCAACACAAACAAGGAATATGATAAGACACTGTTAAAGAAAATCCTGGTAAAAACATAGATAAATTTGAAAATAATTACTCTAAAATAAGCCATTTATTAGTTAAAATATAATATGGAATTTTTATATTGTACAAAATAACATTGAAGAGGAAATTGTTAGTGTTAATTCTTAAGATTTTTGTTGGCAAAAAAGACGATTAAGTTAATGATAAACATCACATAAATCACTATTTAATGGTTTTATATATTAAGTAAGCACATTGATTTATTTCTCTTAAAGAGACACAAAATCTAAAAATTGACAATAATGGAAGAATGCATAAATAACCCTAATTTAATGCAATGGAAACAATTAGACAATAAAGAAGAAAAGAGAATACATGGTAAGTTAAAATTCTTACATAAGGTGACTGGAAAAATCTAATTATGTTAGAAATTAAAAGTAATCTATAACTAATAGACTTTCTTAGTCAAAGATACAGATAATTGTAAAGAAACAAGAAATCCATCAGTATTCCTATCAAAAGAGATACCCAAGACCTCTGAATTTGCAGAAATGCTGAAAGTAAAAGAGAAACACAAAGAAAATGCTAATGAGGAATAGCTGGGTCAAATGGTGGTTCCATTCCCAGATTTCCAAGGAATCTCCACACTGCTTTCCAAGTTGGCTCTACCAATTTGCAGTCCCACCAGCAATGTATGAATGTGCCTTTTCCCCAAATCCTCGCCAACACTTGTTTGTCTTCATAATAGCTGCCATCTGACTGGAATGAGATGAAATCTTAGAGTGGTTTTGATTTGCATTTCTCTGATTGCTAGAGATGGTGAGCATTTTTTTCATATATTTGTTGATTGATTGTATATCCTCTTCTGAGAAGTGTCTGTTCAGGTCCTTGGCCCATTTGTTGATTGGGTTATTTTTTTTTTCCATGCTTAGCTTTTTGAGTTCATTATATACCCTAGAGATTAGTGCTCTATCTGATGTGTGAGGAGTAAAGATTTGCTCCCAGCATGTAGGCTCTCTATTCACCTCACAGATTGTTTCTTTTGCTGAGAAGAAACGTTTTGATTTCATTCCATTTATTGATTCTTGGTTTTAATTCTTGTGCTATAGGAGTCTTATTAAGAAAGTTGGGGCTTAATCCCACATAATGAAGAATAGGGCCTACTTTTTCTTCTATTAGATGCAGAGTCTCTGGTTTTATTCCTAGGTTCTTGATCCATTTTGAGTTAAGTTTTGTGCATGGTGAAAGATATGGGTTTAATTTCATTTATGTTGCATATGGATTTCCAGTTTTCCCAGCACCATGTGTTGAAGATGCTATCTTTTCTCCAGTGCATGTTTTTGGCACCTTTGTCTAATATAATTGTAATTTTGTGGGTTAGTCTCTGTGTCCTCTATTCTGTACTATTGGTCTACCAGTCTATTTTGGTGCCAATGCCATGCTATTTTTGTTACTATTGCTCTGCAGTATAGTTTAAGATCAGGTATAGTGATGCCACCTGCTTCACTCTTCCTGCTAAGGATTGCTTTAGCTATTCTGGGTCTCTTATTTTTCCGGATGAATTTCATGATTGCTTTTTCTATTTCTATGAGGAATGCCATTGGGATTTTGATTGGAATTTCATTAAATCTGTATAGTGCTTTTGGTAGTATGGTCATTTTGATAATATTAATTCTGCCCATCCACGAGCAAGGTAGATCTTTCCATCTTCTAAGGTCTTCTTTGATTGTTTTTCTTTAGAGTTCTGTAGTTTTCATTGTATAGATCTTTCACCTCTTTTGTTAAGTTGATTCCCAAGTATCTATTTTTTTTTTTGAGATTATTGTGAATGGGGTAGTTTTCCTCATTCCTTCTCAGAGGCTTTGTCATTGATACAGAGAAATGTTTTGATTTTGTATCCTGCTACTTTGTTGAATTCATTTACTAGTTTTAGAAGTTTTCTGGTGGAGTTTTTTGGGTCTTCTAGGTATAGAATCATATTGTCAGCATATAGTGCTAACTTAAGTTCTTATTTTCCTATACATATCCCTTTGATTTCAGCTATCACTCTCCTCTGACTATACCCAAAGGACTTAAAAACATCATACTACCAGGGACACAGCCACATCAATCTATATAGCAGCACAATTCATAATAGCTGAACTGTGGAGCCAACCTAGATGCCCTTCAGTGGATGAATGGATAAAAAAATGTGGCCTATATACACAATGGAATATTACTCAGCAATAAAAGAGAATAAAATCATGGCATTTGCAGGTAAATGGATGGCATTGGAGAAGATAATGCTAAGAGAAGATAGCTAATCTCAAAAAAAAAATGCCAAATGTTTTCTCTGATATAAGGACCCTGATTCATAGCAGACGTCGGGAGAAAGAGCATGGGAGGAATAGACGAACTCTAGATTAGATAGGGCAGAGGGGTGGGAGGGAAAGGGAGGAGGTAGGAGATTAGCAAGGATGGTGGAATGTGATGGTCATCATTATACAAAGTACATGTATGAAGACTCAAATTGGATGTCAACATACTTTATATACAGAGATATGAAAATTGTGGTATATATGTGTAAGAAGAATTGTAATGCAAAAAAAACCACAAAGTACATGTATAAAGGCATGAATTGGTGTGAACATACTCTATATACAAAGATATAAAAAATTGTGCTCTATATGTGTAATAAGAATTGTAATGCATGTCATGTATTTAAAACATAAAATTAATAAAACTAAAAAAAAGAAAAGAAAATGCTAACGAATAGAAGAAGATGGATTAGTGATGTCAATGCCAAAATAGACTTTTCAAGAAACAAGTCATATGGGAAAATTGAGTGTTTCTTAGTGAAAAGGGAAGGACTGTGCCAAGAAACTGTGAAACCCTGTTTATACAGGTGCAGCAACTGCAGACCTGGAACCGCAACCACACGGCAACACACACCCAACCACATGGCAACACACACCCAACCACACGGCAACACACACACCCAACCACACGGCAACACACACACCCAACCACATGGCAACACACACCCAACCACACAGCAACACACACACCCAACTCCACGGCAACACACACACACAACCACACAGCAACACACACACACAACCCCACGGCAACACACACACACAACCGCATGGCAACACACACAACCAAACCCACAGCAACACACACACCCATCCACATGGCAACACACACACCCAACCACACAGCAACACACACACCCAACCACACAGCAACAAACACACACAACTGCATGGCAACACATACAACCTCCCGGCAACACACACACCCAACCACATGGCAACACACACACACACAATCGCACAGTAACACATACAACACAGACTCACAAGGAAAAGGACAGATGCCTTGTCTGCACACTTAGATAAAAGTACTCTAAAAATTAATAAAAGGGATAAATTAGTTACAACAAAACGGTTTGATTAATAAATTATCAAGCATGATCAAATAAATATTCATAAAAATCTGAACCCAGTGAGTTAAAACTTCTCACTTCACTTTCAATCTATACAACTTTTAAAATTTAACATGCAGTAGTATTCAAAAGGCTTTAAAAATCAAAAATTTGTATAATGGTTGACATGTATCTATTTAAAACAAAATATTATTTGAAACTAACAAAATAATAACCAACACTAACTGAATTATTCAGATATTTATTTTATATTCATTTTTCTGCAATGCTGGGGACCAACCATCCCCAGCCCTCATTCATACACTTAAGATTGGGGACCAATACTTTGTGACTTAAAGAAGAAATTGTAATTGTAATGAAATACTCGCAGGTGCCCAGACATAAAATAAGGTGAAAAATCACTGTATTCCCTGTACTACAAGAGGTGAAGAGTGAATACTAACCAAAGTTTTAGAACAATATGGCAAAAACACATGAACTTCCAAAATGAATACTGGGAAAAATAAGTCAACAAAGAAGAGTAGAGCTTGAACAAGATCATTCTTTCCATTCAGAATTTATAATAATATAAAACTATTTAAAATGATGATGAAGAAAATTTTATATCTAAATTACATGTCAATACAAAATAGATTATATAATAAATAGAATAAGTATTTTTAAAATAACACAAAATGAAGTTCATGCTATTTTATGATGTTAGATATAAAAGCCAGAAAATAAATATACAAAAATAACAAAATAATACCTAATTTTGTGTAAGCCTTTTAATGTACATACGTTGATTTCAACAATTACATTCATGAACTTATTTAGTTGTCATGGTTCCATGGGGAGATAAATCCTTTAATGTCCATTTTGCATATAAGACAACTAAAGCCCCGAATGGGTCAATATTTTGTCAATATTTTTGTTGTTTGAATTCATTATCAATTATTCCACTGCTTGGGTAATTCTTCAGTATTTACACTTGTATTATATATGTGATTTGTCACACACACACACACACACACACACACTTAAAGTCCTAAATAAATCTTTGTGAACAAATCTATCAAGACAGATGAAAACCACAGAATGGAGAAGCATTTATTAAACAAGATAAAAACACACGTAAGTCATGAAAGAAGTGTTTGCTAAACCTGGCTCAATTATCATTTAATACTTTTGTATGACCAAAGAGTAAAGAAACATGTTAAGAGAGTTATTTTTTAACAAAAAAGAGAACTGTATCCATAAAACACTGAGACGCCTACAAATTATACCTGGTAAGTACAAGAAATCACAAGTGGGCAAAGCTTGTGCTCATAGGCGTGAGCAGATGCTCAGTCTCACTAGCCAATGCAAAGCCAATCGAGTGTGCTGCAAATCCCAGGAGAGTGAAGTGAGATATCAGTAACACCTAGTTCACCAAGTGGCAGAAGAGCTGGATGGATGCAGGTGGAGGGCACATTCACGCTGAAGATCACGAGACGGCACAGACAGAAGCAGCATGAGCAGACCCTGAGATGCAGAGTGATCCTGACCTTAGGACACGCTTTACCTCGGTGCTTTCAGACTTCCACCAGGGGAACTGGGTCTGGCCCGTGGTAGGGCTCTTGCCTACAGGCATGAGGCCTGCCTTGGATCCCCAAATTCAAACTTTTATCTGTGTTGTGTTCCCATTAACAGATTTGCAAACTGTACTACATTTTTTTTTTATTTTAAGCCATCTACACAATACCATTCTGTTGTATTATAAATAATAATTTGGGGGTTGGGGGTTGCCAGGGATTGAACTCAGGGGCACTCAACCACTGAGCCACACCCCCAGCCCTATTTTTTATTTTATTTATAGACAGGGTCTCACTGATTTACTTAGTCCTCCCTTAATTGCTGAGGCTGGCTTTGAACTCATGATCCTCCTTCCTCAGCCTCCCAAGCCACTGGGATTACAGACGTGCTCTATCAGACCTGGCATAAATAATAATTTTTGAAAAGTAAAATTATTAATTTATTTTTAAGTATATCTAATCGACCAGGAATCTCATATGAAGCCAAATGTTGTCCATTATAAAATATAGGAACGATATTTTAAATCTCATAAATGTTACATCATCTTAACCCTTGACTTTATATTTCTATTCCACGTCTCCTAAATAAATTATGCTACCTATTTATCTTGTGACAACTTATCACTATGATTTTAAAGTGCACATTTTAAATACCTGGTACCTGTTGTCAAGGTGGTAAGTTACAGTGCCCAGCAACCCTTTGGCCAAACAGACAACAATGTTCAATAAATAGGAGCTGCTCGGCTCCAACATATGATGGTGTTGTTGGTCAGAGAAGAACGTGGGGACCCTGATTTCCCATCCTAGACGTCGTGTCAAGGGTGCTGCTGAGACTCCACCAGGTGGGGGGGTCAGAGTTGATGTTTGTGGCAGGAAATGAAGAAGACAAAGAGAGGCAGTAAAGACAGACAGTGCATAGAAATGCTGACCTTTTTCAGAACATGTATTTTTAAATTTTTGAAATAAGTAGGGAAAAAAAGAAAACTCAAACTGACAGACAGGCGGATTCTGGGTCGACAAGCTCTGCCTCATGACCTTGATGGCTTCCTGCATCTTCCGCTGTGCGTTCATGGACACCTGTCTTGTCGACTCAGGCTGCTCTTGACTGTGTGACTTAAGCAACAAGTGTGCACTCATCATAGTTCTGGAGAGATGCCAGCCCAGGTCATGGTGCTGGGGTATTCTGTGCCTGGGGAGGCCCATTGATGGACTTTAGACACCCCCTTCTTGCTAAATGCTCACACCACAGGGAGACTCTTTGGTCCCTGTCCTCATAAGGGCACTAATCCTATCCTGGGAGCCCACCTACAGAACCTCCTCACACCTGATTATCTCCCAAAAGTCCCACCTAGAAACCATCACATTGGGGTGAAGGTTTCAGCAAATACAGTCTGGGAGTATTTATTCCACAGCACGGCCTAAAGGAGCAATGCATGTTTGACAATAGCAGGGGTGTAGGAGATGAAGGTCGTGAAATAACCACCATCATGCCTGCTGCTTGTGTCTACTTCAGGAAAATCCAAACACGACAGTCCACCCACTTCCTGATTTAACCTTTGGTAGAAGACAGTGAAAAACTAAAGGTAAACGCAGGTGCCATAACGACATTGGATTGATAACAAGAGTGGATAGACAGCAATGCATACCCACTTTGTTTACTAGTCTACCATCTAGGTTTGCATCAGTGCACTCTGTGGGATTCCCATGTTGGTGAAATCTTTCCTTCGAATGCAATCTGAAGGCTAGGCAACATAGATTATATTTCTAAGTGCTCCTTGGTTTGCTTCCCTGTTTTCCTGGGGAATTTTAAATGACAGAAAAAATCATTCACATAACAATTGAGGATGGGGAGTGATTGCAACTTTATTTGTAAAGTGGGGGATTGGAAATTGTAGTAGGGAGCTAAAAGAGCAGGAAAGGAATAAAACACGGAGAGATACAATATATAGAAAAAAACAAGATGGTGGATTTAAATATTGTCTTATCAAAAACTATATTAAATATAAATGGTCCAAAACTCTAAATGAAAGACAGGGATTGTAAGAGTGACTAAAAGGTACCAGTCAAGTAAGTTCTGTCTACAAGAAATTCACTTTAAATAAGACATGTGCTACTTAAAAGGACAGAAAAGTACATCTCATTTTAGCATGTGCAAGAGAGCTACAGTGGTTGTATCTGCAACTAATAAAGTAGATGTGAGAAAATAGATAGTAACAGAAATAAAAAGTGACATTTCAGGAGGGAAGGGGGCATGGGGGCTGGAAAGATGGTGGAACGAGATGGACATCACTACCCATGGTACATGTGTGACTGCAACACTACATCATTTACAACCAGAGAAATGAAAAGTTGTGCTGCAATTGTGTACAATGAATCAAAATGCATTCTGCTGTCCTATATAACTAATTAGAATAAATAAATACATAAACTAAAAAAGTGACATTTCACTATGACAGAGAACAAATCATCAAGAAGATGAGAGAACCCTAAACTTGCATGTACCCTAATAGTCAAAACACATGAGCCCCTGATAGAGCTGAAGGGAGAAAAGAGTGAACCTGTAGGTTTGTGGATTCCCACAGACATCGTTCAGTGACTAACAGAAAATGAGTGGCCAACCCATGGGCTCCCCTGATGTCTGGGCCATCCTTCTCTGCAGTCCATGTGGGGCATCCACCAGGGCAGACGGTATTCTGCACCACTAACGCACAACGCTTATGCTCTGCAGTCTGCACAAGTTGACTTCCAAGTAGGTAACAGACGTCCAGCTCGGCCTCCTCTGCTCTCAGTGACCCTTGGCTCTGGCTCACTGTCCTGCTAGCACTTCTCTGGCAGGAGGGCTTGTCCCCATGCTGAGCCTCATGCCGTCGTCCTAGCACGCCCCAGTACCAGCTGCCCTCTTCAGTCCTCTCAAGCCACAGCAGAAGTGAGGCCACTTCCCCCTAGACGCTGCCACCCTGTCTCCTCTCCAGGCAGGAGGAAGGTAGAGCAAAAGATTCCCTGAAGCCCTGTAGGTGCCACTGGTCATTCTTGAAGACAGGACCCTGGGGACTTAATCGTATCCCCAGCAGCCCACCTCTGCTCACCACCTCAACACCACTACATCAAAACATGACTTTTGGAGAGACACTCTCAACCCTCCCTGTTCACAGGGCTGAGAAGGCCATGCACCACCAAGAACGTGTGAGCCCCTTCCTCTGGCCTGGCCTGGGCACAGCACGGGATGTGGCCAACCAGTGTGTCCCAGACTTCAGGGAACTGTGAGCCTCACTGCCCTTGGTGAGGAGCTCAAAGTCCCCAGGTTAGGGCCATGCTGTCACTTCCTGTGGAGAAAGACCAAATGGTCACACACCAGGTCCCCTCCCTGACTCCTGGGCCAGCAATGTGAGACCAGCCACTTGCTGAACAACCAGTTGGTCTGCTCTAAGGTTAGCTCTGCTTACATCCTACACAAAGATGCAGCAATTTAACTTGTTACTGAGGCATGTGGCAATGTTATCTAAAAACAGAAACAAGACACCATCTTTAAAAGTATAAAGATGGATTTTTCATCGAGAACAAGATCTGTTCTATCTTTTGTCAAGATTTGAACATGTGTATGCAAACTTCAATTGTGTGAGTCCTGTATCAAGTTCAATTCTGAAAACACTGCTGCGTTATGCTTTCATCTCCTTTCACTGTTTCTGAGTCTCTGTTAATTTAATCATGTTTGATACTCAACCTGTTGACACATGGTTTAGCCTCCTCCACAAGTGGTGCTGGAAACTCTGGATATCCACATTGAAGGAGGAATCTAGGCTGCTGGAGCTCACTCTGCACCACCCTAACTCAGAATGGATCGAGGACTTTAACAATACTAGAAGGAAACACCCAAGGGCACTGGTGGGTCTGATGTCCTGCAGAGGACTCCAGCAGCCCAGGAGACAGAGCGGGGACTGACCAGTGGGACTGTGCCACATTGAAAAGACCGAGAAGAGACAACCTAAAGAACAGGAGGAAACCTGGCCAGCTGTCCATCTGTCAGAGGACCCATATCCAGGATGTATCAAGAACTGAAAAAACCTCACTCAAAGACAAACCAGCTGGACTGAGCAGGCCAGTGACGTGCAGCTCTTCCCAAGAGGTACAGACGGAGTGTGAAACATGCTCTGTGTCTTTACATCAGGAAATTGTGAGCCAAACCAGGTCGAAATCCATCTCACCCCAGTCCGATTGCCATCGTCAAACAGAGCACGTCACCAGGATGTGGAGGGAGAGGGACACTTACCCACTGCTGGTGGGATGCAAGTCAGTCCAACTCCCACGGAACAGAGTGTTCAGGGTCCTGGAGACCCCACGCAGAACCAACACGTGACACAGGTCTAGCCTTCCTAGCCAAAACCCAAACACAACTTTATAAACCATGAAAATAATAGAAATAATAAAAGTCCAAAGCCATTAAGAACAAAATAATGACATTGGTGGTGTGGTGATGGAGAGTGGAGGGACGGTGCTGAGGAGTGCAGACCATGCGGCCTCCTCTCCTGGCGTACGGAGGCCGCCTCTCCTGTCAGGGCCTCCAAGGACCCACCTCCGTTCCTTCTCCAGTGTCCTTCACTGCAGGGACAGTCCTGGGCAGGCATCACGTGGTCTGTCATGCCCACCCTGGCCTGCACTGTGGGCCCGGCCTCCTCCTGGAAGTCCACCTTCTGTGACGGTCAGTGGCAGGTAACATGCCACCAGAGGTGGTCTAGGAGAGCAGCTGGGCCACCATGAGCCACCTCCGGGGCCTTTGCAGGAACAGCCAGCTCTGTGCGTCCCTCTGTGTGAGAAAGAGTCGTCTCTGTGCTGGACAAGGATTCTCCACCAAGACTGGGTTTCTACTCTCGAGTATGTTGATGTGTCCTCTTTTGTACCTGCTTGACTGTTGTAGTGGAATGATAAAAATAAATAAATGTAAATATATATATATATGAAAGCCTCCAGGAAGCCGTAGCCTGACCTGGGGAAGAAGTAACTGGCTGGGTTTGCTGAGTCAAAAGGCCGAATTTGACTTCTTAACAGAGAGTATTAGGTAATGAAAACTATTAAAAGGGAAGAAAGTGGACACACTCTGCAATTTTACATGACCTAAAAGTACCCTTTAGAGAGAGAGGATCCTGAGCTGTTATCACATCCAAGTAAAGAGCAGGACTAATAACAGTAAAACGTGTGTGAAGACCCACAAGGAATGGAAATGGCACACCACAACAGTCCTGCCGACATTATTTAACAGGGCAAGAAACTGTTTGATTTAAAAGTTCATGTACCATGTCATCCTACATAATCAGACCAGTTGCTCTGCTGCAAGTTCAAGAGCTGATCTGTATTCAGTTCTGGTCCAACCCACCAAGACCCATACTGCTAAGACTCATTGTAGCTTTCTGAAGTCCATTTTTTTTTTTTTAAGTAGATGGCTACTTCCTTCCTCTTTACAGGATTATATAATTAAATTGCCTAACACCACTTTATTATGTAGAGAAATCAAGAGCAACACTGAAGAATTAAGTTATTGTATTAGAGATCAACGAATTTCCACACTACCAAATGAAGTCAGAACATCCATGTCGAATCACCAGGTAACAGCGGGTGGGCGTTAGCAGGAAGAGCATTGCCCCACATCGGTGGGTGTGCGTGGCACGTGGACACAGTGAGACACCGAACACACAGAGACCTAGGCCTCCCCTTGGGCTGCACTAATTGAAACCTGGTTCTTGAGATCCAATCTCTGTGTGTGCTTGGTGCTGGGAAGGCAGGGCCCGTGTGCTGCCACCCTCGCCTGACTTCCCAATCTTACTCCACAGGGACACAACGACTTCTTTCCAAATTTGGTGCCCCATGTATCCTTCTCACTTTGGGCCCTGGGGGCTTCATAGACAGGAACAAAGCAGGAGTTTAGTTCAGAAGGCAATGGTTACAGACCAGTCCCCCCACGCTCTCCTGGAGCCCCTGATTTTCAACCTGAGGAGTGACCACTGACCGGAAACTCTCCCAGTTCCTGGTTAGCATGGTCATCGCACCAGCAGCAAATGGACAGATCCGGGTCCTCTTGGAACTGGACCTGTGGGGCCGGGTGCCAAGGCCTCTGCAGGCCCCTCCTGCTGGAGATTTCACAGTTTAACTAGTGGGGAGGAGGGCTGCGGGCCATGGTGCTACCTCAGCAAAACTACCCGGGCCAGCGGGGGCGGACACACTGCTGCCACGGCCCTCGGAGCCTGCCCCCCGCACCCCACCTCGCTGGGCAGATGGTGTGAGGGCGCTGCCCTGTTTGCTCCATCAGGTCTGCGGGAAGACGTGTGGAAACCCGCAAGCTCATGTATTATCCACGGGTGAGGAGCAGGCCGCTCACAGCTCTGCCAGAGGAGCCCAGCTTCTGTAAACACCAGAAGACCTGTGTAAACGCCATTTTCTTGACATAAATAACAGAAACACCTGGACTGGGAGGAAGTCGGGCTACCTGGGTAGATGGATATCCTGCCCGACAAGAGGTGGATATTTACAACCTTATTGCACCTGACCTGCACCTGATGGCAGAGTGCAGGTCAGCGGAACAGGACAGGACTCCTACAGCATCTGCCCATCCTGGAAACCTGTCTTCCAAAGCAAAAACAGGGCTTGTGGTCCACTGAGAACATGGTGCTCTGCTCCAAAGTGACAGTGAGGTGCCACCACAGAGAAGGAGTCGCCAGTTTCAAACATGTAAACACTGTCCAGAGAAACCATTGCTTTTTAACAGTTCTTGCCATCCCTGTTTGGATGTGGGGTGAGCGAGCCTTGTATGGCCTTCCAAGCCAAAGGATGTAAATTTATCTAACACACAGCTAGAGAAAGCAAGTCACGTTTGACACATTGTGAAACTGTCTAAGCTTCTCTGGACATCTCTTGGCGGGTGCCAGCCTTGTCCCATGTCTCTGCTCCACTCTGGAGCTGACAGGCTGATCCTTCCTGAGCCTCCCCCCATGATTCTTTAGCACCACAGGGGGCTTTGTTCCAGCTAGTAAATCTCCCTCCCTGGGAGCCCACAGGAGTTTCCCTGCTGTGGCCACCCTCACCCTGTCACATGGCCTGGCTTCCTCAGGGATGCTGCCCACTGGGATTTGTTTGTGTCTCAGCTACCTGGACAGAAAACTTTAGAAGAATCACTGTTCTGCGACAAGCAAAGCAGGAGAGAAACTGTGGCCCCATTCTCCCCCACGCCAGAAAAGCTGAGTGGGAGGCTAGACTACCTGCCTCTGGAGGCCGCAGCACGGCCTCCAGCGTGGGATCGGGGCAGGGCCTCCATTCCTGCTGCAATAACCACCACCTCCCTGCAGCCAGGGGAGACCAAGACAGAGCCGGCCCGTCACCCCTACCCCCAGCTGCAGGACCAAGGGAAGCCTCCCCTCCTTTGCCACAGCGGTCTCAGGAGAGCCACCGGAAGCAGGTTGAGGATGCAGAGTCTTATACAGAGGGCCAGTGTTCAGTCAACCCTCACTCATCACATCAAACGTCAGAAAGACTCCAAACCCTGTGAGTAGAGTCCAATTCCAAGATGGCAGAGATGTTAGAATTCTCTGATGACGCTTTCAAAGCAAAGCTCCTCCTATAAGCCTTGCAAACTTCTTAAATAAATGGAAAAAACAGAAAGTTTTAACAGAGAAATAAAAAATACTAGAAGCACATGCAAATTTTATAATAAACGAAATTATAATATAACGAACAAGTGAAAATCAGAATGTTAGAGAAAGCGAAAAGAATTCATGAATTAGAAGGAATTAATCACCCAACCTGAATAACAGAAACTAAAATATAAGAAGCCCCTCGGACATGTGAGTTCCATGAAATACAGCCTGTTGGCATCCACAAAGCCCAGCAAGGAGAGGGGAGCAGAAGTGAAAAAGAACTTCAGTGAGTCCCAGGAGAAATGGCTCGAATATGGAAGAACACGTAAACCTGTAGTTTCACGAGATTCATGCAGTACAGACCTGTGGACATTCCACCAAGACATGTTGCTGAGGACTAAGACTAAGGACTATTTAGGTTTCCCCAAATTCGTGTTTTGAAGACTTGACCCCAATGGACAGTATTTGGAGATGGGACCTTGAGGAGTGAATCGGGTTGGTTTGAAGTCATGAGAGTGGAACCCTCAAGACGGGACTGATGCATTGATAGATGGGAGAGATACAGGGGTCTCTCTGGGCGCTCACACCACCGACAGCCTGTGTGAGGCAAGATCAGGAAGGTGCCATCAGTAGGACTGAACCAGCTTCATCTTGGACTTCCCACAGTCCAGAACTGGGTGATTCGGTTTCCATCATCATTTGTTGTTGTAGCACATTGACTAAGACACACTGATGATCAAACTAGTGGGAACTAAGCAGAGAGACTGAATGACACTTCACCTGCAGAAGGAAAACTCACATGATGGAGGATCTCCCACCAGAAACCATGGAGGCCAGAAAGAACGGCAAATTTTTCAATTGGTTGAAAGAGAAGAACTGACCTACCCAGTTAAGTGCCCCTAGGGCGTGACAGAGAGCCAACAGCCCTTCTCAATTCAAGGAAAAGGAAGAAACTTGTTGCAAAATCCCTACCATAAAAACCTAGTTAAAATTCCTTAAGTAGAAACAGATGATAAAATAAAGAATCTTGGAACTTCAAGAAGGAAGAAAGAACAATGGAAAAAAATGAATAATGCAATGCATTTTCTTTCTCCTCAGGTTTTCTAAATCATGTTTAAGGATTCAAAAAAAATTATAATACTGAATGTGGTTTTAAATTTAAATAGAGGAAGTGGAAGCAAATTTTGTTATAAATAAGGAAGTGTAACAGGACACAGGAAGGGAAAATGTCGATGCTGCATTCAAACTAACAGTATTAAACTTATATATTACACACACACATACACACTCTCACACACACACACACACACACACACACACACACCTCTAGCAAACAACACTATGCAAACTTTATAGAGATACACTCAAAAATTACTATGGATTAATTAAAATATATCTCTAAAAAGTATTAAATAACCCACAGAAAGAAATGGCAAAGAAAACAGAGAAAATTAAAAATAGAATATAAAAATAAAACAAAAGGCTGATCTAAACCCTAGCATATTAATAATTATATTAAATGTAAGTATGCTAGACACACCAATTAAAAGACATAAATCAGCAAAGTGGATTAAAAACAAAAAAGCCACACAAATATGACCCAACTGTACATGGTCTACAAGAAACTCCCATCCTAACAATATAGATAAAAATGAGAGGGGGCGGGCGGGGTAATGGAAATAATCAAAGGTGAGTAAGTGTGAGTGCCATGAGCTCCATATGAATATCAGATAGAAAGGACCAGAGCAAAGAAAACCAACAGGGACAGATAGAAATTTATATACTTATGGCCCAAAGGTCAACTCATCAAAAAGTCCCAGCAATCCTAAGTGTGTCTACATTAAACAACAAAGCTGAAAAATATGTAAACTAAAATCTGATAGAACTGAAAGCAGTAAGCAATTCACAGTCACAATTAGAAACACAAAAAAATTCCTACTTGGAGATGATAATACAATTAAAAAATTAATACAGAAAGTAAACAATAACACAAGAAATGATTGACACCATTAACCAACAGGACTAAGTGTGCATTTACGGAGTATTTCACCCATCAGCAGCAGGACACCTTCTTTTTAGGTACCTACAAAACATACACATGTATATGGGCTGTAGCCTGGGTCATGAATCAAATTTTATGGAGCTAAAATAAAATAGAATATGTTCTTCAATTACAATGAAATCAAACTAAAAACCAGTAACTGACCTAGAGCAAGAAATTCTACCAACACTAAACAGGAAATTCTCCCAACTAACCTACATAATTCTAAATAATCTATCAGTTAAAAAGGAAGGCTTGAGGGAAATTTAAAAAGTATGCTGAACCAAATGAAAAGGAAGATAAAAAACATTAAAATTTATGAGAAGTGGGAAAAGCAGTGAGTAGAAGAAAAATCATAGGACTAAAGATAATATGGAAAAGAGAGAGCTTCAGATCAATAACCTCATCTTCAAAAATTCCTAAGAGGAAAATAAAATTAACCACATATATGAATGGAGTTTTTGATAAACCCCAAAATTGACTCACACAAATATACTAAACTGAATTTTAGAAAAATACAAAATTAATTAAATGGAACAAAGAAAAAAATTACATGGTTCTAAAAAGCCTAGTATAGTGGCACCTGCCTCCAATCTAGCTACTTGGAAGTCTGAAGCAAGAAGATTGTGAGTTTGAGAATCTGGGTGACTTAGTGAGACCCTGTCTCAAAAATAAATAAATAAACTAAAAAAGAAAGAAAGAAAAGGTTAAAAGGGCTGGAGATGCAGCTCAGTGGTAGAATGCCCCAATTCCAATCCTTAGTAATGAAAACAAAGAAAAAGAAGGAGAAGAAGAAGAAGATGCTATAGACTCAGAAAATATATGTAAACTATGAATTTAACAAGTGACAAATACATGGAATATATAAAGCATTCTCAAAGTTTATCATGCACAAATCAATGTAATTGCAGAGTGGGCAAAAGATAAGAAAGCATTTCATTTATAAGGATACAGAAATGTTAAGCAAATGTAAATTTTAAAATGTTCATTATTTTAAATCATCACCATGAGACATCACTAAACCCTACTGTATGGCTAAAAAATTTTAGAAAAATTTAAAAAAATTTAGAAAAATTAAAAAAAAATTTAACGAAAAATACTAACAACACCAAATTCTGATGATAATATAGAGAATCTACACCACTCATGCTTTTCAGTGGGTGAAATGATACAGACAGTGTGAAAAACATTTTGTCAGTGTCTTTAAAAACTGCATATGTAAATACCACACGATGCAGCAATGGTGATCCCAGAAAATGTGTCCCAGAACACTGAAAGATTAAGCTCAAACAAAAACCTACACACTAGTGTTCATGGTAGCCTTAATATTTATAATTAAAAACTGGGACTAAATATACCAGACAGATCCAACGCAATAATACTGGGTGATTTCAACACACCCTTCTTACAAATAGAGAGGTCATCCAGACATAAAATCTGTTAAGACACTTCTAACCAAAACCATTCTATAAATCAAATGGACTTAGCAGACATTTACAGAACATTTCACCAAAAACAACTGAATTCACTTTCTTCCCAGCAACTCATGGAATCTTATCCAAAAGACACCATAGTCTAGGTCACAATGAAAGTCTTAACAAGTATAAATAAAATTGATAAAATCCCAATCATCTTATCAGATAACAATGGAATAAAATTAGAAATTAACAACAAGAAAAATTATAGAAGCCACATAAACATATAGCGATCAAACAACACTCTATTAAGTGAAGTCTAGATTGTAGACAAATAAGAGGAAAAATTTAAAATTCTGAGAATCAAATCAGAATAGTGACATAATACACCAAAATCTCTTGGACACAAGAAGCTGTGCTAAGAGGAAAGTTTATAGCATTAAGTGCCAATACTTAAAAAAAAAAAAAAAAAAAAGAATTAAAAAATAAAAGATTCCAAGTAACAATCTAATTCTACATCTAACAGCCCTTGAAAAACAGGAAAAACACTAATTCCAAAACAGTAGGAGACAGAAGATAATTAGGAGCAGAGCTGAAATTAAGAATAAAATCACAATACACAGGATCAATGAGACACAGTTGGTCCTTTGAAAAAGACAAACAAGATTGATAAACCCTTAGTCAAACAAACCAAAAGAAAGAGAGAGCAGGCCCAAATCAGCAGAATTAGAGATGAAAAAGGAGAAATCACCAGACACTTATGAAATCCAGAGGATCATAGGCGCTATTTATAAACCTTATTTCCCAAAGAATCAGAAAATCTAAATGCTATGAACAAACTTTTACGTATAAAATACCCAGATTGAACCAAGAAGATTTAGAAAACCTAAACAGACCAATATCAAAGAATTAAATTGAAGACAAAAAATCCTTTCAACAAGGAACAAACTGAGACCAGATGGATTCTCAGCTGAGTTCTACAATACCTTTAAAGAAGATCTAAAGCCTATGTTTCTCAAATTATCCCAAATTCATTCTATGGAGCTGGTGAAACAAACAAACAAACAAAAAAAAAAAATCATACATCAAGGACAGAAAAACGACAGATCAATATCCCTGATGAACATAGATGTAAAACCTCTCAATAACAGACTGGCAAACTACATCTAAAAACACAATATGAAGATTATAAACCATCATCAAGTTATTTTCTTCCCAGGATTTCCAGATTAATTTATTATTAATCAATAATAATAATTCATCACACAAATAGAATCAAGAGAAAAAAAATCACCTGATCATTTCAACAGATGCAGAGAAAGCCACAGACAAAATAGAGCACACTTTCACGTTGAAAACCGAAGAAACTAGGGACAGAAGGAACTTACCTCACCTTTATAAAGGCAAAACTAAAAGCATTTTCTCTAAAATCAGGAACAAGACAATGATGTCCACTCTCACCACTCCTACTCATTATAGTTCTTGAAACTGCAATCAGAGTAATTAGCACGGGAAGAAAAATTAAAGGAGCACAAATAGGAAATAAGAAGGTAATTACATAATTCTACATTTAGAAGACCCAAAAGACTCCTCCAGAAGA
Source organism: Callospermophilus lateralis (assembly GCF_048772815.1). Lineage (NCBI taxonomy): Eukaryota > Metazoa > Chordata > Mammalia > Rodentia > Sciuridae > Callospermophilus > Callospermophilus lateralis. Next base: position 163,175,317 of record NC_135309.1, read on the forward strand.
CACTTAGAGCAGATAGACAAATTCTGCAAAGTTGCTGGATATAAGATTAATACATGAAAATCCATAGCTTTCCTATATTCCAATAATAAAGCCACTGAGAAAGAAATCAAAACCACTTCATTCAAACAGCCTCAAAAATAAGATACTTGGGAATAAGTCTAACTAAAGAAGTTTGAGACATCTAAAATAAAAATAGAAAATTAAAGAAAGAAATTGAAGAAGACATTAGAACATGGAAAGCCCTACCATGTTCATGGATAGGTTGAAAAAATATTGTTAAAATGACCATATTACGTAAAGCAATAACAGATCCAAACCATTCCCATCAAAATAAAGTAGGACACAGAACTCTAGAAAAATAGCCCTAAAATGTATATATGAAAAAATAAAAGACCCTTTATAGTCAAAGCTATACTGAGCAAAAAGAGTGGATTTGGAGACATCATAATATCTGATCTGAAATTACACTACAGAGCTAGAGAAGCAAAAACAGCATGGTATTGACATAAAAAACAGATAGGAAGACCAGTGGAGTAGCCAGGAGACTCGGAGACAAATAAACCTGATTATATCCTTCTGGTCCTTGACAAAGCTGCCGAAATCATGAGTTAGAGCAGCGATAGCATTTTGTTAAACAAAAGGTACTGGGGAAAGGTATGTAGCCAATCATAGAAGAATAAAACCGAATCCTTATCTCACCCTAACAAAAGCCAACTCCAAGTGGATCTAGACCTAGGAATTAAACAGAAACTGTGAAATTGGGAGAAGAAAACACAGAGGCATATTGCTGTGGGCACTGGCTTTCTTATTAAGACCCTAAAGCTCAAGATAAAAATCAAGAATCAATAATTGGTATGGCTTCAAATTTAAAAGCTTCTGCACAAAAAAAAGAAATAACTAAGAGTATAAAGAGAGAAGCTTCAGAATGGGAGAATATCTTTGCCATCTATTCTCCCAATCTTGGAATAAAACCCAGATTATATCAAGAGCTCAAATAAATAATAACGTGATCAATAAGTGGGAAAATGAACTAAACATTTATTTCTCAAAAGAAAAAATACAAATGACCAACAAATATATGAAAAAAAGCATTTAACATCTTTACCAACCAGGAAGATGCAAACCAAAACTATACTGAGATTTTACTCACTCCAGTTAGAATGACAATCATCATTAACATCAGTAACAACAATTTCTGGCAAGGATGTGGGGAATAGATATGCAAATAGAACTGCAAATTAGTACAACCACTTTGGAAAACAGTACAGAGATTCCTCAAAAGAGTAGGAATGGAACTACCATATGACCCAGCTATTCACTCCTTGGTATTCATCCAAAATATCTAAAATAAGAATGCTACAGAGATAGATGCATGCCCATATTTATAGCAGCCCAATCCACAGTAGTCGAATTATGTAAGGAGTTTAGGTGCCCATTAATAGACCAATGGTTAGAGAAGTGTGGTATAGAGACACAACGAGTGCTACCTGGCCATAAAGAAGAATGAGATTGTGGCATTTGCTGGAAATTCATGGATTTGGAGAAAATCATGCTGAGAGAATTAAACCAAACTCAGAAAGTCAAGGGCTGGATGTCGGATTGCACATGTGGAAGGTAAAGGGAACAAAGGAATGATTAAAGGTGTGTCTCATGGGGGCTGGGGATATAGCTCAGTTGGTAGAGTGCTTGCCTTGCATGCATAAGACCCTGGGTTCAATCCCCAGCACTGCCAAAAAAAAAAAAAAGGTGTGTCTCATGGAAACAGGAGGGAGAACTGCAGAGCAGGAGCAGAGGACCAGGTGAGACCGAGGTGAGAGAGGGGAGCCAGGGGAGCTCTGGGGAATGGCGCTCTCCAGAGTCCGCCGTGGGGACTCAGATGAATCACCGTGCATTCCAAGTTTATTTATAATTATAGTGCTCCAATTAGAAAGCAATCAATAAATTAATAAATAGAAGGAAAAAGCAATAGAGCAAAGGAAGAGATCAGGGGGGAGGAGGGGAGAGGTGGGGTAGGGCTGGGGACTGAAAGGGAGAAAACTGTTAGATACACTTACGAACTTACCACAATGAACCCACTAATACACATAACTGCTGCTCACTAAAGGTAAGAAAAACTAAAAATAGAAAACTGGGTGCCACCATGTACCATTCAGTAAGTGATGATTTTAAAGTTCACGGGGCTGGGGTGTAACTCAGTGCTAGAGCACTCACACAGCACGAGGAAAGCCCTGGATCCTCCCTAGCACCCCAGATACATAACTATGGAAATGAAAGTCCTGGCGTATTCATGCCATGAACCACGACTCTGCAATGACATGGGACCTTGGTACCGGCGACGTCCAGGGGAACTGCCACAGGAGGACGCCGAATGAGAAGGAGCCTACTCCGGCCTTGGCCATTCCTCACACAGCACCCTGCCCAAGACCTGAGGTCGGGCGTGAGGCCAGCTCTGGGGTCAGGGGCGTGGAGCAGAGGGAGAGCGGGGTGGGCGCAGGTTGCCCTGAGTGCAGGCGCCCAGCAGCTGTGGAGGGAGATGCCCAGGACACTGCGTGCTCTTCCACCCTCTGGCCCCTTCCTCCGTAACAGAGCCTGATGGCCCCAGCAGGGCCCCCTGGTGCTGCGTCCCTCTCCTTCCGCTGTCCACCTTGAGAGTGTGGAGGTCCACACGCTCGCCGGGACTGCCTGAGTCTGGGTCCTGAATGGTGGTCAAGACTCTGACCTCTTCATCTGCGGGGGCCCTGCTTCCCAAGGTGTGGAGGGAAGACGGTGGTCATGCAGGGCCTGCAGGGTCACTTCCTACTGAACTGGCGGCTGACCGCACGACCCGTATCTCGGTCTTCATGGAGTCGCGAAGCTAGTTAGATTTTTACGATGTTCTTGTTAGATTTCTTTGTGTTTCCTGATCGGCTGCTGGTGTTTTATATGTGAGCGTCTCAGTGCCTGTTAGAGTCAGACTTGATTCTTCACATTGGTTATCAGGGACGGCATGTGCACGTAGCTGTCTCGGTCAGCTCTTCATTGCTGTGACCAGACAGCACAACTGGGTGACTTATAAGAATAGGAGTCTTCTTGGCTCTTGGTTCTGAGGCTGAAATTCTGAGAGTATGGCACTGGCATCTGCTCGGCATTCAGTGGAGGTCCCTGCTGTGGGGGCTGATGGCAAGCCACGAGATGGGCTCAGGTCTCCTTTTCTTTACAGCCCACTAATGGCAGCAGGGGGTCGCACCCTCATGAGCTCACCTACCCTGATTGCCTCCCAGGAGCCACATCCGAGTCCATCACATAGGTCTGTGGGACCCGGTTCCCAGCAGGTGGCCTTTTGAGGGACATCGTCAATCATCACAGCCTTGGTATGATGGCAGTGATGGCTGTGGCAGAACGGGCAGGACAGGGCTGCTAGGGCTGCAGACTCACCGTGAGGTCCTACACTGGGACCCTCACATAGCCCCTGCTACTGCGAGTCCTCATTGGCCAAGGCAGCCCTCCAGGTCCACGTTGCTGGCTTAGAACAGAACGTCTCTGGGGTTAGCACTTGGCTACACCTGAAGACACAAGTTGAGACCAATGCTGGACGTGGTGTGTAGCACCTGCCACTTTTAAACTTTTACTTCAGTTGGTTTGAGATTTTCTAAATAAATGGTTCCCTCCTTCTGACATGAGCCTTCCTCTCAGCTGGACAGACTAGTGACTGCTCGGCGCTCCCTGCACCTCTGGAACTCACGGGGGGCCGTCAGCCCTGCACAAGCTGAAGAAGGCGTCTCATGTCCACACTGAAATCGCTCCTGGACTGGTTTGGATGGTCTCAGCTTGCCACACCCCTGGGGGTGATCCTGACCCTTTGTGACCTCAGTTCTGTTCTGGAATGAGAAGGTAGGTATCAGGCTGCTGCTGGAGTCTCCCAAAAACATCACCACTGACTCTGGGGGTCACTTGACCTTTCACATTCTTTAAAATTGTTTTCATTGCTTTATGATTCACACAGAATTAAGATCCACGTTCCTATAGAGTTTTTGGATATGTATACACTTGTGCAATCACCGTCACCACATTCAAGATGCGTAGTATAGGGCTGGGGATGTGGTCAAGTGGTAGCACGCTCACCTGGCACGTGCGGGGCACTGGGTTGGATCCTCAGCACCAAAAAAATAAAATAAAAATGTTGTGTCCACCAAAAACTAAAAAATAAATATTAAAAAATTCTCTCTCTCAAAAAAAAAAAAAAAGATGGATAATATTGAATACATCTGTGGGTTGAGGAGGTCACAGAGCCAAGTGAGCATGGGCTGAAATCTCTGAAATTGTGAGTCAAATATTTTTTCCTGCTGGGTGTGGAGGCACACGTATGTACTCCCAGCTATTTGGGAATCTGAGGCAGGAGAATTGCAACTTCAAGGCCAGCCTAGGCAACTCAGACACTATTTTAAAGTTTAAAAGATTTTAAAAGGGCTTGGGATGTGACTTATTGATGGAGTACCTTGTATCCAGTACCACAGGGATAAGTAGACAAACCAGCCTCTCTTGCTATGGTGTTTTGTAGGAGTTTTGTCACAGTGTCAGAAAGCTGATGGCACAGAAAACTGGCATTGAGAAGTGGAAATGTTGCAGTGACTGTATGTGACCATGTGGCTCAAAACCCCTCAGAATTCATTTTTGGGAAGAATTTGGAAAGATTTAGAGAAGGAAACTAGAAAAATATTTGAAGTCTGTAAATATAATCTAATTGGTTATCTAGTGGGAACTCAGAAGACCAGAATAGAAATAAGAATAAAAAAGACTGTGCTCATGAGGCTTCAGAAGGAGACGAAGACTTTCCTGGGAACTGGACTAGAGGCCACCCTGTTACATTCTGGCAGAGAACTTGTCTATATTCTGTCGGTGCCTCTAAGTGCCCAATCACTTAGAGGTGATTGTCAAATTAATATGACAGGAAATTCAAGGCAGCAAAGCATTTGGGATGTGTGTGTATACTACTGTTTGCTTTTAGCCAGATGTATAGTATGAGTCAAGAACAAAAAGCAAAGCAGAAGAAAGACTTGGTGGTGCACAGCAAGAACCCCAGCATCTCAGGGGACTGAGCAGGAAGACAGAAGTTCAAGGACTGCCTCAGCAACTTAGTGAGACAGACCCTGAGGAATGTAGCAAGACTCTGCCTCAAATAAAAATAACAAAGGGCTGGAGTATGTGATGGAGTGCCCCTGAGTTCAATTCCCAGTAATATACACACAAAAGAAAGGAAAAAAAAGAGGAGGGAGAGGAGGGAGGGGTAGGAGGGAGAAACAGAAGAAGAAAAGAAAGAAGAAAAGGCAAAAAGGAGAGCAGAAAGATTTTAAAACTAATAGTTTTTCCTAAAGAGGAGCACATATAAATTTGCAGCCCAAAAGAGCATGACTGTTAAAGAGATTAATGCCAATAAAAGGAAGCCAAGTACTTTGCATCCAGACAAGTGAGAGATCCTTGAGGGCCTTCAGGAATCGGCAAGACCCCCCCATCACAGGCTGTGGCCCCTCTGTCTAAGAAGAGCTCTGGAGCACCCTCTCAGACATCCACGCCCAGGGAACGTCCCCGATCTGTCTCAGCCTTCAGGCATCCAGGCACTCGGGGCCAGTGCACCTCGGGCTGAGAGGGTCCTGCCTCCTCTCAAGGCAGTGGAAGACTTTGGCGTCATCAACACGGCGTTGACAGTGCAGGCAGGAGATGTGGGATCATGGAGGAGTCACCAGAATTCCACAGGAAAGCCTGGGGGCCAGATGGCATGTGGCAGGATCAGAATCCCAGCGAGGAGTCCCTGACAGGGCCCTGTGTCAGACGGTGAGGGTGAAGGTGAATCAGCAACGGAGTCTCCAGGAAGCTGGAGATGCCTGGAATCATGAGACATCTCTGAGGGCAGCTGCAGGCAGCCAGCAGAGCCAACCCAAGGGGCTGGCCACGAGTGCTGCATCTGGCAGAAGTCCAGGGGTGGGGCTCCCCAGCCCCTAGCTCACTCCACCCCACAGTGTGCCCAGGTGCTGGACTGGGAGCCATGGGATTTAAAGTCTGCTCTGCTGAGTTTTGTTCTTGCTTTGCTCTGATTCTTTCTTACCCATTTTTCTTTCCCTCCCTTTTGGAATAAGAATATCTAATCTATACCATTATATCTTGGAAGATGTAATTTTTAAAAAAAATTACAAGTGCTCACATTTAAGAGTTTGCTTTGAGTCTCTAAGAGGCTGATGGATTTTGACTTCTCAGCCTGCTGGAATGGATAAGATTTGAAGGACCCTTGGAAATGAACTAAATGCTTCTGACATTGTGGATGGACATGGGCCTTTTGGGTCCTGGGGCATAATGTCATGGCTTGGATCTCAACTTACCCCCAAATCCATACACTGAAGGTTTGGTCCCCAGCCGGTGGTACATTGGAAAGATAAAACCTTTAGGAGGCAGAGCCTAGTGGAAGGAAGTTAGGTCACTAGGAACATTACTTCAAAGGGGACATTGGGACCCCAACCCTTCCTGTCTCTGCTTCCTGGGCGGCAGGAGATGAGCATCTCTGCACCACCACACACCCCTCACCATGGTACACTGCTAAACCACAGGCCCAAGGCAACGGAGCAAATGACCATGGACTGAAGCCCAAGAATGTAGGAGCCCAAAGAATTATTTCCTCCTCCAGATTGATTTTCTCTGGTATTTTGTCACAGCAGGGGAAAGCTGACCTCACAAGCTGCAAGCAGGCCAAGTGCCTGGTGACAAGGAACCAACAAGTGGTATGGACTATGGTGTCCAGTCTGCAGAAGGCGTTCTGACTCTGGCTACCACACAGATGAACCTTGAGGACGTGGTGCTAGTTCAATGCGCTGGCCACCAAAGGACAAACACGGAGTGGTTTGATTAATAGGGGGCAGCCAAGGAGCCACAGAGGTAGAGACAGAGCGTGGGGTACCAAGGCCCGGGGGAGGTGGGCACCAGAGTCTCAGCTTTCTCAGACAAAGAGTCCTGCAGATGGGTGGCGGCGATGTTTGCCAAACCCCTAAGCTGTGCTTAGGCCACCAGATTGTCCAGGCAAATGTGGCTGTGACGGTAAGTATCAGGCCAAGTATCAAAGTAAGTGACAGGGTCATTTAGAAAGACATCGAGAGGCAGAATGGGTGGCAAAAGAGGCAGAAAATGGACTCCGGGTCTATTCAAACAACCCAATTATGGTCCCAAACACAAGATGTTTCTTAAATAAAAATCTGCTAAACCCCATACAGGTACAACATATGGTTAATCAGCTACAAAAATCTTTTCATCAGTGTTTCATGAGTTAACCTAATGTTGATTTTCCTATTCGCCTCTGTTTAAAATAGGACATAAGTAAATTATTTGAGTGAATGCACTGGCATTGAAATAGTCTTTATCCTTAGGATTGGAAAAAGCACTTTAAAACCATTAGTGAACCTGGACGAGGCTCCCGTGGCCTGGGTGTGGCCCCAAAGCACAATACCCTCTTCCTGTGCAAGGGAAGCCTCTGCAGGCCCCATGATTCCTCCAAGCCTGGAAGAGCCCAGCCACATGCATGAAGAATGAGCGAGGCTCCCGGTGGGTTTCCCTGGGGCCTCCAAGCCCACAGCTGTCAGCCTGGTAAGCTCCGGCCATATTTCTCCTGGTTTTGAGATGAGGAAGAGGAACTAAGGTCCCGACTGGGAAAAGGTCTCCACGCTTCCCCATCTGTCAGCCCCAGGCCGGCTGTGTTGACGGGACGTGGCCAGACCCTCTCTAATGTACTGGAAAGCCTTCCGCACGCCTCGCTGTTCTGCATGGCTCAGCACCACTCCGGCCAGAGCCCTGGCCCCAGAAGAACAATATGGCCTTCTCCGGGCAGGGCCCTGTGGGCTGGTCCTGGCCGGGTCATGTTATGTTTCCAGGACGGACGCGTCAATGCCTGTTTTGTGTGCCGTTGCAGCAGGACAGACCACTGAACTAATGGCCGGGCCCCGGGAGCCTCCCATCCATCAAGAGTCCTGACAGGCCCTGCCCAGCGCCACCCAGATGGCCCTGCCTCTCCTGCAAGACCTGGCTGTGATTATTTTAAAGTGTCTCCTCCCATGCCTTCCTTCCTAAACTAGAGGAGTGCTCCCCAGCGCTCAAGACGTCATGTTGAGAAGTCGGAGGGAGGAGGGGGCTGGAGCCGTCTCCAGGGTCCACCGAGCACACCTTCCTGACATGGGAACTGTGCATCCTGGGCAAGAGAAGACCCGCTGCACAGGGAGAGGAATTTACATCCACCAGGGAGAAGAGCTTCTGAGCTACACAGATTTGGAGGCATGAAAACACACAAGTAGGAAAGGAAATTTAAGCATTAGCCCTCACATCTATCAGAGTGAAGCCCCCACATCTGTCAGAGTGTAGTGCAGAAAGCCCAGGAGTCTGGGGCCGTGAACATGTCAGTCTGTGCAGGTGCCTTTGTGGTGGGAAGGACCCAGGCGTTTGCTGCCCACGGTGGAGTCCTGGGCCCATGGTCCCAGTGGCGTTCCCTACGAGAGCACCTGACAGTGCCTCTCCGGGCCTTTTTGGCAGGGGGTGCTAGAGGCATCTTGTGGGTAGCAGTCAGCGGTGGTGCTAATGTCCTGCGGTGCTCAGGAGGCCCCAGGACAGAATGCTGAGCCCAGAGCAAGTCGTGGCTGGAGGAAGAAATGTGCTTGAAATGAGTCGCTGGAGATTTTCATTTCAAGCAGCCAACATGTTTTCCTCTTTGGTGTTTTGCCTCTGATCAGGCAAAGCCTCAAATATTTTCTTACCAGGAAAGTTATCAAGTTTTTAAAAGGTGAAAAAAAAATCTCACCAGAACCTCCTGCAACCTCAAACAGACTTGGAGTGCTGCAAAGGAAGGATCGCAGTTCACTCAATCAGCAAGTCTCAGAGCAGCTGCTCCGGTCCTGGTGTCAGAAAGGCTCCTGTAGGGAAGCCCGAGTGCAGACGCATGCAGGTGCGAAGAGACCTTGCTTCCAGAAGGAAAGCCGGGCGCCCCAGGGTCTCCTCCGTCTCAGGAGCTCAGCCCCCATTTCCTGGTGTGCAGGATCCCTCTTCAGTCTGCAGAAGATGGGCCGAACCGCAGTCCACGGGAAGGCTGACACCCAGCGTGGCACGTCTTGCTGTTTTAGACACGGGTCTCAGCACCTGGCTCCTGCACAGATGGACCCGAGCACCGCTGATGCCCTTCCACAGCTGAGAATGGTTCCGTGGAAACAGCAGCACTCCCTCTGGACAACCAAGACATAGAAAGCAGACTGTGGGCTGGGCGTCACTGACAGTGCTGTGGCTGGACAGGGCCCCCTTCACACGGGAATAGCAGAAGCTCTGGGCCTGGGTCAACCCCTGGTCCTCCTGGCTGCTTCTCAGAGCATCTTCAACACAGGTCTCCAGCAAAGGGTCCCTGCCTGGATGTGAGAGAGCAGAGAAGAGCTTCATTAGTCAGCCTCCTAGGTGTGGGGGAGGCACTCCGAGGGTTGAACCTGTTACAGAGATGTTTCTACAGACCGTGGTTTAGTGAACAGAAAAGTGTGTGTGCAAGATAGATAGACAGAAGATAGATAGATAGATGGATAGATAGATAGATGGATGGATAGATAGATAGAGATAGAAGATAGATGGATGGATGGATAGATAGATAGATAAAGATGATAGAAGATAGATAGAGTTAGAAGATAGATGGATGGATGGATAGATAGATAGATAAAGATGATAGAAGATAGATAGATAGATAGATAGATGGATAGATAGATAGGTAGATAGATGGATAGATAGATAGATAGAGTTAGAAGATAGATGGATGGATGGATAGATAGATAGATAAAGATGATAGAAGATAGATAGAGTTAGAAGATAGATGGATGGATGGATAGATAGATAAAGATGATAGAAGATAGATAGATAGATAGATAGATAGATAGATAGATAGATGATAGAAGATAGATAGATTGATAGATAGATGGATGAATGGATGGATGGATAGATAGATAGAAGATAGATAGATGGATAGATAGATAGAAGATAGATAGATAGATAGATAGATAGATAATAGATAGATAGAAGATAGATAGATAAAGATAGATAGATAGAAAGAAGATAGATGGATAGATAGATAGATAGATAGAAGATAGATAGATAGATGGATAGATAGATAGATAATAGATAGAAGATAGATAGATAGATGGATGGATAGATAGATAGATGATAGATAGATAGATAGATGATAGAAGATAGATAGATAGATAGATAGATAGATGATAGAAGATAGATAGATAGATAGATGATAGAAGATAGATAGATAGGTAGAAGATAGATAGATGATAGAAGATAGATAGATAGATAGATAGATGGATAGATAGAGATAGATAGAAGATAGAAGGTAGATAGAAGGTAGATGGATAGATGGATAGATAGATAGATAGATAGATAGATAGATAGAAGATAGATAGATAGATAGAAGATAGATAGATGATAGAAGATAGATAGAAAGATTGATAGATAGATAGAAGGATGGATGGATGGATGGATAGATAGATAGATAATAGATAGAAGATAGATAGATGGATGGATAGATAGATGATAGATAGATAGATAGATAGATAGATAGATAGATGATAGAAGATAGATAGATAGATAGATAGATAGATAGATAGATAGATAGATAGATGATAGAAGATAGATAGATAGATAGATGATAGAAGATAGATAGATAGAAGATAGATAGATGATAGAAAATAGATAGATAGATGGATAGATAGAGATAGATAGAAGACAGAAGGTAGATAGAAGGTAGATGGATAGATGGATAGATAGATAGATAGATAGATAGAAGATAGATAGATAGAAGATAGATAGATGATAGAAGATAGATAGATAGATAGATGGATAGATAGAGATAGATAGAAGATAGAAGGTAGATAGAAGGTAGATGGATAGATGGATAGATAGATAGAGATAGATAGAAGATAGAAGATAGATGGATAATAGATAAAGATGATAGAAGATAGACATATCTACATATCTACATACTTAGAGATATGTAGAGATATAGATATATAGAATCATTTAACAGATATCTACTGAACACCTACTATTTTAGGCTGAGTTCTAGGGATATGGTGGTGACCAAAACCAGCCATGACCCTGCCTTCATGAAGCTAATATTCCAATGAAACTGCAAAACACACTTGGAGATGACGGTCACACTCAGTTAGAAAGCTCTGTGACATTATCAGGACACCTGCTGAGACCTGACCCTTGCTTGAGTTCCAGAAGAATCTGCCCGATGGGTTGTGTTGAATACCCTGGCAGAAGGGGCGGGTTGGGCTTAGCTGTGCTCCCTTGGGAGACTGGAGGCATGAAGCTGGTCTTTCCTGTCCTCTGAATGCACCTGGCAGACAGGCTCCTGCCCTCTGCAATCTCCACCCACCGTGTGGATCAGGACAGACCCCTGAGGGCCTTGAGCTGTGGGCCATGTGTGATGCAGACGGTCAGCACAGATCGAGATGGAGGAGTGCTCGGCCTGAGGGTCAGCTGGAGTCCAGGGGACATGAGCAGGGGAGGATAGAGCAAGTTCAGAACGGAGGCTTTTCAGATTGAGCCTGGGGTGGGGGTCTTTGCTGCTGGGGCTTGTAGGCTGGGAGAAAGTGGAGAAGGCTGGGGGTGCTAGGCAGAGCGGCACCCGAGGGACCCCCTAGGGGCATGAGCCCAAGAGCCTGGTTTCCAGAGCCTCACAACCTGCTCAGCTGGCTCGGCCACCCTCCCCACAGCTTTAACTGTGGCCAGGCCTTACCCAGAGGTGAGCCGTCTCAGTCTGTGATGTGTGTCTTGAAAGGCCTTATTCTCTGCATCTGATGGCGGAGACATGTGTTCTGATCCCTCTGGGGACTCTACAAGGGTTTTCTGGCATGGTAGAAGATTTCCTCCTCAGAACTGATTTTCTGCAATCCCTCTTTCCCTTGGGCAGGGGCTTGTCCTGTTTCAGAAACACATAGCCAGTGCAAACAATGCTGTTGCTTATGTAATTGACTGGATCTCGTTGATGGGCCTCCTGGTCGGTTCTCTGGCTATAACAAAGTATCTGAGGCTGATGACTTTATAAAGAAGAGGGGTTTCTGTATCTCACTATTTTGGAGGCTGACTCACCAACCAGCCCTCTCCTGTTGTGACACATTGATTTTTCTGGAGGGAACAGTGTCCCTGGTGACCCAACCTTTTGCTAGTCCCCACCTCTTAAAATCCACCCTTCACCACCACCATACAGGACCTCTCTTCCAGTACAGGGACCACGAAGGGTAGATCCATCCAGACCCAAACCACAGCAAAGGGCTGTGAATTCTAGATGACCTTCCCTGGAGTTGGGATTCTGCAAGATTTTTGAGACTTTTGGAGATCTTTTCTAAAACTGTTTTTTTTTTTTTTTTGTCTGTTTGTTTGTTTGTTTTTTGTTTGCTTGTTTGTTTGTTTTTGTTAAACCTCAAAACTCAATTAGCTAGACATTGATGTTTTCAAAAGCAACATCAATGACTCAGGAGGCTGGGGATGGAGGATCACATGTTTCAGGCCTCCCTCTGCAACTTAGCAAGGCCTTAAGCAACTGAGAGAGAACTTGTCTCAAAATTTTTAAAATTTAGAAAAAGGGCTGGGGATGTGGCTTAGTGGTCAAGAGCCCCTGGGTTCAATCCCAGCCCACACACACTAAAGATTTAATGAGGTACAACTTAGACATTTGCCCATGATACGGGCACAGCTAGAGAGGTCTGACGATCGATCCATGCACTCAGGTAACTTAGAACATTCCCTCACCCCTCCCACAGTCCCTGGTGCCCTTGGGTCAGCTCTGGCCCCACCCCAGCTGACCACCGACCTGTCATTTTTAAAACACAGACATACGTACACGTCATCAGGAACCTCGGGGCTGTAGCTCAGAGGCCCTCTATTGCACCATTTCTACACAATTTAAAGTGACAGTTCATATGTTCACAAAAAGGCACCAGATCCAACATGGTTTGAGGGCTGCAGGACCCAACAAGGGGGAAGGAGCCATAAGAAGAGGAACCTGCACCCCCAGGGAGAGGCCATGGGCACACTGTGTCCCCACTTGTCCTGTGGCTGTCACCAGATCCCAGGCCACTCTGAGCTTTGATTTTACTGTCCATCAACTCAGGACATTTGGTAAGCCAGGTGCTTTTCAGTATTCTGGGGACTGGCTTCACATGATCTTAAAGACCGAAGTGCTTCTAAAGCCACACACGCCCTTAAAATGCCGCAAGAGAAATGAACAGAAGCTGAATGTCTGATGGGACAATAGTATATTTTGGATGAAATATTGAATAGGAAACTAAAATAGAAGCATAGGACTGAAGAGAAAGGCAACGTTGATCTCACAGAAGACCCTGGAGGTAATTCTCCATATTGTTTCTAGAGCAGACCATATGGACTGGACATTCGAGTTTGCTCTCATTTGCACAACATGGAGAAGTTGGTGACATGCAAGTCGTAGGGTCCTGAAGGGCCGCAGTGTCCACTGTGCACAGTAGGAATAACATCATTATGCACAATAGGAATTCATAGGACACATGTGCATGGATTCACAGTGCAGTTAAAGGCAAATGAGGTCACAGCAGAGTGATGTGACCAAAGTGTGGTCTCCCTTGGTGGCTCTGCTCACCCTCTCTATCCACCCACTGCAAGCTGAGTTCTGGGAGCTGGACGATCCCCGAGAAGCAGGGAGTGACCCACCACTACCCCCTGCGTCCAGCACACCCTGTGGACCACTCTGGACAAGCAGCTGGCATGTGAGTTGCTCTGACCCGCCGTCACTGTGACAGCCACGCATCTTGGGCTGCATACCCCAGCAGGGCCATTAATGCCAATGAATCTCTCACGTCCCTTCTGTACCTTTTGAGGGAAGTTGGAGGACAGAAAAAAATCTCATTTCAGCTAAACTGAATTGCTTACAGGCTAGAATTATTTAATGTGGTTAAAAAAGGGTAAACAAGATGTACAAAATAGGGGCCTAATTGCACGTGGTGTAGTTTCACTTATAACTTCTTGTAAGTGACGAAAAGTGACCAAATGGACTTTGTAAAGTGGCTCCATGGTCATGACGGCCAGAAACTTCAGAACAGGTGAGAAAGCACAGTCCAGGGGAGCTCCACCCTTCAACTAGAGGGCGATGTGCGAAGTCCAAGGCCAAGTGTCAATTAAACCCCCAGAGCCAGGGCCAGTCAGCACTGAGATGCCCCCTTCCTGTCTCAGGAAGGCTGTTCTGGCCTCTCCCCTCTGAGCACCCAGACACCCCCTTAGTTCCTAGTGCAACAGGAAGAAATGGGTGCAAGCAGGTGCTCCCGTCACCAAGCCACCTTCAAAACTGTGGGAAGGAGTCCCCTGCTGCCCCTTCCTGGGAATTCTCCCCTGAAAGTTCATTTTACATCATGGTCCAGCCAGAAATGTGTTTTCCCAGCCTCACAGGGTGTCCTGTGGTCAAGCACCGTGAGCCAGTCGTCAACGGTCAGTCAGGAGGTCCTCAGTACTCACAGGCCAATGTCCCCTCTTCTGTCCAGAGCCTTCTCTCACCCTCACACACTCCCAGGTGGACATGTGGCTCTGTTGTCATTATGCCTTCAAGGAGGACATGAGTGTCTAGGTCACAGGCCCCAGATGCACTGGCCTCTGTGCCTGGGCCGGGCTCTAAGAGGGAGCATGAAAGGACAGGTGGTAGGACAATGACTGCTGGATCCTTTCTGGAGAACAAGGTTCAGGCCAAGGAGACAGTAGGAAACCTCAGGCTGGGTGCAGCGGAGGGGCTCCAGGAAGTCCATGCTCCTGAGCACCCAACACAAAAGATTGGACACACTCAGATCCTCAGAGAGGTGAGGTCTTGGGGGAAACCACTGCTCCCCAAAAACAGGAGAGATCCAGGCAGATACAGAGTCACATGGATAGGAAGAGAACCCCAGGCTTAAAGAGCAGCCCCCGCACGGAGGGAAAGCTGAACCCATAAAGATGAACTGGGTGCTCAGCACACCCAACTCCGAGAGCTCAGCACTGCAGGGGCTGAGACGTGGCCAGTGTGTCCCCTACTTCCTTGACTGCTACCCATCAAAGCCCAGCCAGGTCCTCACAGTGAAGATCAAAGAAAAACCCCTAGTGCCCAGCAGAAGGATGGACAAGGAACTCTCCCAACATGCACCTAGAATACCTGTTCTCAATAGGCCTGATCTCAGAGGAAGTGCCCACCACAGCCTGCCCCGGGGAGTTCTTCAGAGCCCGCCCACCGCAGATGCTTCCCTTCCTGACCCCGTGTGCCTCCGGGCAGGGGAAGAGATGGTGTCAGCCCAGGGGGCACCAGAGCCGCTCCAGCTGCCTCTGTGAGGTGCTGCCCCAGTCCCCTGGCCAGGTTCACAGTCGTGTGGCTTCCAGGTGGGTGAACGGGTGCTGCCCTAGGTCCACATGGGCACTGCCCTCAACAGCACTCTCAGAAACCCAGGGAAGAGAATGTCCACCCTGCCCCAGCGTTGGCTCAGCTCAGCCACCAGCCATCACAGCGTGGGGCCTAGTTCTGCCCAGTGTCACTGAAGATCTTGGGTTTTGGACTCATCCAAAACCTCCTGGCACCAGAGCCAAGAACCTCAACAAAGCAGCATGAAACCAGTGCAGACCACACACACCTCGGGCCTCCTGCAGGACTGCGTCCACCTGCCATGTAGACACAGGCAAGGTCCACAGCAGGCTGCCAGGAGGACAGATCCAACTCCGGAGCTACCCGTCAGAGCCTCCAGCTTCCAAGGCTGACGTGGACCCTCCCAGCACCCAGCAGCTCAGTCACCACGGCTTTAGAGGAGGGTCCCAGAGCTAGCACCCTCTGTTCCCAGGGCTGGCAGGGAACAGGGACCCACCTGTACCCAAGGTGAGATTAAAAAAAGCATGAAGCCTCTTATGTTAAAAAAGTGGGATCACAAAGTGCTCCACGTGTGAAACCATAATCAGAAACCCGCAGCCCCACAACAAGCAGAGGTCACCCTCTGGCTGCCCATCCCACGTCCCTGTAAACCCACACCTGATCCTGGTGAGCCCTGACCTGGGATGGCAGCGTGAGAGAGATGGACACCGTGTTCGTTCTGAGGAATAGGTTTAGGAAACTTCTGGAACAGTGTCCAAGGAATAAGGGGTGGGAGGTCGCTCCAATGGTGCATCACAGATTAGCTGAAGGAGACATTCAGAGCAAACTGAGAAGCTTTGGAGGTCAAAGTCGGTTTGCACGGCACCTTCTCAGGGCTGAGATGAAGGTCAGCAGCCTTGCAACGCCAGGCCATCCCTGGAGCCCTCTGCTTCTTACAAGCTCCTGAGGTCTGTCCAGGGATGAGGGCTGCTGGGGACAAGACCCCACCCAAGACAGAGCTGAAGACCCCTTGGGGCATGTCTATCCCCTGAGGGCCACTACCGTGGCCTCAGACTCAGAAATGGCTCTGTGGACACAGTCTGCTATAAACTCTCCACTTTGGGACTCTGAGGGCTGCCACTGGGGGTGTCTAGCCCTGGTATAAGTGCAGAGGACAGTGAGACTCGCTCCATGGGTCATGCAGATCATGTGCAGGCAGGCCAGGCCAGTCCTGGCCCCAAGAGTAGGGAAGCAAGCCATTGCTGTTGGCACCATTGACACTGCAGGGCCCTAGCAGATGCAGGTTTTGCATAGGGTCCACCCAAGCTGCCTGGCCAGCACCTCACTTCTTGGCCCCAGAGTACAGATTTCTCACTGGCACAATTGTGTTCCTTAGGTGTTTGGCAGTTGCCCCCCCAGGGCGGGCAACCTGGTCAAGCAGTACAGTTGTGTACCCTAAGTGTTCAGCATCACCCACCCCTAGGGCAGCGCAACTGCATACCCTAAATGTCCAGCAGTCGCCCCCCAGGGCGGGCAACCTGGTCAAGCAGCAGTTCCCTCTGGGCTGCCCCACCCCAGCTGCTGAGTCTGCCAGTTGGGCAGCTGAGGGTCACCCTTGCCTCGGGCTGCAGGGCACAGGAACCCCTGCACTGCAGACTTGGGTGTGCACGTGTGCACTTTTCAGGGCCTCTGATTTCATCAGAATCTAGAGTCGCCCACAGTCCAAAAGGAGCAGCTCTCTCTGGGCTCCTCTGGGCTGCAGCCAGTTGGTGTCTTTGCATTTCTGTGGTTCACATGGACCAGGTGGTGCCACTCCCTTCGTGCTGATGGGGGAGAGCATCCCAGACCCTCACTGCCACCCATGACTACCATGACTATGATCTCAACTCCTCTGGCCTCCCAGCCTGGTGCTCAGCCGAACCCAATGCCTGGTGCCACCTGCTTCCTTTGTTCAGAGGGTCTCCTCGGCTCGTCAGGCTGGTGAACCCCACCCTCAGCCTCACCCTCTGCTAGCTTCCTGGTGAGGTGCTTCTGCTCCCGGACCCACCACTCTCCTGCCTCCAGTCACACGGCTGCAGTGTCCAGAGGAACAGAGGCCGACTCCGCCAGAGTTAGGAAGGGGCCCACTCTTCATGGAAGCTGGAAACGGGAATGGCGGGGATCCGGGAGAGGCTCAGGGACACTGATGTGGCAGTCTCAGGTCCTTGAGTCAGGCAGGAACCAAGAGGGAGTCTCTGTGTGGCCGTCCGAAGGCCAGGAAACTTCTTGCTCTCCACTGGTCAGGTGAGGCCCACACACACTTTCCTGCCTAGTAGCCGCTGTGTCTGCCACGTCTCCAAAGCCCTCCACAGCAGCCTCGAGTCTACCACAGACCAAGCTCAGCCAAGGTCACACGGGATGCTAACATCACACACTCTCATGGGAACCAAGAGCCCCAGGATGGCAGAAGTGCCCCCGTTGCTTTGTGTCTGTGGTGCTTAACACAATTTCTGGCACACTGTCAATATGTGTTACACGGAGAACAAGACGGAGATTCAGAGCCATGGGTGTGGTGGCATATGCTTGTGATCCCAGTAACTCAGGAGGCTGAGACAGGAGGATTGCAAGTTTGAGGCCAGTCTCAGCAATTGTGTGAGGTTCTAATCATCTTAGTGAGACCCCATCTCAAAAAAAAATAAGGGTTGGGGATGTGGCTCAGAGGTTAAGTGCCCCTGGATTGAAGGTTCAATTCTCAGTACCAAAAAAGAAAGAAAATAAACGAATAAATAAATTCCGGCACCAAATTCACTCCAAGGTAGCACTCATGTTTTCGAATGTAAACACTGAATGTAAGCACAAGCAGCTTACCCGTCATGTGTGAAGCCTTCTGGAACTTTCATGCATGGGGATCCCATATCCCACTTTGGTCCACAGAACGTATTTCCTTAGAGTCTTCAAAGCAGAGAGGCTGTGCACAGATTTGTGACCCGGAGAGAGCAACAAGTGTGGCTGGAGGAGAACTGCAGGGTGTCACTGGCCATGTGAGGGCAGGGACCACGGCCACTGCCCGGAGCGGCTGTCAGCAGCCAGGGCTGCTCTTTGCCCTGATCTAGAGCTTCCACTTGGACTTCTGTCCACATCCGTCTAGG
The DNA here is from genome assembly GCF_048772815.1 of Callospermophilus lateralis. NCBI lineage: Eukaryota > Metazoa > Chordata > Mammalia > Rodentia > Sciuridae > Callospermophilus > Callospermophilus lateralis. The sequence goes on from NC_135309.1 coordinate 163,193,818, forward strand.
GTAATAAATGGCTGTGGCGCAGATTCCAATATATAATCCATATGGGAGGATTGATGCTCATTCGGAAAGTGTAAATCACCCCACCTCGCAGGGGTTAGCACTCTTACCTACTCCTGGGGACGTCTCAGGCAAGACTGCAAGGTGGAAGGAGTGGAGGACTGTACCTGAACACACACATATTCAACAGATGGTGTTGATGGATACTCCACATAGACATCATTTTTTTTTTTTTTTTTTGCCATCCTGAGGATCGAACACCTCCCTCCAAAAAACCAACACTATGAAAAAAAAAAACCACCAGATTTATCATATTAGTGGGCACATGGAGCTATGCAAAGAGGCTTTCTTGGGATCCCTCAAAATAAAAGTGATTTCAATTGTCTTATCACATTGCTTCTTGTGTCTCACATTACCCACAAAATCTAGCCGAACACACAGCTTGTCCATCCTTCACTTTGTGAGTATAACAAAGAACATCACTGAGTCAAACATTTTTTTCAGTAAAGAAAAAGGATCAGAATCTCAATTCATGAACACATTTTCACAATGAATGTATCGCAAATATATTTCATGTGTATATGTGTGTATGTACTCACATTATATTTATATATTGGTTTGCATTATATGTATATGTATTTACACATTTGTAGTGTGTGTGTGTGTGTGTGTGTGTGTGTGTGGAGAGGGAGAAGAAGATGGACTGAGTTCTAATTCAAGAGCTAATCTGCTGATTTACAGTTTATTTTAGTGATACTATTTTAAAGTGAGCTTTCATCACTCCCGTAGCTTACTGTAACAAAGTGTCTCATGAAGCCCTACTGATGGCTGACCTGTTCTCTTTCCCTAATATGTAAGGCTTTGGTCTGAAGAAGTATATGTGGAAAAGATAAAGGCATCAAGAACAGCAGACAGGACCTTTCTGAAACGCTAGACACGTGACGGGAACCTGACCGCCTGAGAAGGCTCTGGGAGGGCTCTTCTACAAGGTGCTGAGACACACCTCCTCCTTCTCCACCCCCTGAGCACCTTGTGTCACATCCAATTTTCACTCCTTTACTCTTCCAGAATAACTAACTTAACATACTGAAGATGCCCATCTTAGAAATGTGAGGCCTGTTGGAAATATTTCAGAAAAATTAAAGGCATGAAGACATTCCCCATGTTTTCCGAGGCTCTCCAGATGTCCCACAGAGCACGTGCCGGTTTCCCCACAACCAGGAGTTCTTCCTTCCACAGCTGGGCTTCCTCTTGGTGACTCTGGGCTTCCTCTTGGTCTCTGTGGGGTCCTGCCTACAAGTGGTCGGCCCTCCACCCTCACCTGCCATAGCTGGGGCCTTGGCTGGGTTCGCTCCCCTCTCTGGCAGAGTGGCAGGAGGAATGGGGGCTGACTCTGGCCACCTTCCTGTCTGGACAGCCATGACCTCCAGCAGCCCTGGACACTCCTGCTCCGTGTTCACTCTGGTGATGACTGTTCCTAACGGGGGAGCTCTCTGCAGCCCCGTGGGCCCTTCTCGGCAGCAGGGCCCCTTTGCTTGCCTGTTGGGACAGACTAGTTCTAAAGCTCCGACAAAGCTCCGACCTACCTCCAGCCCTTGGTGAGTCAGTTCTGGGGTGCGGGTGCCGCCGGGGGTCTCTTGTCTTGGCTTTGTGAAGCGACACCCACGCGGGCAAAGGGCTGAGGTGCTTTGACTAACGATGCCCTCTGTCCAGCTTTCACTAGTCCAGCTGTCCCCCAGCCTCTGCCTCTGTGTTCTGACCTGTTGCTGCTCTTCATGATGAGAATCAAGACTTTCCAGGAGAAGCAAGAACACGACTTCCCAACTCCTTGGCCTTAATCTCAAAGTAATATATTTACTAAAAATGTCGGAATCTCTCAACCAAATGTCCCATGATGGCACCTGCAGCTGAGCTGGGTTGCCCAGGGCCTGCATGTCCGGCAACCTGACTCTCATGTCCATCATGATGCCTGCACATTTCTAAGAAAAAAAAAAAAAAATCAAAGAATCAGAAATTTCTTCAAATTTAGGAGCAGGAGATGATTTATTAACAAATTCCAGGGGAAAGCAGGTCATCTTTCCCCACAGCGGCTGTCGGAGGAGCGGTGGGAGCTGTTTCCCCTCTGTCACGGACCTCTCTGCACCCCATGAGGACAGAAGCGTGATGTGGCCTGGGCCCACAGAAAGCTCTGCTCCCCTCTTAGTCAGGCCTGCTAGCTCTCCTGCTTTCACTCTAGAAGGTTCTAGGGCTACACGGCCAGAGAGGCCCTAGTGAAGAGGCCTAGCAAAACTCAGCTGCAGCACCGGTCACCCGGAGTCACTGCTGCAGGGCAGACTGTGGGGCTTTGCAAGTCCGCTGAAGGCCAAGTGCCCTCCGAGTGGGTTTGGCTGAGTTGCTCGCAGAGCTGCGGGGATCGCCCTGTACCTCCCGTCCTGCTTACCTCCAGCCTAAGCAGTTCTGAGAGCTTTCTGTTTGGGAGTCTTCATGCATATTTACACATCTATTTAAAATATTAATATTTAAAATGTAATTAAAAGATCCAAACCCATTTTAATGTTAGAAGGAGATGAAGAGCAATGCCCGTCGGCGTCGTTCGGATTCTGCAGAGAAGCCCTGGCTGGCGTGATCCGGTGATACCGAGGAGCAGTCTCCATGTGCCCCGATTCATTATTAGGCAGGTCAGTGGGATGATGGGCATGAGGTCTGGATGGAGCTTGGCACTTGGTGCTCCAGGCACATGTGGAACAGGGCTGGTGACAGTAGGGAGGGAGGAGCACGAGAGTCGATGGCCAGCAGGACCCGAGGGCTGGCAGCAGCAGGGAAGGAGGGCTCTCTGTGAGAGGGGAGCCCTCCTGCTCTGAAGACTGCGGAGCGGCCTGTTGCAGGCGGGCGGAGCGCTTGCCCATTTTGCTGACATCAGCTGACTGGTGCTCTCCTCTCCTACCCAGGTTCTAAGTTGGCCCACCACTAGGTCTCTGTCCACAAGAGGCTTCTGTGGCATGTTCAGAGCAACCAGCCTGAGAAGGACAGTAGTCACTTCATGGGGGTCTCGGGTGGGTTGAGTGGTCACGGCTGAACTTACCTGTACACAGGACTGAGCTCATGCAGGGCCCACAACCCAGTGCCATCAGGAAAAGTGGAGATGACACAGAGGCCAAGCCACGCCCACTGCCCAAGTCTGCCTGCTGAGCCTGGCACCTGCAGGCAGGGCTCCACAGATGCTCATGGAATTTCCCCCAAACTCTAGGCCGCTGTTTTGCTTTTTACCATTTAGCCAAGCCACAGGCAAAAGGGATTCTGCAAAGAACTTTAAAAAGTCAACGAGAAACATATACAACTTATTAGGAAAAGAAAGAGCAAACCATGTGAACTCAGGGTTCACAGAAAAAAACGCAGAACTCAGTGGACATGTGATTAAGAGGCATTAGAGCATGCAACCAAGATCCCCAGTTTTCCATTTGACAACAACCGCACAGAGACATTTTAAAACCCATTGTTGACCACAGCATAGAAAAGCCATGCTCCTTGACCAGGCACAGTGGCGCACACCTGTAGTCCCAGTGGCTCAGGAGGCTGAGGCAGGAGGATCACGAGTTCAAAGCCAGCCTCAGCAATTTAGTGAGGCACTAAGCAACTCAGTGAGACCCTGTCTCTAATAAAATATAAAACAGGGCTGGGATGTGGGTCAGTGGCCGAGTGACCTTGGGTTCCTTCCCTGGTTACACTCCCCCTCCCCCCCCAAAAAAAAGAAAAGCCGTGCTTTTGTACATGGCCTGTTGCCTGTAAATTGGATCCATCTCTCAGGGAGACTTTGGTAAGGAAAACCAACTTTAATTCTACAAACATGCTGATGGTATTGGTGTAATTCTGCTATGAGAAATTTCCCCTAAAGCCATACAAAAGCAGTAACTATTAGAAGAGTCATGAACTAGGGCTGCGGCTCAGTGGCAGAGCGCTTGCCTAGCATGTGTGAGGTACTGGGTTCGATTCTCAGCACCACATATAAATAAATGAATAAAATAAAGGTTTATCAATGTGTGTGTGTATATATATATATATGGAAGATCACAGCAGCATAATTTTAATCAGAAAAAAAAATAAAATCAGAAAAAAAGCAATTAAACCAGAAATGCCACTGGTGGGGATGGGTGAACGACCCCAGGGGTCACTGGAGGATGAGAAGACTCACCTGTCCAGGAGACGACCTCCCTAACTGCTGATTCGGCCTCTCAAAGTGGACCAGAGGAAGACCCAGAGGGTACATTGTTTCTCTGAAAATAAACTGTCACAGGGCGATTCTCTCTGGAGAGAGAGAGGAGGGAGCTGGCAAGAAAACTCTGTGAACTCTTCTCATTTTAATCATGTGGATGTCTTTTTCTTTTTCTGTTTTTCCCCCTTTTTAGGTGAACTGATTGAAAATGCAAATCAGGGGCTGGGTTGTGCTCTCCTAGCATATGAGGCACCGGGTTCTATCCTTAGCATCACATAAAAGTAAACAAATAAAATAAAGGTATATCCAAAGAAAATGCAAATCAAACAGGGAAGGAGGAGGAAGAGTCCCTGTTGGATGAAAAGCGGGTCCTGCACCCATGTTTCCCAAAGGGGGTTCCTCAGGGAAGGTCAGCTGTAAGGCAGAGGACCTCAGGCCTTGAAGCACTGTGAGCTTCCACTTCCACCACCAGGGTCGGGAGGCAAGGGAGGTATCTGCCTTTCCACCACCCAAGGGAGATGTGTCACTTTCCCTCTGAGGGGCGCTCCCAGCAAACTGCAAGCAGGCTAGGACAGGCACCTGCAAAAGGGCAACCCCAGTTTTTATGTCCCCCAGGCAGGACAGAGTGTGGCTCCAGCTCCTATCTTGCAGTAAGCACAGAAAAAGTGGCCTGGGAGTTCCACGGGCAGTATGTTTATCTGCCTTCCCCAGGATCGCGGTGCCCAGGCGCCAGGCCACCTTGGGGTCCTGGACCTCTGGCCCTACATTATGTGTTCTGTGCTTGGAGCTGGCTGTTCCATATCACTACTGATGTTCATGTGAAGCACCAAATCACTGTCTCCCTCACAGGAAAAAGCACCCTCCATCTCCCTGAAGAACAAGGGCGCTCTGGTGCCTGGGTTTTTAAATTAACTTTGAATTACATATTGATTCCAGCCATATGAAATTTAGCAAACAGTGCATTACATTTAAATAAATTATAATAATCAAGCTCCTGTGTTTGAATTAAAGCTTTTTATTGCATGATTTGACCAAATACTATAAAAACCTCATTAATTTGTGTGCCACTAATTTGTAATTTGTGATGAAGCAAAACCAGGATGACTGGGTGGGGGTGGGGTAGCAGAGGGAGCTTGCTTGCAAATCCCTTCCAGGCAAGTGCTGGCCAGAACTGTAAACAAGGTGCTCCTCTGATCTAAATACTTAAGAAAATAAACTTCACAAATACCTTTTAGAAGCATCATTTACATGCATACAATTTATATGCTAATTACAGATCATCCCAGTCTCTGTCCATTCACTAAAATAATTCCCTTGAGAATTCAACTGGGCTTTCTTTTTCTTTTCTTTTCCTTTTTCTTGCCCCCCCGCCTCTTTTTTTTTTTGTCTGCTCAAATTAAGTTGCTATTATACTGGAAAGTTACAAAATACATGTCCACTCACAATTTTCATAATTTAAATAGAATTTGTCAAATTAGTTTAAATGAGTAAAATTTCGATGTTTTCCTAAGTATCACTTTTACTTTTTTCCTTTGCATTCTAATGCAATCCTGAAATGCTGAGAATGTGCCCCTAAATCAGAAATCCTGGCTGGGTTGTAGGACTAGATAAAAGGTAAAGGGGAGGAGATACCGGCTCTGGGGTCCCAGACTGAAATTCAATTTTATGAGCAGTGTTTGAGTCTAGGGTGTGTGTGTGTGTGTGTGTGTGTGTGTGTAAAATACAGTTAATAAATGTTCAGTCTGGGTACTAGGGGAAATTTCCAAATCATTTACCATCTGAAGTCACAATCCACATTCAAATGGAAGATCTTTCTCTCAGACCCAGGGCTATGATGCTCACTGTGCCAGAAAAAAATGGTCTCAGATATTTAGGTCATAGCTGCACAAGTAATAGATTTCCCAAGTATTGACGAAACAATAGAAATGTAGATCTCACGACCTCTCCAACCACCCGGCCTCCAGAGACCTTGGAAGCCACTGTACTCTGGCAGGATTGGGCCAGGGAGGGGAAGCACCCCAGGAGCTGCCTGGGCCCACACCTCCCTGGCCATGCCTAGTCAGCCAGCTCTTCTATCCCCAACTTATTTACTTTACTAATTGAGTTACAAAATAAAATTAACACCACCCACAACAAACACCCTCCCTGAAGCCCTGCAGATCACATCCTGCATCCAGGAGCACAGCTTTAACTGCTGATGTAACTGCACAAGCGCACATGCTCACGAGAGAGAGCTAGGTGCTGGGACCTAGCAAATGCCTTGGAATTTCAGTTTCACACAATGTAATTATTCTTATGTGAAATATAATTAATGAAGAAAATGCCTCAGATGTGTGGGCTAGGAAGGCAAATATAACCATCCTTTATTGTGCCTTCAAGGTTAGAATTATTACAGCACTTATAATTTTATTATAATGACCCATAATGAGGCTGCACACATGTGATCTGGTTGACATGCTTCTGAGGACGGAGGCTCTCCGGATGCCTCATTAAGTATTTTAGTATGTATTTATGTGATTTTTGCTCTGCCTCCCAGTTTTGGTGGCAACACGGCCCATGTACAGGCATATGTACATATTTTAATAAAAATACTACCATTAGAGATCATAAAATGATTACAATGAATAGATATTAAGATGTCACAGCTGTATAACCCATTGCTTTTATGGACTCCCATCCTGAATTGTTTTATGGCCGATCATAAACCTATTAAACCACCTGTAATAAAGGATTGTAATTAGTGATAAAGCCTTGTTGCTCAGTGAGCCAGGACAGTCATACTTACTTTGAGTTTTATTGAAAGTAATCAAGACGAAACCTTCAGCAATGTCAAAGAGTAGTCTGAGAACAGGCTGCTCTTCCTGGGGACGGTCACATCTAACCTGCCCTGGGACTCTTCTTCCAGCTTTGTTTGGCTGGTGAGGAGGAAGGGTTTGGTTTGTTTTGCTTTGTGTTGTTTATTTTGTTTGCAAACATGAGGTGCAGGAAGCGGCATTCCAAGGGAAGATACGCTGGCCAATGGTCCCTTGCGGTGATGGTTTGGCCCTGCTGTGGGGGCTGTCCTTGCGCTGCACAGTCAACATGCAGGACGCAGCAGCCCTGCACTTGCTGGGCCTGCAGCCAGGTGACTGGGAAGGAGATGTCCTCAGAATCTGGCTTCGGTGGATCTGGCCAAGTGGGCAACCAGGAGCCTGGAAAGAACAAGACAAAGCACGTGAGCTTTCCCGCTATTGGATGAAATTAGCTTTTCCTTAGACAGCCTCGGTTGAATGTGAACGTCACCAGGGGCACAAAGGCCTGTGCTACCCAGCATGCTGTGGCCTCTTTGTGTTGGTGTGTCTGCCCCGGCATGATGAGTCGGCCAGCAGGCTCTGGACGTTCTTCTTGATGTTCTCATGTCAAAGACGATGTTTCCAGCTCCCTCACGTGAACTCTCCCATCCCAACCTCAAAATTCAGGGTGGAGCAGTTTTATCAGGGCTGAGAGCCTGGGATATGTCTTCCCAAGGCATCAGAAAGGGTGCTTTTGTGGGGATGGCAAAGAGGACGCATGGCCAGGGCAATGGGGTCTGCCGCATCTGCAGCTCCGTTTTCTCAGTAGATGAAGAGCATCCCGGGCCCCTTTGGGTCGGCTTCGTGCAGAGGAAGGCTAGTGTGTCTTGGAGAGTTTCCCATTTCCCAAGTGAACTGGAGACAGTAACCAGGTCTTCACTTGGGTCTGACCAACCCAGGACCATATCAGAGCGAGGACCAGTGCAGGGTCCTCTGGTTTCTCTTGTTCTTCACTCCTTCTCACTGGGCTATCCACCCAGGAACTGGCTTCTCACAGCACTGAACAGGGCAACAGAGAAACTGTGGTAGCAGATAATCAGCTTCCCTTCAATGCAAAGTACATACCTCAGTGGTAAACACAGCTGAAGCCCACCTTGTTCGTCAGACCAGCAGCAGCTTTGGACCCCTATCTTCCACAGGGAGCTCAGGGGCCCTGCACACACATGGGCCAGCAACAAGGGAGGCAGATATGTTGAGCAGGATTTAAGGCAAGAGATGCTGAGTATCAGTCCAACACTAACCAGAGGAGTCAAAATTAAATAGAACGTTAAGTGTCCAGGCAGTCACAAGAGCACCCAGATCTCCCTCTAAAGTCAAGGTGGCTGAACAGAGCAGCAGAGATGTGTGCATGCTGTCCCCTTACTGAGAGTCTCCTGCTTCAGTCCACCCTATCACACGGTGTGCGCTTTCTCTTTGCATGAGAGCTGCATAACTAGAGGGTTAGCATAGTTCCAGGGAGATTATAAATAGAATTAAAATACGCCACCCCACTCCATGTCAGACTGGCCACCAACTTCCATCCCTGGGGATCTGCATGGAATCTGGGGCACTGAGGACTGATGGCGTTAGCTAGAAAATCGGAAACGTGGCTTGTCCATTTTATTTCTCATCCTGAGTTGTGTGGCTAAATGGGAAAGCGCTAGCAGTCGGTCAGGTCTTAAGCTACAGAAAGAAAGTTAAGCTTCTGCACCGCCTGGCCGAGATACCCGCTGTAAGCTGACAAGTAATTAAACCGGCCTATCTATAACAACTGTGCTCTCTTACTCCGTGAAACTTGGATGTAAACCAAAGGCAAGCAGGGTCAAAAAAAAAAAAAAAAAAAAAGAAGAAGAAGAAGAAGCGGGAGCGAGCAGAGGGGAGCCTTGGAGCCTGGGTCCCCCAGCACCGCAGGGCTGCCTGCTGCAGAGTCTCGTGGACCTGGGCTCCTCCAGGTTTGCAGCTAGATGGCAAGGGCAGGGCCCCTTCCACCATTGGCAGTGGGGAAGGGTGAGTCCCACTGGAGACTGAGCCACGTGTGCTTCATGACTCCCTAGAGTCTTGGCTCTTTCCTGACAGCAAAGTCCTGGATGCCTTCCCCAGAAACAAGGTCAGGTGGGTGCGCCCAGACCCTTCCCGGTGGTCTTCTTGGGGCTGATGCCTTCCTTACCGCGTTCTGAACAGAACCTCCCCCTCTCTCTTCGCCCCACATCATCTTCACCCAGACACAGCCCACACTCTGCAGGGATCTTGTGTGGGGCCATATTCCTTGTGTACAGGTGGGAGAGCCAGGGCACTGGCACCTCCGGGTTGCACCAAGTCATTTTTTACGACCACAGCCCAGGGTACTTTGTGTACAGGAAATTAATTGGTTTAATGCATTTGAAACTGATGCTTCGGGCCAGTTATCTCTGGACTGAGATGGCTGTTTGTTTCCAAAATGAACGGAGGCTGGGTCCTTCTGTGTGCCCAGCCCTGAGATGAGGGACCAAGGTTGGGTCCAGGAGTGGATTGGGGTAGGATGCTTGGGTGAAGATCCCATCCGTGAGCACTGTGACTCCCTCACCCCACTGTTTGCCTGAGAGTAGACACCGCTGTCCCCCAACTTCACCGTGGAAAAAGTGTTTGCAGTAGGGTTTGAAACTTCTCTGTGAAAAGTATAAACATCAGAGAGGAACTACTTGTTCTCCCTTAAAATCAAAATCACCCCCCAAAGATGGAAGAATGAACAGACATTTGTTGGGGGTCTAATTGCAAAAACATCTAATGTTTTCTTTTCAAACCTGTTAATGCTTTCTCCGTCCTTCTTGTTCAATGGACTTTAAGCTGTGTCAATTTCCAAGCAGTTAAAGTTGGAATTTGCCAATCTCCAAAATGCAGAGCCCCATCCAAGAAACATCCAACACATCCACACATTCTGTTTAATTTTCTCCTAATGAAAAGTGTGACAAGCAAATAATTAACCTGAAAAGCGGGCATAAATCAGAGTGGATGGCCACAGAACAGATCGCTTTTGAAGACTGCGTTTTAAAAGATCTGCTTCGGAGAACGCCCACTTGAGTCATTTAAATTACCTGGCTCTCACTGTATGCGGCTCCTGTGTCGGGCCACTCATCCCATGTCATCAAATGGGAGGTTTGATGTGCCTCAGCATAACAAATTATTTGTGTTGGATTTATTTCAGTGAACTCCCTTCTTGTACCTTCCAGAGAGTGAGCCCTGGGTTTCTCAACATGATGGAAACAACCAGATCCTAGGGACATTAGAGCCACAGCAAAGGGGAACAGTGACCAGCCGCAGTGACATTGTCTTTTGAACAACAAGTCAATGCAGACAGAAGTAAATGACAGTTAATTACAAATTACATTCTGGCTGGGGCTGAGGGCTTCTTGCCTTGAATAATGATCAGACCCTGGGGCACGCACCTGCCTGCAGAGGACCTTACTTGGCCAGGCTGGGTGCCGCACAAGTTTCAAAACAAGCTGCTAAACACGAAAGCTTATTGGATTATAGAGATTTAGGAAAAAAGCATTCAAGTCTCCTGTAGCCACTGCAGGAGGAGGGCGGAGGGATCTTGGAAGGACTGTCGCTGCCCCCATGGGTCTCAGAATGCAGCTCACAATGGGGTGGAAGATTGGACCGGTCTTCAAAGGCTGGCGAATGCGTTCCAGGTGCCTTAGGAAAGCCGAGGTGCTGGGGACGCCAGGGGCTTCCCAAGCAGGAGAGGCACCTCCTTCACTGTGCTGCGTGGGATTTTCAGCTCACTGGATACGAAAATGCTGGAGTGTGTATTTTTATTTTTAATCAGGAAAAGATTTTCATCATCGCCTGCAGACACTTTGATTTACTAATAATGTTTTACATATTTTTTTTTAGTTTAAACAGTCAGTGAATTTATTATGTTTTTAAGTCAAATTTCAAGTTAATACATTTGCAAAAATAAGACAATGTCCAAAATAATCAATGTCATAGCTGGTGTATTGAAAAGACCTTGGTTTTTTGTAATTCACTAAAGTAATTTCTATTCATTTAGTTGAGCTAAATGCTTATTGTTAAAGACAAAAGACCCAACAGTTTGACATTGAGCTCATTATGTACATTGGAAACACTCGGCAACCCAAGGCCACAAGGAGGGCCACAAAGCCCAGGACTGGGGGCGGGGAGGGCTTCCAGGGATTGAAATGCAGACCACACCATCTCTGAGATTCTCCGTTTAGACTGATTAAAACTTCAAAACAAAGGTCTTTGGAAACAGCAGTAGAACATTGCGGGTGGGGGCAATCAGTAAACTCTGGGAACTTTAATGGGTCTCTCTCCCTCCTTTGCTAAGAGGGTTCTAGCAGCCCAGATTACACTTCCAAGCTGATTTGTAAAATCATTTAAATTTTTAAAGAAAGTATTTGGAAACATGCAGAAAATGTACTTTTCTGAAGGATGTGCTGTTGGAAAGCTAACCACACCTCCCTTCCCTAAACAGCTTCAAGGAGGTCAGATAACAGAATCTTCTTGTGTACAACCTGCGTCCATGAGGCCAGTCCCCTGCGTTTCCTGCACAGGACCTGTGCTTTCAGCTGGGGCACAGTGCAGGACCAACTAGGAAAGAAGTTCCCCTTTTCTGTAAGGAATAGGGTTCATCATCACAGTCCGCACTCTGATGGGGAGAATGAGAAGTATCTGGCCCACAACACGAACTGCTCTGCTTCCTCAGGGGCTGGGGCTTCTTAGGGGACACAGATCATCTGCATATGAGCTTTCCAAAGACCAAAAAAAAAAAAAAGGATCACGTCTCACAGAGATAACACTAAAATCAAAACATTTCTTTTCATCCAAAAAGAATATCTGGGGGTGCTAGGGGTGTGGCTCAGTGGTAGAGTGCTTGCTTGGCAAGTATGAGGCCCTGAGTTCAATTCCCAGCACCATAAAAAAAAGCAACTATTTTTTATGCTTTAATCATGAAACTGAACCAAGACCGCTTTTGGGAGAGGCTGTTCAGCATGTGTAGGTCACCAGGGGTTCCTGTAAAGGCCACATGCTGAGACTCTTGCTTTCATGCCACACAATTTGAAGGCCACCTTTAAACTTAGTTGGAAAATAGCTTCCTTCTCTGTGCATGGGCGGGGAGCTGGGGTCTGGCTTATCAGTGCTAGGGTGATGCTGACCACAGTGACAGTGACACTTGAGATCCATCGTGTCAGCTGCGGGAAGGGAGTGCCCTGCCCTCCCTCCTGGATCCTGCAGGGCCCAGGCAGGAAGCAGGAACACTTAACCCTCCCAGCCCCAGTCCCGGCTGCATTTCACATTGCTCTGTCAAGTGTGGGCAGCCTACAGAAGGACAGTCAGGCTATACAGGCCACAGAATCTGCCGTCGGACGAGCACGCACCAGGCTGCCGGAAGCACTATTGAACTGTATCATGAGGGGAGTGTTAGACAGGCCTTGAGCATGTGCCTTGTTGAGTCCTTGATGAGGCCTTCAGCAGGCCCATGGCTGCTGGTGAGGCTCCGGCCTGCAGGGGAGGCAGGGACCCACCCACCTGGCCAGTGGACTTCTCCTGGAAAAAGTACCCAGAGGGACTCTGAACCAGATCTGATTGACAAGGTGGCACCTCTCAGAATGTCCCAGCCAGGACCCTGCCGGTCGGCCCCCATGCTGCGTGGGCGGTTTGATGTTGGGAGGGCAAATGCAGCCTGCCGCGGGTTCTGTGTACATCCTCACAGACAAGGGCAGATGCCAGCGCAGCCAACACAGGCGGAGGCCATGTACCATTTTATCACACCATCTACTGAACACTGCATTGTGGCTCGGCAGTGTGATAACAAGTGTAAATGACATCTCAGGGTGCTGTTTTGAACTTCTAAGATTCCAAGTGCCGATTGTGGTCCCACTGACACGCATAAAAGTTGTGTTTCTCTGTTCACCGAGTATTTTTTAGGAGTTGAAATTCAGTTTTACTTTTCACTTCATCTCAGTTGTGTTTATTTCTACTTTCTCTTTTGTGAAGTCACAACAAGCTTTTCTTGGGTTAAAAGTCAGTTGAATAGTAATATGCTTCTTTCATGTATATGCAAGAAAAAGATCTTTTCACACCTTGATGAAATGAGCATAAATTTAAATGCTAATGAATTGCCTGTGACTGGTTGGGAATAACAGAACTGCATTCACACAAGTGGAGGTCCCCGGGAAGCAGAGGGCTCTGGAGGAGGCTCGGGGACGGATGCCAGTTTCCGCACCCGGAGATGGCTCAACCAGCCATACCTGACGGTGGTGAGGAGGCAGAAAATCTTCCTCAAGAAAACTTCAAAAATGAGAAATTGAGGCCAGTCGGAGGCAAGCCCAACCCTGGGCATGAAATCCTCCCTCGGGCAGCTCTTGGGGAGTGACAGCCACTGTGGCCACTACCCTGAGACCTGCTTGATGCAAGGCTGAGCTACGGCATTCTTGGCACAGCGTGTCCTGGCAGCACGACAGTTAAGTTGTAAAGTGCTAGGGACTATCAAGGCCACCGTGGCTGGCACAGGCGCCTCGGCAGACAGAGGTGGATGTCAGGCTGGAGAAGCCTCAGGACCTGCTGGCCTCAGTGTCTGCACATCTGTCCAGAGAGAGCAGGAAGATCCCACCGCAGCCTCTGAGCCAGGGACTCCAGGGCCTGCACCTGGCCAGGCTTCCTGGTGGCACTAGTGAAAGACAAGTGGCAAGGACCGATCACACACACCCCTGGGGTAAGAAGAGGTTCAGCCAGGAGCCTGACAGGGCTGCTCTACAGCAGCAGTGAGGAGGGAGAGCAGCCGATCCCCTTGAGCGTCCCCTGTACAGGCCAGAACCCTGGCCACGCTAGGGGCGGTTAGCCTTGACTGACCCAGGAAGCAGCCGCTGATCTGTGGAAGGCAAGTTTCTTGGGAACAGAGACAGGCAGTTTTCCTGTCTCAGAGGGGGAACAGGGGAACCAGTGTGTCCCATCTCAGGGGCCAGTTGTCTCCCATCTCTCAGTGAGAGAACAGGGAGAGACCGGCCCGTCTCCGGGCTGGTAGGTTTTGTCCCGGGCTACTTTCTATGTCTTGGGAATAAGTACAGGATTCATAAAGTAGGGGTGGGGTAAAGGAAGAAGGCTGCAGTGTCCTACCCATTACTGTCTCTTCTCATGTTCGAGTTTGATATTTTTTTCAGCCACATGCACCTGCCATGAATTTTACGAATTTCAGAATATTTGGAAATAAAATTCCAGCAAAAATGTTTTAAATTTCACAATTGTAGGAAGGAAAAAGATTAAATTAGATTTTATACAAAGTGATCTTAGAAAAAAAAAAGTGAGCCATTGACCTGAAAGAATATTGTAAATATTTTCCAATGTTTTATTAAATTCTTAGCCATTACTCTTGGTGTCGTGGGAATCAAGAGTATTTGATAATGTGCTGATGTCAATTTGCTGTCTCCTTATTTTTTTTTCAAACTGGAACTAGTCAAAATGCAGGAGAAACTTAGTGTTGGAGGAATAAGTTCCACTGGACAGTGAGTTTTGAAAATCCTTCATTAACTTGTAAGGGAGCAAGCAGGTGCACATGAGGCAGGGGCTGATTCTGTAGGAGGCCCCCAGAGGCCTGTGAGTGCGAGGCTTGGCCTCCTGGGGGCACTGCTGGAAGGGGGTGGGACCCAGGAGGTGGCGTCCAGGGGAGGCTGTTAGATTTGGGGGGTGCTCTTCACAGGGATTGTGGAACCCCAGTCTATTTCTCTTTCTCTTTGCTTTCCAACCCTTAAGGTAAGTGAATTGCTCAGCCCTGTGCTCAGCTGCCCTGTGGTCCAGAGCAGTGAGGCCCGGAGCAAGTGGACCATTGGTCTTGGGCCGGAGGCTCCAGGACCTGAGCTGAGTCAACCTCTTCTCTTCTAAGCTCCTGCCGCGGGCACCTCACTGCAGTGGCCAGCTGGGCAGCACAGTAGGCAAGGAGGGAAGAAGGGCAGGGGCAAGCGAACCCTGCCTCCGCTGGGCAGAGGCAGATGGTCCCCAACCAGACCTGTGACACTGGTGTCCCTGTGGCTGTAGAGGGGTGTAGTTGGGACAGGAGCTGGAGCTTTCCCTTCGACGGTGGCCTGGGAACTCTGCAAGGCCCCCGACTTGGCTGAAGGGCCCTGAGAGCTGGTGCTGGTTCCTCCCCAGCCACACCTGTGCCTGTGCCTCTCAGGGCAGAGACGGGCTGCCTAAGGGAGGGCACATCCATGAGGTTCAGAGGCTTCTGCTTGTCCTTTATGAAGGTGGATGGTTGAAGGAGGTCTTCACCGCTAGACATCCTCAACCGTCACCGGTAACCTGACACTCTTAAGAATCTCCATTTTAAAAAGAAAAAAAAAAAAAAAACACGTTCTCTGTGCTGTGCACACAGAGCCACGCTTGGAGAGGGCTGGGACCTATTTTTATAAGGAGAGTAGCTTTGATCTAGAGGAGTCGAGATTATTCTACTTGGGGGGTAAAAAAAAAAGATGGCTAAGTGTCATCCGTGGCTCTGCTGGACACTGCAGCCTTGAACTGACCCTGGCCTCCACAGAGCACTTTCACCAACTGCATCGCACTTGCATTTCCCTACAGAACGTCTCCCCTCCTCCACCACCACATCATACACCACGCACGACGTCGGAAACACAAAACCAAACTTGTTGTAAAGATGTGGAAGTGGGCAAAGCCCACCACAGGTCGCTGCAGAGATCAGTAGGTCTGAAGGAGCGCTGGTGCGCCAGGCAGGGCAGGCTTTACTGCAGGTGCCTTCCCTGAGAACACGCGGCCACGCCAGACGTCACTGGCAAGTTTGGATTTTGACGTCCCCAGGCCCACAGGCTGAAGGTCAGTCTCCAGCCTACAGTGCTCTGGGGAGATTGCCAGCCTTAGGCATGTGGGCCTGGTGAGGAAGGGGACGGTGGCACTCAGCGCCTCCAGTGTCTCTTTGCTTCCCGGCTACCGTGAGGTGAAAGGCCACCGTGCCACTGTGCTCACCACAGCCCCAGAGGAGATGGGACGAGTCTCTGAAACTGAGCCAACACAAGCCTTTCCACCTTGAGCAGAGGCCAGCGGAGCAAGGGAAGGCTGACCAACGTGGTCATCTTTTTTGACTGTCTTTAGGAGCAACATTCACTAGCACAGCACCAGACACTGCATGCTCCCGGGGCCTCCCACATAACAAGGTGACAAGGTTCTCTGTGTCCTCTCCCTACACAGTCCTCGCAGTGCAACCTGCGCCCATCCCCCCTGAGAGTCCTGTGCACACGTACGCCCTGCAGACACTGGACGCCAGACTCCTGAGAGCGGTAAGTGAGGTGCCAGGTGCCAGTCGTCTCTCAGGACCAAACATCAGTGGGAAAGGAGCAGTCCCGGAAGTGGGGACCCGCAGAAGAGGAGGCCAGTGGGCCGGGGGAGCCCCGTCTCTGCCTGGAAACCGGGTGGAAGTTGTGGAGGTCTGCCCATGTTCACCTAACCCAGGAAGCCCCTCTCCCCGCACTGAGTAAATGTCCTGGAAGAGCTGGCCTCAGCTGGTGACCGTGTGATTGCAACTGGGCGGGATCTCGTGGTCTGGAAAGGTGCTGAGCATGAGCCCAGCACTGTCTCCAGGCTGGGCTTCCAGAGGGTTAATGAGGAAAGTCCTGGAGCCTGGTGCAGAGTGGGCCCCGGCATGTGGTAGGCAGCCGTGGGACTTGGCAGCCAAGAAGCGCTGCACAGATCCTGGCTTGTGGCCATCCCCACAGTGTGGACATGAGAGCTTGGGCTGCGGGTAACCTGGTGCCGGACCAGTCCTGTCCATGAGAGGACAACGTAGGTGTGTCAGTATCTCAGGGCCCGTGTCAAGTCACTTGAATGTCACCTTGCAGGTATGTGTTGGCGGCACCTGTCTGTGATGAGTGCTTCTGAGTCGGGGAGGAATCGTGGGGTGCCAGGGCCACCGGGGGCCCGGCACACTCCTCCCAGGAGCCCAGCAGCAGCACCGTGGAGACGCACACACCCCATCAAGTGAGAAACTGGGTGGGGGCAGAGTCTAGGGTGGTGTCCTGGGTGTGGAGGAGCCAGGCAGGGTATGTGGTGCCACCCTGCAGCTGGGTGGACGTCACAGCTGGAAACTGTCCTGGAGGTCATGGCTGGCAGGATCCCACAGACACAAAGCCTTGAAGAATTACCTCTGACCCTGCCTGGGTCAGAGGTCTCTAGGACTGATGGGGCAGTGAGGAGGAGGTGAGGAGGCCCATAGGAGTCGCCTGGTCCCGCCTGACCACAGGTCCTTCTCCACGGGGAAGCAGGTGAGAAGACCCTGCTGCTTTGTCCACTCGGTCGCTCTCGGAAGAGCTCTCTTGAAGGCCATGCTTGCTCTTCAGCCTCCTTGTCCCCCAAACTCCATGGAGGGCTTAGACTAATGCCTGGGCGTTCCATGGAGCCAGGCCAGGTGGACTCCTGTGCCGCTGTCCAGCCCCTCATCCACTGGGCGCTGGAAGGCAGACGGTCTGGGGCAGGGTGGAGGAAGATCTGCGCTGTGCTGCTCCAAGCCAGCTTCCGTTTTCACCTCTGGCCTCATCCTTCAGAAAGTCCAGGATTTTTGTGGTTCCTGGTGTCATCTCTAAACTAACAAAGCTGGGCGAGAGGTGTCCCATTGTCCCACTCTGCTTCTGGGCTGATTCCCGGGCTCTTCCGACTCTAGGGAAAAACACCCTTGGTTTGGGTGTTGTGGTCAAGCACACAGGAATAAGCCTGTGTTCATCCTGTCTGTGTATGGTCAGGCCGATGTCCAGTTTGCTCAGAGTGGACCTCTCTGCTTTGGGAATCCTCTCCCTGACGTGTCCCCAGCTTTGCCACTGAGTCTGCATGTGCACTTCCCGTTACCTGCCCGACAGCTCCTTCAGCCGCTTTCCATTTGAACTCAGCACCCCATTGCCTGCGGCTCAGCTCCACCAAGACTGGACCATGGTTGGAACCCTACACATGTCCCTGGTCAGTTTCTTTGGGGGAAGGCATCTGAGCACTGACTCTCTCAGAGCAGGAAGCAGAGTGCCATGCGGCAAATGTGGAACCCAACAGTGGGAATTGGTGATACTCACGCAGCAAGGCTCCCCTGGGGGACAGTCCGGCCACCGCTCCGAGTCTGTTCTTGGAAAGCCCTCCTGCATACCTTTTCTACTCCCATGGGGATTTTCATTATGCAGACTCTTCCCATCAACCCTCAAAATCATTAGTAACTAAATCTCACCAGAACACATGGGTCTTTCAAGTGCTTGGTTCTGCTGTGCGTGACTGAGGGCGGGGAACTGAGCCCGCAGGGGTGAGTGCCACCAGGAGCCACCAGGAGCCACCAGGAACCTCAGCAGCACTCCAGATTTGGAGGGTCTTGAGCTAAGAGTCCTCAGCTGGGAAGGCACAAGCTGAAGATGGCCACGCTCCAGGCCCTCGGAGGCAGGACACGTGCACAGGTGTGACCTAGGAGAGGAGCCCGTGACCCCTGACCTTGTACTGGAGCAAGACAGGCTGCAGGAAAATCTGAACCAGATATCAAATCAGGTAAGGCTCTGTGATTAAGTAAGCAATCCGATACCGCGTGGTCCAGGAGAGGGTCTCGCTGCAAGTGGCCGCGGGAGGCAATGTTGGAGTCTGGGAGAAGAGCCCTGCGACCATGGCAAAGGTCCCTCAGCAGGAATGAGCTGGTAGGACATCATGGGGCCAGCATGGCCGGGGGAGGGACAGGGGAGAGGGCAGGTCCAGATGGGAAGGGCCTTGCAGACCTGAGGGAATTCTATCCCAAGTCCTGGGGGGAAGGGGCATTGTGGTGACTCATGCCTTTGAGATGGCCCTCTGCCTGCCCCTTGGGATGGGCTGTGCCTGGGAGTAGGAGCAGTGGAGGAGCAGAGGGCTGTCACCACCCAGAGGGACACTGGGAGGACCTGGGACGTGTACTAGCAGTGATCCAGGAACCCTCCACCTCCCCTCTGGAAGTAGATCCCGCAGGGTTCCTGCAGGGACTGGAGGGCAGGGTGGGGCAGGTAAGAAAGACTGAAGGATGCAGCCTAAATGGATTCTTTGGGACACAGTGGCACATACTCTAGGACCTCCCCAGAAGTGAACTCCATAGATTAATCATAATGATGATCAGCAGATGGGAGTCAGGCTCCAGAGAGAGGGGGACCTACTTGTTTGCCACTTGAAGGTAAGAAAATCCATGTCTGCCTGAGGCCACAGGATGGTGCATCTGCGGAGCTGATCTGTCCCAAGATCTGGGCTCTAAGAACAGGATCCCTTTCCCCAGAACTGCACAGTTCTCCCTGCAACCTGTCCAGCTGCAACCCGGGCACCTTCTTCCATGGGCAGTTGAACTGGGGGAATCTGTATCAGCAGGGAAAGGTGCACATGGCTGAGACCTGCGTCCTCGCACCTGCTGTGTCGGCCAATGCCCAGAGACCCTTGTACATAAGACCCAGGCCATACCCCCAAGCTCCTGAAGCCTAGTGAGGAGCAGCCGACCTCTGGGACCTGTTGGACCCCTAGGAACAGCACATCGTGAGCACATTGTGAGCACCCATGAGCACCCACGTGGAGCCTCAGCCTGCCCCCAAGGTGGTCTCTGATGGATGGACGTTTTAACCTCTACTGTGTTTGCAATGAGAAGATGGTCCAAGTGGCCCACTCTCTGAGGAGGGTCCAGGTGCTGCTCTGTGCTTCATCTGAAGCTCCATGACTTTGTAAAATACCCCAGAGGAATGTGGACTGGTTGGTACAACCCAGGACAAACCTGGTGTGACATGGCTCCAAGGTGGCACTAGGAGGGCAGGCTGAACAGAGGGCCTGTGGATGCTGTTCCACCACACCTGGGTTGTCACTAATGTCCATCAGCTGTGTTAGGGGACAGGCACCTAATATTGATTCAGAGCTTGGGTGGGGGAGGGACAGAGGCCCTTGGAGAAGAGAAACTGCACTTTGAACACAAGTTTACCAGGATGCCCCAGAACCAAGAACTCTGCTCAGAGGCCCTGCTGGTCCTGGCACCCAATGCAGTTCCAACTGCGGTCAGACACACACACCCTCCGTGCTGCTGGTGGCAGGTGAGGACATCACCTTCTTCAAGTTGCCTTTCTGCCTCAGGGGCCCCTGGCCCTGTGGAGGACTGTGTGGGGCCCAGGTGGTGGCTGACCAGCCGCAGGAGCAGACAGCAGCTTCCCGGGCTGTGAGGGAGCTCCGTCCACACTGAGGTGTGTTTGAATGAGGAGGTGATTCTTCATTCAGAAGCAGCTCTTCACAGGACACATCGGTGACAGCCTCAGTGGAGAGACAGTCAACCACCTGGGAAGGTTCAGAGGACTCCAGAGAAAGGAGGGGAGGAGTCAGCGCCTGTGGCTTGGCCCAGCACCCAGCCTCCAGCTAGGAGCTAATGGCTGGCCACTTAGCTTCCAGGGCGCCTGCCAATCTTTTGTCACCTCTGTTGCCCCACATCAAACTTTCCGGAAACAAAGCCCAAGAAAGCAGATAATCAATAACGAGATCAGGAGATGTTATCCTAAGAGAAACAGGGCTCTCTGCTTTGTTTGTGGAAGGGTGCTTCACCCGCTGCTTGTCAGAGCGGACTGGGATGTGCACAGCATGATTGAGTGCACAGAGATAAGGCCCAGAGGACAGGGAGGGGGAGGGGAGGGGGAAGGGAAGGACAGGGGAGAGGGGAAGGGAGGGAAAGGGGAGGGGAGGGGAAGGACTGGGGAGAGGGAGGGGAGGGAGAGGGGAGGGGAAGAAAGGGGCCAAGAGAGCAAAGGGGAGGGCAGGGCAGGGAAGGGGGGAGGCGGGAGGAAGGGAAGCCTAGAGAAGGGGCGGGAGGGGGGAGGGAGCAGGGAGGGTAGAAGGGAGGCCAGGAAAGGAGAGAAGGAGGGCAGGGAGCAGGGAGCAGGGAAGGGTGGAAGGCAGGGAGGGGGGGAGGGAGGAGAGCTGGAGGTAGGGGAGAGGGAGAGGGGAGAGGATGGAGATGGCCCCAGAGAGAAGCTGAGGAGGAGCTGAGCAGGGAGGAGGGGAGGAGCTGGGGGCAAAGCCCACAACCTGCAGGGGCAAAGGCAGCCCTTGCCCTTCCCCTCCTGATGGCGCTGGGTGCCTCCCAGGCCCCACAGGTCTTCTAGGACAGAGTCACAGAGGCGTTGCTCCTCCTGCTGACAGTGGGTGGCACCTCAGTGTGTGACAGGGGCGCATACACACAGGCACCTTTTGCAGGGCGCTGGGCAAGCTGCAGCAGCCTGCTGTGTGGTGAGGACCTCCACATGTTTCCTGTGAACGGGCACCTGCCCTCCTCTGCGGTCCTCCGCCTCCCGTGGGGCCTGGACAGGCCTGCTCCTCTGTGCAGGGCCTCAGCCATCTCCAGGGTCACCCGGGCTCTGGGTGTGCCCTGGAAGCACAGGTCTCTGCAGAGGCACACCTCCCTGCAGGACGGCACTCTGGGGGACTGCGTGGACACACTGCACTGGGGCACTCCTGTGGTGTCAGGTGCTGGCTCCTCCTCCCATGGTCTAGGCACACACCTCTGTGCCTCCTGGGACATGGGCACCGGCCCTGGCACCTGCGGACGTGGCCTTCTAAGAAAGGGCTCCATGAGAATCTGCAACCTGTGGCGGGGGTGGGGGGGGCTGCAGGTACAGGTGTCACCCAGGTGTGTTGTCACAGCCTCACAGCCTTGGGAGCAGCGATGCAGCAGTCCTGTCATGCCACAGAAGAAACTGGAGTGCTTGCACCGTCCCAAGATCATCATGGAGTCCCCAGGAAACAGTGCTCACAGAAAGGGAAACCGCTCACCAGTATGTGTTTTTTGTTTAAAAAACAAAACAAAAAACTGTTGTGCCCAATTACCCATGTGCATTTCTCCCAAACAAATTTTTAAAAAATGAGCACAGTCAAACACATTTCCCATTGACATTTACCCCATGAGCGACAGATTTCAGTTGACCTTTAGGGGGAAATATTTTATTTTTGAAACAATCATGAATTTTGACCCTTGAAAAATTTATTAGTGCCATGAGCCCAGTAGCAAGCCATCGCCACAGAACTCAGGAGGGATGATCCCAAGGCTCTGGCCTTCCTCCCAGGTGCACCTCTCATCTGAGGTGGGCCTCTTTGTCCAGCTTCTGCTGAGGCTCCCACGATGGCAGGAGACCTGGTGGCTGCAGAACCTCTCCTTCCAATGGCACAGGATGTCCAGGGTGGGTTAGGGCTGGTTTTGGAGGGACAGCTGAAGGGTTGTGGATGTGGGCCAGCAGGAGGGGCAGTGGGGCTGGGGGTGTGGAGGGACCGGGCTGGGGCCAGATACTGCTCATACTGCTGGGTTCCTCGAATTTCCCAACTGCCAGCGGGTCCCAGTTGTGCTTCTGAGCAAGGAAAGACATGCAGCCTGTCTCTGACCCTTCTGAGTATCTCTGAAGACAGTGTTGTCCCTTTAAGCTGAAGGGTTGATTTGAAGAAGAGTTTGTGCCCCGGGGAAGAGCCCTGTCGGCCTTTTAGCACATTACAATTCCAAAGGCAATCACAAAAGCAGATAGTCAGAGCTGGAGTTAATGAGATTCCTCACCAAAAACACTAATCTGGGTTAAAACTAAAAGAATGCTGATAAGGATACTGCAGCTCACGCTGAGAACAAGAAAGGTGCTCTGCTAAGATCCACTGTGCATATTAGGAGGGACCTCTAATAGCATTTAAAAAGAACCCAGAGAATGGACGTGGGAGACAAAGCCTCTTAGAGGGGCGACTGATGCAGAATGAAACATAGCATTTAAACTTTTTTTTTTTTAAATAGCGTTCCAGGTACAAATCAACTAATATTAGCAGAAGTTTAACATCACTTTAAAAGGGAAGATTGACCCACTGCGCAAGTACAGAGTGAGGTGTGCAGCCGTACACTGATTATCTCTGTTCCCCTCAGGCAAATACCTCTCTCTTAAGCATGTGCACTGCAACATTTTGTTTTATTACCTTGTGAGATAAGTGGGGAAAAGAGCCTTCTCTACCTGGGGAATTAAAATATTCAGCTTTGTCGTATCAGGGTCTGTTCTCAATTTCACGCAGGGCGCATAATTATAACAGTGTTTAAATTGAGCCCAGAAGAAAGATGGGTTCAAGTGCAAATTAATTTCAGATTATCACAACAAAGGCAATCATATCTCAACAAGCGTGCCAGCAAAACACTTCGCAAAGGTCCCCAGGCCCCTCCCCTCTCCGACTTACAACAAAGACCTTTCAGCTCAAATTAAGCTAATGATCTCAAACAGCCCTTCTGCCCACCTTTTTGGGATTTCACTATTTGCACAGTTCAGTAGGTAAACCTGCGGAAGAGACAAAAAGAAGGAGGGGGACCCGGCTGCGGGGGGGTGGCCCGGAAAGGTCAGGGCTCCTATCCATCAAGTGACAAAATAAACAGCCAGCAGCCTGGCCCCTGAACAGCCTCAGACAGGCTTCCCTGGTGGAGCCGGTGGACCCTGCAGACAGGCGGGCAGTGCGGTTGGCTCCTCCACCCAGCCACGGAGCCCTGCGCCCTGCTCCATCCTGTGGGAGCCTGCCGGGGAGGAGGGGAGTGGGGCTGAGAAAATTCAAGTCAAGCCTCATTACTTCCTCATTACCTCTGCAAAAGTGGAGGGAGAGAAATTTCCATCTGGGGAGCGGAGGCTGGGATGTCATTGTGGCTTCTGTCTGGTTACTGCACAGTCGACCGTGGCGCGCGGCCGCTGTGGGACTCGAGTTTTCTTCCCGTTCCCCGCTTGCAATGATCCACTCATTAAGGTTTTTAAGGCAAATTACCGTCGCTTATCATTATGTCAGTCGGTGGGGCGGGCTCCCTGCCTCCGCCTGCCCGGTGGACGGGGAGACGGGGAGATAGGGGCAGCGCAGAGGAGAGTTCAGGATTCTGCAGTAATTGCATTTCCTTGTTTTTATTTGGCTGTTTGCAGAAGGCAAACACAGAGGCACACGCAGAGGGCGGACAGCCACCCCACGCTGGCCAACGCCCTCACTGCCCTGGGTCCGGACCCCCTTCCTTCCATAGGCAAGTTTATTGCTGCGTTCATTTGAGAGGACATTAGTCTGGGAGGCTGGTCAGCCTCCATTTGTCCACTTGTCCCTTCTTTCTGACTGAGAGAATGGTTTTCCTTCTGCCTCCCTGGTGAGCCCCAGCAGGGCCGCGATGGCATTCCTGGGCCCGCCCCATCACCTCTGCGGAAACCAAGGCTTGGGTGGAATTTAGGATGCAGCCTGATGACAGGAGGCGATTTGAACAATGATAGTCACAAAGGCACATTCTAAAATAGGAGGGGATCAAAGGGCCTGGGAGGCCGGTGGGAGCTAGGGCAGCTCAGGAGGGCGTCTCTACAGGGAGCCTCCCTGTTCCCTCCAGGAATAGTTTTGGTGACAGTGTGAGCTGCTGCAGACTGTTAATGCCCACACCTCCCTCTGCCCCGGCCTTCTACTGGAATCGGCCCCCAGCTCTGGTGGTTTAAAACAAATCATTTCTAGCACAAGAAGGGGATCTGGGCTTTGGTGCTGGGCTTTCGTGGATGTTGCTGTCTTCCTGTCTTCCAGGTGCAGTGCCTCTCTGCTGCTGCTGCTGCTCCACATGGACCAAAATGCCCACAAGGTGCTCCCCGTGCCACCTGCAGGGTCGCTCCCTGGGTGCCCCAGGACTCTGGAGAAGGTGGAGCCCTGGCATGGGACAGTCAGGATCACCCCCATTCTCCCCAGTGCCTGCCAGCAGGAGGGGTGGGCCAGACCTTGACTAGAATTTAAAGGACAGTGACACAATGTTAAACACAAAGGAGTCCCAAACAGGAAGTCCACAGCGAGAAGGAGCGCCCAGGGCTCACACAAGTACTGACCACACAGAGACGGACATCCTTCCAGGGGAGAGGGTGTTATGGTCAGCTGGACAAGGACAGATTTCCAGAGTGGAGCTGAGAATTTGAGTGCTCTTCTGTGGCCTAGAGTGTCCCTCGACCCTTCTCCATCCCACACTCCTCCCCGCCTTTTTTTTAGAGACAGAGAGAAAGAAAGAGAGAGAGAGACAGAGAGAGAATTTTTTTTTTAATATTTATTTTTTAGTTTTCGGCGGACACAACATCTTTGTTTGTATGTGGTGCTGAGGATCGAACCCCGGCCGCACGCATGCCAGGCGAGCGCTCTACCGCTTGAGCCACATCCCCAGCCCCCACACTCCCTTTTTCTACCAAGTATTTTTATTTTTTAATAAATATGGGCCAGCATTAAAAACCAAGGATATCCACAGGACCATCCCCAGGTGTCCTCCCCTTGTCACCTGCACCAGCCTGACCTTGGCTCCAGGCTGGGAAAGGCAGAGCAGTGGTGAGGGCCTGGGGATAGTGGGAGTGAAAGGGAGCTCAGGGTGCAAGCTGGCCCTGAGGGACCCGGGTGGCTCTGGGAGGCACTGCAGGCACACTCCTAGCCCCCCCAGAGCCTTGGCACCTCGCCCCACGCAGGCCCTGGGTCAGAGATGGCCTCCACGTGTGGCCCAGGGCTTGACCACCTGCGGGGAGGGGGCAGGCGGTGGAGAGTCCAGTCATGGGGTGATGGGAAGGAGGAGCCAACTCCCGTCTCCTCCAGCCCAGGGAGACCTTCACATGGACCCAGGTTTCTGTCCTCCCCCCGGGAGCCAGCAAGATGTCAGGGGCTGTGAGAGACCTGTCCTGGGTGTGTGACCTCCTCTGCTCCTGTCCTTGGGAGTAGGTTACCCAGGACCCGACCTTTCCTGTTCTATGCCCCAAGGTCATGGTTTGGCAAGGGCACAGGGGGGAGGGAGTTGGGTGGAATAGGAAGACTGTCCCTGACTTCCTGTCTTGGCCTGGGGGCGGGCCATAATCACGCCACTGGACCTGTCCCAGGGGCTGCCCTTGTGGACTTTCCAGCAGCCAGGGACTCAACGGGGGGCCAAGGGGAGAGGGAGGTGGCAGCTGAGCCCCCACCTCCACCTGCAGTGCTGCACACACATAACCCCTGGACCCACCCGTCCTTTCTGTGACCCCAGAGCCCACAGAGTGAGGTGGTCCTGGCCCAGTCTTGGTGCATGGCAGGCAGGAGAGGATAGGACTTGGCTGAAGACCCCAGGAAGAGGTGGTGGTGGCCTTGGGGCCTGGCCAGGGAGCGCCTGGGGACTGGGCTGCCCAGGCAGGCCCAGGAAAGCAGCCGTCCCTGTGGCCACACCTGCCCCTGGCCCTCCCCCCTCATCCATGTGGAGTCAGAGAGAGCTGAGGCTACAGACCTCCCCAGTCCCCAGCCCACCACAGACAGCCTGGAATGTGACAATGTGACCCTCAGACAGGCAGAGGGGCTCAGGGTGCTGAGGGGGGCACAGCTGGCTGCAGCCCAGGGACCACTCTCGACCTGAATGGTCCCAGTGGCAGTGACAGGAGCTGTAGGGTCCTTGGGGCCGCCTCCCCCAGAGCAGGTCCCTTAATGAGGACCCAATGGCCTGTGCCACCATGGAAAGGGGCTGTGTGCAGTTTCAGTTACTCGTTGAGTTTTTTAGAAATGCCACCAGTGCTGTGGATCTGGTATTTATTTTTTCCCCCCAAATTCACATGCTGAAACCGTCACTCCTGAGCCAGGTGCTGGAAGGAGGGCCTGAAAGGTGAGTGGTTTCTGACCCGGAGCCTCAGGAGGGGATCAGTGTCCTTGTGCATGGGCCAGACACCAGCCACAGCTGATTCTGCTACAGGGGGAGGCGGAGGAGACAGAGGAGACTGAGGATCGCTGTCATCTAGGAAACAGGTCAACAGACAACAAATCTGCTGGTACCTTGATTGGGACTGTCCAGCCCCAGAAGGGCGAGAAGCACATTTCTTCTGCTTCTCAGCCCCAGGGTATGGCTGTCACAGCAGCCCACATGGACTGATACGGGTAACAGGTCGCTTGCTCTCAGGACTGTGGAGGAGCCAGTGATGGTGCTCGCTCAATCCCTGAAGAGTGTTTCCAGGTGCCTGGGGCAAGGCACTGTGCAGGTGTCCAGGAGGCGGCCTCCTGCTGTGTGGAAGGAGGTTCCAGGAGCTCAGGCTGCTTCCACTCTGGATCTCCCCCTTGTATTCCGCCTCTAGTGCAAACTTCGGCAAAGCTGGTGACAGTGCCCCTCCTAAAGGCAGTCTGAAGGGCATGGGCAACATGACTAGGGCAGAGTGACCTCAGGCAGCCCAGCATCTCCTGAGGTCCTGTTAAGGACATGGCTTGTGCCACCTCAGGGCAGACCAGGAACCTTGCTTCACTCCCACTCTGTCTGATGTGGGCTCCTTGCCTCTGGGCCCCTCCTCCCCACCGGCCTGGGACCACCTGCATCCAGGCCTGATGTCCTCAGACTGACCATGTCCTCGAGGGTCCCGTGTCAGCCTCGCTCCCAGGGTAGATGTGTTCTGCTGAAAGCACACAGGGCCAGGCAGCCAGGGACTCCCCAAGCCCCTCTCAGAAGGAGCAAAGGGAACTGAGGCCCATCACAGGAGAGGCCCCACCTGGCCCCTTACAAATGGCCCATCGTCATGTCATCAAGGTTGCAGCCAGTCCTGACACCACCACTTGTAACTAGCTCCCAAACTGGACTTTAAACATGTGTTACATTAAGGAAAATCCAGCAGTTTTAAAGCATGATTTGGACACCAATCCCCCACTCCCTCTTTTAGGAGCTTTTTCTGTCTTAAGAGCAGCTGTATTATGACCTGCTGAGGGAGTCCAGCCCAGTTAACCTAACTAGCAGCCATAGCTAGTCTAACTACCAGCCCAGTCAAGCTAACCAGCAGCCAGTTAGCTAAGGATCTGGGGCCCGCAGTTTGAGAAGACTTGACTTGGTGTCTCCAAGCATCTCACCCTCGACAGCATGAGGAAGAACCGGCTGGTGAGGCCGATCCTGAGACTCCTGCTGCTTTTTCCAGGAGTTGCTGGTCCTACCTTGGTCTCCTGTGGCTGAGCAGTGAATGCCTGCTCTTGGCCTCCTCTCCAGGGCCCAGGAGCTCCTCCAGGGCAGGGTTTTGCCAGGCACTTAGCTCTGCGTTCAGGGAGCTTGCCTTGTACATGTGCCCCCAGCATAGGGGTGTACCTCCCTCTTGGAAACCAACTACCATATCTGTGTGACCTGGAGCTCCCTGGAGCTGGGATGGAGGTGTCCTAGAGATGGGGCTCATCCTCCTTCACTCTGCAAAGGTTCAGCTGGCAGCCCCTCCATGCTAGGAGTGTCTTGGGCTGGAGGCAGTATCTGTATGTGGACCCTGCTGTGGGCACCCCTGTGGTCCCCTGAACATGGACAAGGAGGTACTCACTGCTGCACTGTGGCAATCAGTGAGTGTCAGCTTGCCAGGTGGGGCCACTCTGTGTCTCCAAGAAGAAAGCTAGGGCCTCTCTTAGACAGCAGTGACCAGGGATCAACATGCAGAAAACTCAGAGTGGACAGGAAATGAGCAATCCAAGATGAACAGGTTGTTCATGGTTTAGCAGTAAAGGATGCAAAATAGGTTAATGTGCTTTCCTAAGATTTATCATCTCATTTTCCAGAGTTCTCAAATCAGGATTTTACCCAGGGAAAGCAGGTCCAAAGCTGTATGAATCTCATGCAAGTGAAACCAGGCTACTGGTGGGAATCTGTCAGCTATCATCCATCCATCCATCCATCCATCCATCCATCCATCCATCCATTCATCCATCCATCATCTATTTATCTATCATCTATTATCTATCCAGTCTATGTACCGATCTAGCATCTATCTGTGACTTCTCTAGCATCTCTCTGTTGCCTATCTAATTTGCATATCTATCATCTATTTACCATCTAGCTCTCTCTTACCTATTTATATGTCATCTTTGTATTTATGGAGAGATGCAGAGACACAGAGGGAGGAAGAAACACGAGAGGGAGAAATGAAAGAAAAAATGAGACTGAGAAAGAGAAAAAAGGAAAGGGGAGAAAAAAGAAAGAGAGAGAGAGAGAAAGAGAGAGAGAGAGAGAGAGAAGTTTGCTAAACAAACTGAGCTATTTTAAAAAGCCAGTGAGCCAAGCATGGGCATACCTGCTTCTGCTACCGCATCACTCAGCATCACCAAGATTCTCCTTTATAAAACAGCTAATCTTCAGCACTAGAAAATCGCAAATTTCCAATTTCAAAGTTCTCTTTATTTAGGTGCTGGGGATTGAACCCAGGCGCACTACCACTGAGCCACATCCTCAGCTCTTTTGACTTTTCATTTTGAATCAGGGTCTGGCCAAGCTGCTCAGGCTGGCCTCGAACTTGTCATCCTCCTGCTCAGGCGCTCAGTCGCTGGGATGACAGTGTTGTGCCACACCTGCCTTTCACATCTCTACATGAAATGTATCTTTTCTTTCTCTCCTTGATGCTCAGTGGTGAGGTCTTCCTCCATCTCGCCCACCTCCCACAGGCCCCCTCCATCCTCCCTCCCTCCTCCACACTTTGTTCTCAGGGGGAATTTTTTCCACTCCCTGGAGCTGCCTCCTGGTCTCACTGTGGCACGAATGTTCTCAGGTACCCTGGGCAAGAGGGTCAGTCTGCTCTGAGATCAGGATGTGCCCCTGACCCTGCAGTGGCTCCGTGGTACCAACCACCAAATGCCTTCAGAGTGGCAGCTGAGCTTAATCTGGGAAGACATTTGACCTTGGAGGCATTTGGGGGGTTGCAGATCAGCGGTTTTGGGCCCACTCCAGAATGGCCATGAGTCTCTTTGTGGTTATTAATCAGGACCAATCGAGATGCAAAGTATACATTCAGACTTTGTGTGTTTTATCTAATCATTTGTATTAGATTTGCTACAAGATATATGACTGTGTCTTACAGTCTTCTTGATTAATTGTCAACATGAAGATTAATGACAACTGCTGAGTAGATTTGACATAGCAATTAATCAGCATTTTGCTCCATGTCTTTAAAAATGTTCTCCTTAGTTTATTGGACGTGTTTATTCTGGGTTTTGGAAGTGAGTGTTGCAGGACATACCTCTTGACGTACTGTCAGAGCTGAGTTCTCAAAGAAGAATGTAAATGTCATGAAGGCCAAAAGCCAGAACTGCCCACGGGCTCCCTGGTCATGCTACGGGGCTGTCACCTGGCAGCTCGGGTGCATAAAGCACTTGGCAACAGGTGACATGCTATGTCTGTGCTCAGAGAGGTACACATGGAGCTGAAGGAAATTCCAGGCACGTTACCTAGGGTGGGAAGATGCACGCAGAGGGCCGACTTCACAAGCACTGAGAAATCCCAGGGAAAACCAACTCAAACGGTCAGTGCCGACGGGCTCATTTGACAAAGGTAGACGGCGGCCTTCTTCGCGGTTTATCACATTTCACCTTGCAGACAGAATATGGTTCCCATTTTCTTGGGGTCTGAAGAGAAGGGAGCTGGTTCCAGGGAGGAGGAAGCCCCAGGATTCCAACACAGCCACTGTGGGTGGCTGTGCAGACCGAGTGGGCAGGGGATCATGTCCGCAGCGGTGGAAGAGATGAGGGGGAAGTGAACATCTGGCGGAGGTGTTCAGCCCAGCGGCCAGGGAGGGGCAGAAGCAAGGACAAAAGCCGGGGCCACAGAGCAGCCGTGTGGGCAGCTAGGAGGTGGCAGGCGCGGGGCAGCGAGCAGCCCAGGAGTGCGCAGGTGCAGGGAGACGCGGAGGCACGCCATTCTCTCAGCCACAGAACTCTGGCCTGGACACCATGCTGAAAGGGGCATTAGAACGGCTGCGGCGGAAGGCACCACAGCCACACAGGACTGTCAAAGGCCTTTGTTTTCAAATCCAGAAGCATGGGGCTTTATTTTGATGTATTCTCCCGATGAATATCCCGAGTTAGAACAGATTAAAAGACAGACACCTTGCACAAGTAGAACGCAGCTGGAGTCGAGCTCCAAGCTGGGCCCTCAGGCTGGCTGGTGATGTTGACACCGAAGCCTGTCTCCATGGGGAGCTGTGCTTCCTTTACCACTCTGACCCTGTGCCGGCACATGCTCCCCCACCAAATCACTCCTCTGAGCCTTGCCAGGACAGCTGGAAGCAGGGCACCACCCAGGGCAAGTCCACTCCCTCTCCTGTGCAGGGGGAGACCTGTGAGGCAGGAACTCTGACCACTCTGGTCCAGGACAGCCGAGCATGAACCCAGGGTCGTGTGTCCCGGAGAGTGACGGCTTGCACATAGCTGAAGCCACAGGTGCAGGCTGAAGATGCCACTGTCCCGAATCTGGCTCCTCACTGAGGGGTGCTGGTGCATGGCCCATGGGAAGCTGCCTTCCTGGTCTCCGCTCACCACATCTGGTTGGTTCTGTCAAGGTCACACCCCACATGTCAGTGGCACCTTTTCTCCCCAGGCTCCTGGAGCCTGCTCATCCCAAGACCAGGAACGGAATGCACAAGGTTTAAGGAAAATGAAGGACAGAAAGTCAGCCATTCCTTCTGGGGTCACCCAGGCCTGGTGTGAGCCCTGTGCTACGTGACTCTGGGAGCATCTCACTCAGAGACAGACCCCGAGGGGTTATTGCAAAGGGAAAGGCAGTGAGCAGGGAGGCAGGTGCTGCTCCAGGACCTGAGAGTCCAGGTGGGGTGAAGGTGGCACAGGCACAAGACTGAAGGGGGGAGCCGGCAGCTGGGAGAGGAGCAGCGAGGAAAGAAGAGAA
Source organism: Callospermophilus lateralis (assembly GCF_048772815.1). Taxonomy (NCBI): domain Eukaryota; kingdom Metazoa; phylum Chordata; class Mammalia; order Rodentia; family Sciuridae; genus Callospermophilus; species Callospermophilus lateralis. The sequence continues at coordinate 163,225,448 of NC_135309.1, forward strand.
GATGCCGCAGCAGCGGAGGCCCCGGGCTGGGCTGGCTGGCCTCTGGCCTCGGAGCCCCTTTGCAGGCTGGCTGGGCAGCACCGGAAGGGCCGGGCTTTAGCTCAGGGGCAAAGTGTCCGCCCAGCATGCATAGGCCCTGGGTTTGGTCTCCAGCCCAGCGTGCATGCACACGTACCCAGACTCAGATTCTGTTCCACACTTCAGAGCCAGTGTGGGGTGCTCACCCCAGCTCCCTGGGAGGCCCTCAGAGCATCACCCAGGGCTCCATCTCTTGGTAAATGAGGATGTGCCGAAGATGGCCACCATCCACATTCACGTCTTCATGACAATGCTGTGTCTCCAAACACCAGAATTCATGGCGCCCTGTACCACCCGAGCCTGTTCTTTCAAGGAGGGGTCTCAGTTGGTTGGGACTTAAGGCCCTCCGCCCATCCCAGGCCGGCAGCCATGCCCAGCAGCCAGCCCTGCCAGCTGGCCCTGAGGGAGCAGGGCCCACCAGAGTGGAGCTCGTCACGTCTGTGGCTCTGACCCAGAGCTCTGCAACTGGCCTCACCAAGTGTGTGCCATCCGCATCTCTGAAATGTCCAGCGAGCCAAGTGTGGTGGACATACCTAGGGTCACAGCAGCTCAGGAGGCTGAGGCAAGGGCACCACAAATTCAAGGCCAGCCTCAGCAGCTTAGCCAGGCCTGAGCGACTTAGTGAGACCCTGCCTCAAAATAAGAAGTAAAAAGGACTGGGGATGTGGCTCAGTGGTTAAGGGTTTCTGGGTTCAATCTCTGGTACTAGAAAAGGGAAGGAAAAAAAAAAAGACAATTGCATTCTCTTAAGGCTTTAACCAGAATGATAATGTGTGCTAAGGAGGAATTTTGCGTTTTGATGTTTGAAATGGATAATCCAAGCTTAATTTTATAGGGAAGCAACATTTTTATCAAAGTGTCAATCACCTTGGAAGAATTTGATAGCTCCCAGTTGGGCCTAAAGAGCAACTCTGCATGGAGGAACATTATTAGGGGGATTTTCTGTTGTTCATGGGATGTTGGACACACCTGAGGTCAATAGTTTCTGTGAAAATTCTTATGACTTGTGTGAATTCACCAGGGGCATCATATTTGAGTGAAATAATCAGGCATGTCCAGGCAGTGGGACAGTGTTCTGGCTTTTTTAGTGACACTGAGGTTGGCTTGTGAGCTTCAGGGAATGGGGACAGAGCCCATGAGGATCCAGAACCAATGCCTGACTCACCCACACCCCCAGCACAGGGAGAGCATTGGACGAGATGGGGGCTGAGCAAACATGAAGCCCCTCAGAAGCGGCTTGGGGAGGACCTTGGGGGCCTTAAGACGTGCAAGAGTCTACCTTGAACCCCTCAGTGAGAGACTGAAGCGCTGGGCTAAGTCCAGCAATGCTGCACCAGAGACGATCACCGCAGCGTCTTAGCCCACTGCCACATCTAAATGGCCAACCAGCAGAGAAACTTCCACACATTTGTGTAGTTACATGGATGCACATTTTACAAGAAATAGGAAAGTTGAATGACCTTGGAAAAATTTTTATGCTCTCTCTTTTTTTATGAAAAAACAAGGCATGGAAATATAGGTGCAATACTATTACAAGCATGTGAAACATGGTGTGAACTACAGAACAACTGTGGGGAGAGGGAAAGAGCAAGCCAGCTTCTCTGTGGATGTGAAATTACAAAGTGCATTTTTATTTTCATACCTCTTATTTTTTTCCGACTGCACTGAGGTGGTAGACGGGTAGCCACAGATGTGGACACACTCATGGGTGGTGATGGACAAAACTATGCCCTGCCCCCAGCCCAGCACCCAGGAAGACAGCCTTGGTAGGAAATAGGATCCTTGCAGGTGGAGGTGGTCAGACGAAGCCTCCTGATGAACCCTAAGGCAACCCGGCTGTGTCCCTGTAAAGGGGAGAATTTGGACACAGACCTGCACACGCAGAAGAAAGTCCATACAGAGATGAAGGAAGACAGTTGTTTCTGTAAAACAAGAAACAGGAAGATTCCCAGCCACGTCCAGAAGCCTCGTGCCCTGCCCAGGCCTTGACCCGACGCTTCAGCCCCTGGGAGCAGAGAGAGAATCAATCCCTGCTCTCTCAGCAGCATATGGCAGACCTGGGAGCTAAGAATGCACAGGCACAGACAGATGTGGATGTGGGTGTGACGGAGATGGAGAGGCCATCGTGAGAAAGGAGCCCCGGAGGACTGGCGCTGCACGGGGGGGTGCTGCCTCCTGGGGTTTCTTGTGATGTTCACTTTCTGGCCTTTTACTGTTCTAAGTGACACCATCCAAACGCCATGGGCTCTCCCTGGTGATGTGGGCTCCTGCCTGGCCAAGAGCCACCCAAGCTGTGGATCCCTCACACTGGTGATCTGGAGCAGTCTTCTGGCCAGAGACTTGCAGCAGCAGCAGGCTGAAGGCAGAGATGGCTGGACCTTCTGGAAGGCCCCAGTGTGGAGGGTCAGTTGTTCATGGTGTGGTAGACACTCAGGCCTGTGGGGGAACACGGGGTCCTCTGAGGGAGCTGATGGCTTCCCCACCGTTTGGGGTTAGATTTACCATCAGATCTACCTGCTGTGGTTTGAGTCCTTACTGATGTGGTCTGAAGTCCTCCCTGGTGCACTCTGAGGTTCTCCCTGGTGCACCCTGAGGTCCTGCCTGCTGTGGTCTGAGGTCCTCCCTGGTGCAACCTGAGGTCCTGCCTGGTGCACCCTGAGGCCCTTCCTGGTGCATTCTGAGGTCCTCCCTGGTGCACCCTGGAGTCCTCCCTGGTGCACTCTGAGGTCCTCCCTGGTGCACCCTGAGGTCCTCCCTGGTGCACTCTGAGGTCCTGCCTGGTGCACCCTGAGGTCCTCCCTGGTGCACCCTGAGGTCCTCCCTGGTGCACCCTGAGATCCTCCCTGGTGTACTCTGAGGTCCTCCCTGGTGTACTCTGAGGTCCTCCCTGGTGCACTCTGAGGTTCTCCCTGGTGCACTCTGAGGTCCTCCCTGGTGTACCCTGAGGTCCTGCCTGGTGCACCCTGAGGTCCTGCCTGGTGTACCCTGAGGTCCTGCCTGCTGTGGTCTGAGGTCCTCCCTGGTGCACTCTGAGGTCCTCCCTGGTGCACCCTGAGGCCCTTCCTGCTGTGGTCTGAGGTCCTGCCTGTTGTGGTCTGAGGTCCTCCCTGGTGTACTCTGAGGTCCTCCCTGGTGCACTCTGAGGTCCTCCCTGGTGCACCCTGAGGTCCTGCCTGGTGTGGTCTGAGGTCCTCCCTGGTGCACTCTGAGGTCCTCCCTGGTGCACCCTGAGGTCCTTCCTGCTGTGGTCTGAGGTCCTCCCTGGTGCACTCTGAGGTCCTCCCTGGTGCACCCTGAGGTCCTGCCTAGTGTGGTCTGAGGTCCTCCCTGGTGCACTCTGAGGTCCTGCCTGGTGCACCTTGAGGTCCTGCCTGCTGTGGTCTGAGGTCCTCCCTGGTGCACTCTGAGGTCCTCCCTGGTGCACCCTGAGGTCCTTCCTGGTGCACTCTGAGGTCTTTCCTGGTGCACTCTGAGGTCTTGCCTGGTGCACCTTGAGGACCTGCCTGCTGTGGTCTGAGGTCCTGCCTGGTGCACCCTGAGGTCCTTCCTGCTGTGGTCTGAGGTCCTCCCTGGTGTACTCTGAGGTTCTCCCTGGTGCACCCTGAGGTCCTGCCTGCTGTGGTCTGAGGTCCTCCCTGGTGCAACCTGAGGTCCTGCCTGGTGCACTCTGAGGCCCTTCCTGGTGCATTCTGAGGTCCTCCCTGGTGCACCCTGGAGTCCTCCCTGGTGTACTCTGAGGTCCTTCCTGGTGTACTCTGAGGTCTTTCCTGGTGCACTCTGAGGTCCTGCCTGGTGCACCTTGAGGTCCTGCCTGCTGTGGTCTGAGGTCCTCCCTGGTGCACTCTGAGGTGCTCCCTGGTGTACCCTGAGGTCCTGCCTGGTGCACCCTGAGGTCCTCCCTGGTGCACTCTGAGGTCCTGCCTGGTGCACCCTGAGGTCCTCCCTGGTGCACCCTGAGGTCCTGCCTGGTGCACCCTGAGGTCCTGCCTGCTGTGGTCTGCGTTCGTTCTGTTGTGCTACATGAGACACTCCCTGTGGAGGTCTGCTGCAGGAGGAGGTGCAGTCTGGAGGGTGTTCAGCCTCTTGGCTTCCCCATGGGTACTTCACTGGGAAGTCTGCTGATGTCAGCGGAGGTCACAGGCCATAATCTGGACTGGTGATCGCTGTTGTTGCCCACGTCCTCTGTGGAGGCAGCCCTCCTCCTGGAATGCTGGGGACCCGCTGCTCCGTTTTCTTACATGCACATGGACAACAGCGAGTCTGTAGGCAGCAGCAGGAGGTGGGCACCTCTTCCCTCCTCCCTCCTCAGAACACCACAGAGCACAAGCCTCTTCCTTTGCTATTTATGACATTTGAGATCAGTAGGAAGTGCTATGCTCTACTCCCAACTGACATTTTGGGAAAGTAAAGCAGCCCACTTTTACAGGGGGCCCTGAGGCTTGTGACTGCCTCCCAGGGTCAGCCTAATGAGCCACTGGCATGGCACCTGGCCCTTGCCCGTCAGTTCTCTGCAATGGTAGAGAAACAGATTTTCCCATTTCCCCCTGTTCTTTGAACTCGCATGATGAGATGATCCTTTCTGTTGCATTTATGTGTTTTAATTAATGTCATTTCATTTGTACTCATACCCTGAGGCTGTTTGAGCAGTAAACTATGATTTTACAAATTGGGGCAAAAGTTCTCCTTCACAGTATGTATTTAGCCACAGAGTGCTTTATTTCAATGGAGATATTCAATTTTGAAGGATTCGAAGCCGCCATGATGTGTCAATCTTCAGCACTAGTCTCTGCAATGACCATCAGAGTTCCCAGAGGTGCTCTGCAGTTGTTAGCATTGCAGACGGTCTCCGGGCCACATGGACACTGTGCCCCTTCCCACCCTGAGCTATCATAATTACCTCTTCCTGCTCTGAGAGGGAGCCCACCCTGCACGAGTACTGCCAGAGGAGGCTGCTGTCCACAGCTGTGCGGCCCTTCCTCACTTCACACTCTGCCCTGAGGGCCCCCAGATAACCGAGTGTGATGTTGTGAGCAGTGATAAACAGAGGGGCCGACGGCCTTCCCAGAATAGGATCAGGCTCCCGGGTTCTCAGCCATGAGTCACTCTAGGCAGAATCTACTGCAAAAGTGGGTAATCTCTCTTGCCACCTCACCTGTCAAGGACTGCTGAGAGAGCCTGGCCTGCTTCCTGCAGAGATACCACGTAGCCCACGAGGTCTGTGCAGCAGCAGTCAGTCACTTTAAGAAGGAGTGGAGAGATCTCAGCAGCCATCTCTGGGGTGACCCTTGGAACACAGGTCACCATGTCCCACGGAAAAGGGAAGCTGATGGGTGGAGAAGCCTCCCTGACCTGGTTCTGCACCAATATGGATCTAAGCGTCCACTTCAAGTCGACACTGACCCTGGTGAGGCAGTCAGCAGCTCACGAGGACCAGATTCATGCAGTGTTGGGACCACCAGAGCAGAACTTGCCTCTCCTGCCTCGTGGGGCGTAGCGACTCCTTTAAACATCAGCATGTTCTGTGGACACGAAGCCGGTGGCCACTGGAGAACCAGGAGACTGGATGTCCCCAGGGTCCCAAGAGCTTCAAAGCTCCCACCCAGCTACACTGGATGATGCTGGGACCTCCGCCTTCCTTCTCTATCTCCTGGTGAAAGAACCAAGTGCCAGGGCATTTTGTAAGAATGAGATGCACAGCGCCTTTGAGTACATGGGGCCTCCAACAGCCATGTAGGGGTCCATCCATCAGCTTCTTTCCAAAGTTCCCAGTGGAATCCAGACCAGCCCAGGTTTCCGCCCACCAGAAAGCTTCCTCTGCACCCTGGGTGTCAGTGAGAACAGTGACAGGTCTCCTGGGATGAGCCACTTGGGTCCCATCCAAGCACACTTCAGCACGTCCCCTCCCGAGTCTATCAGGGGGTGTCATCCAGCCCAGGAACAGGCAGGAATGTTCCTTCACTCTACAGTGTGGGTTCAGCCCCCACTTTTTGGTCTTCAGTAACTGAAATCCAGCTCTTCCATCCATGTAGAGTAATGTGAACGGGAAAATTCACCTCTATCCATACAGGTGTTTCATAGCCTTAAAAGATCTGCCATAGAATTGAAATACTTGAAGAAAAAGTTGAATGAATCTTTTGTAAGCGAAAGAGGAGGTTCCCCTGAGGAGCCTCGTGGCATGTCGGTACCCCGACAACAAGATTGAAACGTAATCCTGATGTGCTTCTGTCCTTCTAAGAATTACCTTTTTGAATAAAGTGGTGCAGCTAGAAATTTGTTTCTAAGAAAAAACAATAAATGGTGAGTTTTAAGAAGTGAAGATAAGAAAATCCAATCTGTGGACCTCTAATGCCCAGAATGAGGACAAGAGATGTGGAAGTACAGTCAGGCGGGTCACGAGGTCCTGGGTTTCCCTGCACACTCCTCTATGCTCTTCTAGTAAGTGGGAATCTCACCATACTTAACCAACTCTGTTTCCATGACAAAAGTTCATGACATTGATGTTTCTGTGCCACACAGTGGGCTGGGAGGACCCGGGCATGCAGGAAGGGTCCAGGGTAGCACTGGTGAAGGAGGCGAATCTAGGTTAGACCCTCAGGATAAGGACTAACATGGTGTCCAACTTGGCATGTGGGAGGACTTCTTAGATAACACTGGAAAGTCAGAAGATATAAATAAAAAGACAGGTATAATTAACTGTAAGAAAGGAAGTAGCATAATCTCCATAAACAAATTCAACAGTGGTTTTAGTCCAGAAAGACGGGGTCATGCTACAGCATCAAATGATACCCAGATCTCAGTGGTTTTAAGAAAACATGATTTTTTTTAATCATTTATGTCCATCCAGGGTGGCTGGGGATGTCACCGACTCAGATGCTCTGATCACTTGGCAGGGAAGAAACAGCAAACCACTCATTGCTTCTGAAGTCTCTGTAAAGACCATGTCCACGTGACAAGGAGATCCACACTTCAGTTTTTCTCACCAAGTCAGTGTGTGATTATGTCTGATGGAGAGAGCGTGTGGACGCACAGTCTTGCTCTGAGTTTGAAAGGGGAGCACCAGAATGGTAATGAATACAGATCACACCCGTGCTCTCCGGGTCTCCAAAGAGTTTTGGACTGTTTCCTCTCATAAAAATATTCTCAGGCTTTCAGTCTCTTCTGGAATCCAGGATTGACATCAAGCCAAAAGTTGAAGGTAACTGTAGGTGGCAGCTTCAGCATCAAACCACTGGGCCTCACTAACATCCAAGACACACCCTGCGTGCAATGGTGGGATCATGGAGCGCTGAAAGGATGACAGGAATAGATGCTTCTACTTGGAAAGGGAAGGGAGGGAGAGCCAATGCTGGACCCGAGGAATTTTGGAATTTCTTCTTGTTTGATGTCTTTGGAGATCTTTTCCTGCAGGGCAAAGACTCTGCGTGGCAGCTGACCTTGGACCAGCTCCTGTTTCTGCTCACCTCGGTACATTATTCCCTAGAATTTGGGTTCCGATTCACTGAAGCTATTCCTTCTTCTTCATTTTGCCCTTGACCACATGAGGGACTTGACTCCCTTGGCCTCTGACTGTTCTCCAACCCCACTTCCTGCCCATGGACAGGTAGGGTCTAGATGTTGCTGTCAATCTCTGTCCACCCTGGGGGTTCCTTTTACAATACAGGTGTTTCACCTGTTTTGCTGATTTCTCTCTCTCTCTCTCTCTCTCTCTCTTTCTGTATTCTGTTCAGTTCCAAGTGCTAAGAGCCACACTGATGACTGATGGTTCCATCTAGGAGTAATTTCTGTATCTGCTCACTTTCCCTCTCTGCCTCAACTCTGGAGAGATTTGGGGTTCCCAGAGTTTATCAAGCTTGGTGAGAGCCACATATACAGTATCTTTTTAACTTTGGTATTTTTTCCCAATATAATTATATTTATTTTAAATTATTTATTTTTCCTCTACGCTGAAGACCCTGATCCATTTAAGGCTTTCTAGGATGGATATTCTTGACTTGTTTTCCCCCAGAAAGCAAAGTTCTAGTTCAGGTTGGTTGCTTTGAGATTTTCTTAATTTTATCCCTGTTTTTTTGTGGGTGAGAAGGCAATCACTGTTTCTCATGCTAAAAGACTCTGCAATTGCAAGCTCAATTTCCTTCTCTTGAACCATGTGTTACAGACTGCATATTTGCATATTTGTACCCCCAGAACTTGCATGTTGCAATCCAGCCCCCCAGTGTGATGTCATCAAGAGGTGGGGCCCTTGTGAGGTGATGACATCATGAAGGGGGCTTAGTGTGCACTCACAGAGCCGACCCCAGGGAGGTCTCACACTCCTTTTCCATCCTGTGAGAATATGGTGCAAGTGGGTGGTCTGTCAGCCAGAAGAGGACCTTCCCTGAAACCCACCCATGCTGTTACCCTGATCTCAGAGTTCCAGAATTCAGAACTGTAAGAGACTAGCGTTGTTTATAAGTCCCTGAGTTTACGTACAGCCTTTCTTACAACAGAAGGAAGTAAAACCCATCATAGCCATTTGTAGATATCAGTTCAGTAGAGTCAAGAGCATTCCACCCAATCTGCAAATTGTTTTCATTGTTCAAACTTGAATTTCACCATCAGACCCACACCTACTCCAGTTCCCTTTCTCAGCCCCTGCACTCACCATTTGTCTTTCTGCCTCCATAGTTTTGACTATTTAGGTACCTCCCACAGGTGAGAGAATCTGTATTTCCCTTCTGTGTTGCTATTGTTTCATTTTAACAGTACTAAGAACTGAACCCAGGGCCTTGCACTTTCTAAGCAAGTCCTGCGTCACTGAGCTACATCCCAATCTCTGTATTTGATTTTTTGTGAATAGCTTATTTCACTTAGCCTAAGATGTATAAGGTTTGTCTATGTGTAGAATGCGTCAGAATGTCCTTCCTTTATACAGTCAAATAATACTTCATTGTATGTCATACCACATTCTGTCTATCTATCAGTAGTTATTTTTGTCCTTATGATAATGCTTCTAAGGACATGGCACACATGAATCTGCTTGTGACCCTGATGTCAATTCTTTAGTTGTACCAAAAGTGTAATTACTGGATCATTGCTCTTCTATTGCAAGATAGTTTGCCTATTCAGGTTTCCTTGAAATTCTACAGTAGTTTTAGGATAAACATGTTCTATTTCTGCAAAAACCCAAAAACTAAAAAAACAAAAACAAAGAAACCAAAACCCCAGGCCACTGGAATTTTTATAGAAAGAGTCTAAATCTGTGGGATACTTTGAGTAGAATTAACATTTTCAGCATATTAAGTTATGTAATCCCTGAGCATGAGATATTTTACCATTTATCTGTGTCTTCTATAATTCCTTTTGGTACAGTTTGTAGTTTTCACTGTTCAATTCTTTCAGTCACCTTGGTTAGAGTGTTGTAGTCAACTTTGTGTCACTATGGAAAAAAATACCTGACAAGAACAAATTAGAACAAAAAGTTTATTTGAGGCTCAAGATTTCAGAGTTCAGTCCATAGATGGCTGAGTCCATTGCTCTGGGCCTGAAATGAGGCCATCCAACTAGGATGGACG